>NW_026578192.1:0-537853 GCF_029603195.1 Condylostylus longicornis
TTTTATTAATTTTTATTTATTTTTAGTATTTTTTATTAATTTTTATTTATTTTTATTTATTTTTATTAATTTTTATTTATTTTTATTTATTTTTATTTATTTTTATTAATTTTTATTTATTTTTATTAATTATTATTTATTTTTATTTATTTTTATTTATTTTTATTTATTTTTATTAATTTTTATTTATTTTTATTAATTTTTATTTATTTTTATTTATTTTTATTAATTCTTATTTATTTTTATTAATTTTTATTTATTTTTATTATTTTTTATTAATTTTTATTTATTTTTATTTATTGTTATTAATTTTTATTTATTTTTATTTATTTTTATTAATTTTAAATTATTTTTATTTATTTCTATTAATTTTTATTTATTTTTATTAATTTTTATTTATTTTTATTATTTTTTATTAATTTTTATTTATTTTTATTATTTTTTATTAATTTTTATTTATTTTTATTTATTTTTATTAATTTTTATTTATTTTTAGTATTTTTTATTAATTTTTATTTATTTTTATTTATTTTTATTAATTTTTATTTATTTTTATTTATTTTTATTAATTTTTATTTATTTTTATTAATTTTTATTTATTTTTATTAATTTTTATTTATTTTTATTTATTTTTTTTAATTTTTATTTATTTTTATTAATTTTTATTAATTTTTATTTATTTTTATTAATTCTTATTTATTTTTATTTATTTTTATTTATTTTTATTAATTTTTATTTATTTTTATTAATTTTTATTTATTTTTATTTATTTTTATTTATTTTTATTAATTTTTATTTATTTTTATTATTTTTTATTAATTTTTATTTATTTTTAATAATTCTTATTTATTTTTATTTATTTTTATTAATTTTTATTTATTTTTATTTATTTTTCTTAATTTTTATTTATTTTTATTAATTATTATTTATTTTTATTTATGTTTATTTATTTTTATTTATTTTTATTAATTTTTATTTATTTTTATTATTTTTTATTAATTTTTATTTATTTTTATTAATTCTTATTTATTTTTATTTATTTATTTTTATTAATTTTTATTTATTTTTATTAATTTTTATTTATTTTTATTAATTCTTATTTATTTTCATTTATTTTTATTTATTTTTATAAATTTTTATTTATTTTTATTATTTTTTATTAATTTTTATTTATTTTTATTTATTTTTATTTATTTTTATTATTTTTTATTAATTTTTATTTATTTTTATTAATTCTTATTTATTTTTATTTATTTTTATTTATTTTTATTAATTTTTATTTATTTTTATTTATTTTTATTAATTTTTATTTATTTTTATTAATTCTAATTTATTTTTATTTATTTTTATTTATCTTTATAAATTTTTATTTATTTTTATTATTTTTTTATTAATTTTTATTTATTTTTATTTATTTTTATTACTTTTTATTAATTTTTATTTATTTTTATTAATTTTTATTTGTTTTTATTAATTTTTATTTATTTTTATTATTTTTTATTAATTTTTATTTATTTTTATTAATTTTTATTAATATTTATTTATTTTTATTAATTTTTGTTTATTTTTTATTTTTTATTAATTTTTATTTATTTTTATTAATTCTTATTTATTTTTATTTATTCATTTTTATTAATTTTTATTTATTTTTATTATTTTTTATTAATTTTTATTTATTTTTATTTATTTTTATTAATTTTTATTTATTTTTATTAATTTTTATTTATTTTTATTATTTTTTATTAATATTTATTTGTTTTTATTAATTCTTATTTACTTTTATTTATTTTTGTTTATTTTTATTAATTTTTATATATTTTTATTTATTTTTATTAATTTTTATTTATTTTTATTAATTCTTATTTATTTTTATTTATTTTTATTAATTTTTATTTATTTTTATTATTTTTTATTAATTTTTATTTATTTTTATTTATTTTTATTAATTTTTATTTATTTTTATTAATTTTTATTATTTTTTATTAATTTTTATTTATTTTTATTTATTTTTATTAATTTTTATTTATTTTTATTAATTTTTATTTATTTTTATTTATTTTTATCAATTTTTATTTATTTTTATTAATTTTTATTTATTTTTATTTATTTTTATTTATTTATATTTATTTTATTAATATTTATTAATTTTTATTTATTTTTATTATTTTTTATTAATTTTAATTTATTTTTATTTATTTTTATTTATTTTTATTAATTTTTATTTATTTTTATTAATTATTATTTATTTTTATTTATGTTTATTTATTTTTATTTATTTTTATTAATTTTTATTTATTTTTATTATTTTTTATTAATTTTTATTTATTTTTATTAATTCTTATTTATTTTTATTTATTTATTTTTATTAATTTTTATTTATTTTTATTAATTTTTATTTATTTTTATTAATTCTTATTTATTTTTATTTATTTTTATTTATTTTTATAAATTTTTATTTATTTTTATTATTTTTTATTAATTTTTATTTATTTTTATTTATTTTTATTTATTTTTATTATTTTTTATTAATTTTTATTTATTTTTATTAATTCTTATTTATTTTTATTTATTTTTATTTATTTTTATTAATTTTTATTTATTTTTATTTATTTTTATTAATTTTTATTTATTTTTATTAATTCTAATTTATTTTTATTTATTTTTATTTATCTTTATAAATTTTTATTTCTTTTTATTATTTTTTTATTAATTTTTATTTATTTTTATTAATTTTTATTAATATTTATTTATTTTTATTAATTTTTGTTTATTTTTATTATTTTTTATTAATTTTTATTTATTTTTATTAATTCTTATTTATTTTTATTTATTTATTTTTATTAATTTTTATTTATTTTTATTATTTTTTATTAATTTTTATTTATTTTTATTTATTTTTATTAATTTTTATTTATTTTTATTAATTTTTATTTATTTTTATTATTTTTTATTAATATTTATTTGTTTTTATTAATTCTTATTTACTTTTATTTATTTTTGTTTATTTTTATTAATTTTTATATATTTTTATTTATTTTTATTAATTTTTATTTATTTTTATTAATTCTTATTTATTTTTATTTATTTTTATTAATTTTTATTTATTTTTATTATTTTTTATTAATTTTTATTTATTTTTATTTATTTTTATTAATTTTTATTTATTTTTATTAATTTTTATTATTTTTTATTAATTTTTATTTATTTTTATTTATTTTTATTAATTTTTATTTATTTTTATTAATTTTTATTTATTTTTATTTATTTTTATCAATC
Organism: Condylostylus longicornis; assembly: GCF_029603195.1. Lineage (NCBI taxonomy): Eukaryota > Metazoa > Arthropoda > Insecta > Diptera > Dolichopodidae > Condylostylus > Condylostylus longicornis. The sequence goes on from NW_026578192.1 coordinate 3,277, forward strand.
TTTATTTATTTTTATTAATTTTTATTTATTTTTATTTATTTTTATTTATTTATATTTATTTTATTAATATTTATTAATTTTTATTTATTTTTATTATTTTTTATTAATTTTAATTTATTTTTATTTATTTTTATTTATTTTTATTTATTTTTATTAATTTTTATTTATTTTTATTTATTTTTATCAATTTTTATTTATTTTTATTTATTTTTATTTATTTTTATTTATTTTTATCAATTTTTATTTATTTTTATTTATTTTTATTTATTTTTATTAATTTTTATTTATTTTTATTAATTTTTATTTATTTTTATTAATTTTTATTTATTTTTATTAATTTTTATTTATTTTTATTAATTTTTTTTTATTTTTATTATTTTTTATTAATTTTTATTTATTTTTATTTATTTTTATTTATTTTTATTAATTTTTATTTATTTATTGTTATTATTTTATATTAATTTTTATTTATTTTTATTTATTTTTATTAATTTTTATTTATTTTTATTAATTTTTATTTATTTTTATTAATTTTTATTAATTTTTATTTATTTTTATTAATTTTTATTTATTTTTATTAATTTTTTTTTATTTTTATTATTTTTTATTAATTTTTATTTATTTTTATTTATTTTTATTTATTTTTATTAATTTTTATTTATTTATTGTTATTATTTTATATTAATTTTTATTTATTTTTATTTATTTTTATTAGTTTTTACTTATTTTTATTAATTTTTATTTATTTTTATTATTTTTTATTAATTTTTACTTATTTTTATTAATTTTTATTTATTTTTATTTATTTTTATTATTTTTATCTATTTTTATTTATTTTTATCATTTTTTATTAATTTTTATTTATTTTTATTTATTTTTATTAATTTTTATTTATTTTTATTAATTTTTATTTATTTTTATTTATTTTTATTATTTTATTTTAATTTTTATTTATTTTTATTTATTTTTATTAATTTTTACTTATTTTTATTAATTTTTATTAATTTTTATTTATTTTTATTAATTTTTATTTATTTTTATTAATTCTTATTTATTTTTATTTATTTTTATTAATTTTTACTTATTTTTATTAATTTTTATTAATTTTTATTTATTTTTATTAATTTTTATTTATTTTTATTAATTCTTATTTGTTTTTATTTATTTTTATTTATTTTTATTAATTTTTATTTATTTTTATTATTTTTTATTAATTTTTATTTATTTTTATTTATTTTTATTAATTTTTATTTATTTTTATTAATTTTTATTATTTTTTATTAATTTTTATTTATTTTTATTTATTTTTATTAATTTTTATTTATTTTTATTAATTTTTATTTATTTTTATTTATTTTTATCAATTTTTATTTATTTTTATTTATTTTTATTTATTTTTATTAATTTTTATTTATTTTTATTAATTTTTATTTATTTTTATTAATTTTTATTAATTTTTATTTATTTTTAATAATTTTTATTTATTTTTATTAATTTTTTTTTATTTTTATTATTTTTTATTAATTTTTATTTATTTTTATTTATTTTTATTTATTTTTATTTATTTTTATTAATTTTTATTTATTTTTATTATTTTATATTAATTTTTATTTATTTTTATTTATTTTTATTAGTTTTTACTTATTTTTATTAATTTTTATTTATTTTTATTATTTTTTATTAATTTTTACTTATTTTTATTAATTTTTATTTATTTTCATTTATTTTTATTATTTTTATCTATTTTTATTTATTTTTATCATTTTTTATTAATTTTTATTTATTTTTATTTATTTTTATTAATTTTTATTTATTTTTATTAATTTTTATTTATTTTTATTTATTTTTATTATTTTATTTTAATTTTTATTTATTTTTATTTATTTTTATTAATTTTTACTTATTTTTATTAATTTTTATTTATTTTTATTTATTTTTATTTATTTTTATTAATTTTTATTTATTTTTATTATTTTATATTAATTTTTATTTATTTTTATTAGTTTTTACTTATTTTTATTAATTTTTATTTATTTTTATTATTTTTTATTAATTTTTATTTATTTTTATTAATTTTTATTTATTTTTATTAATTTTTATTTATTTTTAGTTATTTTAATTTTTTTTTTATTATTTATTTAATTAATTATTTTCTTTTATGAACTATTCCGAATTGTTTCGGAGTTTATGGATTCCTTCCAAAAAGAAAAGTGTGCGTTGAACTTACAGTTTGCATTCAATCGTTTAGCTTATGCATGCATATACATTCTTTTAATCTATTGAAAAATTTGAAAATTAGTTAATGTGTTTTGTTTAAATTATTAATAAAGTTGGGTCAAACCAATGGTTTGTATTGTAGCACTTTTCCCTTGAACAAGTGAAAATTTTGCTTTTAAATACAGTCTATGTATACCAATCACACTATTAAAATTATTTTCATTCATATACAAAACTATTTCTAGGATTGCATATATTTAGGATGACGCATATATGCAGTCTTTGAAATAAAGCAAAAATTAATATAAAAAGGGGTTAACATAATGCTCGATTTTAAGGGTCAATTGTGTGAGTTAAGAAAAATAATTATATTTTTTAATGTCATTGAATTTACCGTTAGCTTTTTGCGCTTATAGAAATTTGAAAAAGCTTGCGGTTTCGGAAATATAAGGTGTCAAAAATGCAAATTTTACAAATTTCAAGAGGCCATAACTTGAGAGGGGGTGGAGATGGAAAAAAATTTTCTTCTAAGGAAATGAACTTCTTGTTAATGTCTAAAAGCCCCTAAAATTTCAAGCTTCTACAGTCTGGGGTCTAGAAGAAAAACGACATCAAACATTTGGAAGAAAATGACTTTAGATAACGGTAAATTTGAACAGCCATTTTGTTTTTCTAAAGTTTAACTATAGTATACCGCGCAAGGGGAAGCAAGCCACTGTGTTTCTGCGTTTGCAAAATTTTAAAAATGCTTATGGTTTCATTGCAACAAATATTTAAAAAAGGCCATTTTTAGGATTTTGGAGGGGTATAACTTCTAGAGGGGGGGGAGATAGGTAAAAATTTTGTTCTACGAAAATAAGTTTCTAGTGAAGATCTATGTACATATTAAATTTCAGCTTTCTATCTTCTATCAGGTGTAGAAGTTTTGTAAACAAAAAAAGTGTCCACGGACGGACGGACGGACGGACGGACGGACGGACGGACGGACAGAGTGAAACTAATAAGCACTTTTTTCAAAAAATTTTTTGGAAAAGTGCTAAAAATAGCGTTTATTTCATTAAGCTGTTAAAGCGATTACTCCTTGTATTATTTGACAATAAAATAGTTAAAACATTTTTTCTGTTAAAGTTTTACACTCATACCTATCTACCTATGGTATTATATTCGTATATACGAGTAGATAGATGGCGTATTGTTCGTATCATAAAACAATTATGCATAAATATTAATATACACTGAATTTTAATTGTTTAAAATCACCACGTACATAAGTACATGGTATTGTATACCGTATAGTGCATATATATAACATTATAAACAAATATAAATGTAAGCATTATAGGTATATATAGTTTGTTTTTGATTTATTATAAATATAGAAAAGCAGTTAAATTATAATGGTCGAGTTATTGAGTTATAACCTTCATTAGGTAATTAATCAATAACCATGAAGAATTTCAATTATGGAAATATTACCGGGAATGCAATGATCTTATATGTATATGAAGCGCTTGTAATATTATGATGGTGAGTTTCCAGAATTTTAATTTTTATTCATTTAATTTTTAACATGTTTATTTTTTATACCCTGCACCTTCGTTAAGGGTATATTCATTTTGGTATGGCACCTCCATCTGTTCGTCCGATCGCACGATAACTCAAAAATAATGCAATCGTAACCAAATTTTCATAAGTTAATTTTTTCTAATAAAGACGGTTGCTATCGTAATTGAATCAATTCGGATAACGAGTTCATGTAGCTTCCATACAGTTCAAAGATGTTATTTTAAATATTTCAAAAACTAACAAAGATATTAAACTCGAATTTCGTAAAAATGCGCCGAACTATATTCTACATATATTTTGAAAATTATAATGGAGTAGCTGTACTGGCTCGGAAAGCTGCCATACAACTCAAAAAGCTAAATTTAAATATTTGGAAAAATAATAAAATCGGATTCATGAGACTTGGCAGTCGTGTTTTCCAATTATAGGTCGGACATATGCGTGAAGTTATAACAATGAAAGCTAATTTAGAATATTTCAAAAACTAATTTTTAAACTCAAGGTGCAGGGTATAATTCGGGCGGTTCATACCGACTGAAACGTTTTTACTTGTTACTGTATTTGTTTTTATTTTAAAAGGAAATTTTCATTACATTTTTTTTTTTTATTTCTATATCCTCCAGCTGGTTGGGTGTTCATCAATGAGTTTTAGCTTTTATAATGCGATAAAAATAATGAAAATGTCAAAAATTTGTTATAAAAGATTTATAATGTTTTTCGAAAGAGGAAAAAATAATCACATAATATAGTAGTAGACTCAATACAAAAATTTTTGTACGTGAAATGAAAATAAAAGTGTGGTTTCATTGTCTAAAAATAAAGAAAAAAAGTTTTATTTTTTTCTTTCAATATTTTAAGAGTTTTAGTGATTTACTTAAATCCGTTTTACATAAACTTATTTTACGTTATAATAATAGTCTATTATGCTAGAGCACTATTGGGTAAAGAACAGAAATTAAAATTCTTAAAATACGACTTGATTCTATTAATAAAACATATTAATAATTCATAAGAATTGTTTTTAACCTTTATCTGTTGATGAGGAGTCTATGATTCTATATACATTTCAGTTTTATTTGGGTATAGACCTTTGACTATGACTTTCCGCTAATATTTTTTATTTTATTGCCGTGTATCGCTTTGAAATCAGAGTTTAAAGCGGTACAGCGTAATAAAACGATATTCTTGAATGATTAAAAACAATTAACTTACCTATGGCACCAACAACTTTCAGTTTCACATTTTGAAAAAAAGGCTTGCTTTTTGAATTACTATAAAGTTCATTAATGTTTACAAATTGGTGCAAAAGAACCTTTACAAATTTTTTTTTGATTTCAATTGTTTGCAAAGATTATTGGTATAATACGGCCCTGTTCCTTAAGTTATCCTTTTAAAATTTTTCTTCCTATAAAATCATTATTCATTATCATAAAAATAATAATTATTTGGCATGATATTACCCAATTACCTACAAAATAAACATTTAATTAACATCCATTTTATGAAAATTTTTTTGGTGAAATTTGAAGGAACTGACAACATACGTACCTCTATATAATTGTTTTGTACATTCACTTGCATTCTATTTAATGAATAGCTTCAAATTATATGCGAACGTATTGCAAAAATTCCCAAAAATTTCAAAACAATTGTATTTTCTTTTCCTAAAAACAAAAAAAAAAAATTAAACTGTTGGAAACAATGAATTTTTACTTTCAAAAAATATTTCAAATTTTTCTTTGTATGCAAATTACTATACCGTACATTTACCTCAAATACATTAATTTTCCTAATGGAGTACCTAACACAAAATAATATTTTTTTGGTAGAAAATGAAAGGAAGAATTGATTTTTTTTTTTTTTATGAAAAAAAAAACCATTTTGAATACAATATGAAAATTTTGTATTTCTTTTTTCCATTAAAGGGTTAAGAAATTATCATTGTAATGTTCCCAAAAATGCAGTTTATTGTATGGTTAAGAACCACTTTTCTTCTAAATTTAAATCTTTATAATAAATACGAAAAATATTTCTATTGTGTAAGTTTTGAATTTTTTTATTCTAAATCATCAAAACAGAAGAAATTTCGTGAAAGGGAACAAACTAATTATGTAGCTACTTTTGATTGAGGTGATGAAAATTGTTTAAAAGGTGGTAATAAACTGCAAAAATAATTTGGAAATAATAATTGAAGGTATAAGATGTTATTATGGTGAACCATATCAAATATTCACCATAACTATGTGTGAATTCACCAATATAAGTATGTGTGAAAATGTACTGAATTACAAAGAATTTGGTAAGGAATTTTTAGTAAAATAATTTTTTATAATTATTAATTTCCTACATTTATTACAAAAGTGAAAACATTGGACTTTTCTTGATTTGTGTTGAGTTAAAGAAGATAGTTCTATTCCTATATATATCCCAAGTAATAATATCAAAATTTAACATTCAACAAAATAAAGAGCAGCCATTCGACAAAATGATCAAATTCAAAATCAATATTATTCAAAAAGTTGTTAAAGTGATCAACACAGCTATGGTGATCTAATGGTTAGAACAAAACGTTGTGGCTTACCGTGACCTTTGAATAACACTTACAAATTACTCGTTTAATCTATTGGAAAACTTTCTAGAGGTATGCAACAAGATTACTTAACACGAGAATATAATTTCGATAAAAAACCGCTTATAACGAACTGATCAATACTGCATCATACAAAATATTGTTGTCCTATAAATAATTCAATCTATAATCGAATACAATCATGCTACTTAATTTCTTACCATCGCATTGCTTTAAAATCTCTATTTTTAAATCAAAATCTTGTACAGAAATATTAAAGGTATATTTTCATATTTTTTTTTTTTTTATTAATAATAATTTACACCTTTGTATTCCTGTTAGTATAACAAAAACATAAACAACAAAATTTAAGAATATTGCAATTTCAATTGCATTTGCAATCTCCTTACAAGAATGTCATAATCAAAACACAGCTAAGAAATAAGGGGAAAAAAGACATAAAACATACAAAAAGGGTAAAATATACTTCAGTGTTAAGTTATTGTACATTATATTAAGAGCATACATATTTGCACTTTAATACGTACACAAATAAGTAATGGAAAATCAGAAACGAAAAAAAAAAAAAATAAAACACGAAATGAATGTATACATAATTTAAAATTATATAAGAAAAAAATATATAAAGGATTCAGGAATAAGTTGACAATAATGTGTTGTATAGGATTACAAAAAAAAATTTTTTTAAAATTATTTATTTTGAAACAAAGAGTACAAACACAACATAAATAAAAATGAATTATAAAATGCAATCAAAATAATAAAATATCAAATAAATCCTGACAATACCAGGATGCGGGTTCGATCTAATAATATGAAATTCGGCAATAATTAAATTCTAAATTCTTACTCTTAATTCTTCTTATGCAATATTAGAAACGAAAAAAAAATGTGGGCAATCACTTTCTCTAAAAATTTTTTCTGAGTGTATTTAAAGGTACCATCAAGTTGCATATTTGGCTTTTAAGCCTACGTTTATTATAGAGTGCCTTCCTTATTCTCCATTCGAAAGTTTATACACTGAAAATAATTTTTCTGAAAAAATTCACAAGTTCTCCAAAGTTCATACACTCAAAATAATTTTTCTGCAAAAAAAAGCGGAATATATTTAATGTATTTTGAATACTTTACTTGTCACAGTATTCACTTCATTTTCCGATTCTAAATATTTGCGTTCAAGTTAAACGCATCATTACACTTAAACAATCTTATCTCGAATTCATTTAATATTTGTGTTAGATAAAGAAATTGCAATGCAATAGTAAATGTATAGAAACATTTTAGTTCCAATTCATATTCCATGTACCCTTTATTTCATGCAACGTTACAAACAGAATAATAAATTGATTACATTCTGTGAACTCAAATTGTATTTTTGTATTTCTTTAAATTGTGTAAACTTCAACAATCATCATATTTCAAATACGTTCACATTATAACAATAGAAAATGAAATAAAAACTTAGTACATACCACAAAAAAATATTAAAATCCTTTCAAAATAATAAAAGGAAAAAACGCATGTAATGGTAAAAAAAAACAACAATAAGAAGGAAATTTATTCTTATTTTCTTTCTCTTTACATTTTCTTAATTTTCACAATTCAAATGTATAGCGAGTTCAAAGAGCGCCAAGAATAACACTTTGTAATGCACTCACCTATCTGAAGTTGTTGCAACTTTATACACATAAAAAAAAAAATTTTTATGAAATCTTAAAAATTTCCTCATTTTAAATGTTTGATTGTGTTGGAGAAAATTATGTGTGACTTGTTCGATATGAAAACCAAATCTTTATTTGAAGAATTTAAAAAAATGTAAGACTATACTTTATATTGTAAAGTTTTTTGATTATTTTCTTAGGATATGCTTGTGTGGAATAATTTCGAATTTAAATGTTGTATAAAAAATTCTAACTTAACACTGATTTCTCAATAAAATCCGTCAATTAGAAATTTATTTCCTCAGGTCTTTTGAAATTAGTATATTCCAATTTCAAACTTTTATTTCAAGTAACTTAATAGGAGAGAACACCAGGTTAGCAATAGGTTATTGGTAAAATACCCGCTGCTGAACATATTCGCTTTGCAAGTCATACTCTTATATTGCGATTTTAATAAAATTTTTCTTCTCCTCTGCGTCAATATCCTCTTGAGTATCCAACATTTGACCTACACAAATATTCTGCTAGACGATATACAGTCTCTTGTTGACGCATTGCATCAACATCAAGAGGCATTCTATCAACCGCAATGCAGAAATCTATAATGCTTTGGATGTTCCATATGTTTTTAATCCAGTTCTTATCAATGGCGTTAAAATACCCAGCTTTATCCGTTAGTATACTGGGGAAATAGGGAAAATCTCCGATAAATTAGTTATTTTCTTGTAGCTGTGGAATATGTTTTGCAGCTGCATCAAAGAAAGATACGTATATTTTCAGTTTCAAGCTCAAAATGTCAAAATGAAATTTAAACAATATTAAATTTTTAAAATTTTTTAACACATTGGAGTTAAGCGTATTTTTCTTCATTTTCATGATTTGTTCATAAGACCAAATAAAAAGCTTATAAATAAATTACATTACAAAATTTTGTTCAATTATAATGTCAAATCCAAGAGTGCATGCATTTTAAAAACAAAAACAGGAAAAAGAACCCTACCATATGACCTAAGAAGATTCTTAAAGAAATAATAGAAGATCCTTTTTGTTTTTTCACATACAAATGCAATCTTATATTGTAATGACTTTAACAATGTTGTGTAACTGAATGAAGGCGGTTCTTATGTTTAATTATATAATGAAACATCATATATAATATAATAATGACTGATGATTACTTTGATCTTTCCATTGGAATTGCTTAATGTCTATTATAATACTTAATATCAGTTGAACATTATGGTAATACGCAAATGTCTTTGGTTGAAAAAGACATGTGTAAGTAAATACTTATTTATAAACATGTATAACTGGTATATACCACTGTCGAATACAGTAGCTATACAAGAGAATATGTTAAAAGGGTTACGCACATTTGTTCCGACAAATGGCTTATTTAACAAGATTACAGGGATGGGCGAGAATCAAGTGAGAATTGTCTCCGGGGTGTTGTCGGTGACTCCAGACTTAAGGCCTGGAAAGTGAAGACTTTTGCTAGTTCTGTGAGAAAGGTAGGGAAATCTCAGTACATCTTTTGGGAGAATGTGTTGCTTTCGCTCGCAGGAGAAGGAAAATACTAGGAAACTTTGTTCTTACGTCGACCTTGCAAGTTGCTCGAGTACATCAGCCCGCTGGATCTCTAACTGCTGCTATAGAGCTATGCTCCGAAATCAGGAGTCGCGAAGAACTCTTGTCCCGGTTTTACAAATCTACGATTAAATCTACAATCTTTGGTGGATGGCTTTTTTAAAATACACATTAAACAGCCTACCATTTACTGTAAACTACTCCGGAAGAGCTATAGTACTTTATAACTCAAAATGGGACGGGGAAAAATTGTGTGTTAGATAATATAAAAATTGTTATGCACATGTTAAGTGTATGTTAATATCATTGAATTTAAATCTGTATAGACTAATTAGTCTGGTTAATATTGGTTAAAATTCTTGTTAGTTTTTTTTGTATTATTGAGAGTTCATTTCGAATACATATGTAGTTGCTTTCTTTAAACAAATCCACAAGGTAAACATATAAAATTATATTTTAAAAACAAGATTTGTTAAAATTTAAAACTAAATCAAATAGTATGATTCAATTTTTGCATGCATCTTTTATATAACAACTACATACTGAGATTTTAGTTTCTAAGAAATGCATTATTAAAATCCAGAATCATAAAGGAATGAATACGTTCCAAAAGGATGTAGCATGATCAAAGAAAAACAATGTTAAAGGAAAACCTAGGAATATTAAAATCAAATTTTAAAAGTTCAAATAAGTGCATTTTTATCTTCAGTTGTTAAATTAATCTGAACTATTAAGTTCTGTCTGCCTGAAAGGTTATGCCAGAGTTTCTATGAAAACAAATTAAGAAATGAATAAAAATATGTTATAAAACAATATTGTTATGTGTTATAAAACAGTTCCAAGCTACAAAATCATGAACTTAAATCAGTACTACAACAACGAATAATAAAAATTTCTTACAGATCTCAAATTGTTCGAATTGTGAAAGAAACATATCAAATATGACTAGTACGAGTCAAAACATTGCTGCATCTTCTTTTAACATTTCAACATAGAATTATCAAAGGAATATTGAAATTCTTAAATATATCGAAGTAAAAAGTGAAAAAACATAAAAAAAAAATTTTAAATTTTTAAGAAGTTGCTCCAATTCAGAATCTCGAATATGCTTTACTGTGACGATTATTTGACTAGCGACAAAATAATTTGCTGCAAAATTTACTTTTTCGTTAAAACTCTCTGGTGTACCATCTATTGTTGTAGTGAAATCAAAAGTTCAAAAAGGAAATTGTTAAAAAAATTTTTTATTATGACTATTGAACTTTACCTAAACATAACTATATTGAATCCTAGACTTTAGAAGAGATCATTAATGAAACGTATATTGTGAAATCAAAGGAAAATTAAAAATTCAGTTTTTCTTTTTATAATTTTTTTTTGTTTTTGAATATGAAAATTTCACTTTACTTTTCTGGAATTCTTTCATCTTACATGACGAATATAAGAATAAAAACTAGTATAACAGCATAGTTATCAATCAAATTGCTTTAAGTGTGTACCCGTTATGGTAATACACTTAAGGTACACGCTTAAAACAACTAAAAGCACATTTCTGTAGATATAAAGTGAGAAGTTCACTGATTTTGAATTTTTTATCACGAAAGAACTTTTATGAATTTTGAAAATTTGATTTTTGGTAAAAATTATTATTTAGGTTCTTCGTTTGTCAAGTCCCATGGTTATCTTTTATATTTGTTTTAGTAAATAGCAGAGAATAAAGAGGCAATTATGCCTTATTTCAGGGTATGTTTTATACTATGCCAACGTTCATCTTCATATTGTACGTTCATAGATTTCAGACCAAGAATCTTATAGTAGTCATCCAAATATTCTTCCTCTTTCAATCTACACTCTTGAAAGTTATACACAAACAACCTGCAAATGAACAAACAACTTTGCAAAACTTTCAAATAAAGAATATTTTAGTTCAAATATCCAATACGCCGCATATATTTATGTTATACGAAATTTAAAGTGTTTCGGTAACAATTCTAACACTTTATTCTTATTTCCACAAGTTGCGTACTATTCCTATTTAAGGTACTCCCCTATATATTAAATGATAATACCTAAGAACATAATCTAAATGCAATTAATAAAAAACGCAGATGCATTAAAATTAATTTCATATATCTAATAAAATATTAATATCCTTGGTTAATCCGTTGAATTAGTGCGTGACGACAATAATAAACAAAAAAAAATAGAAAATTTTTATTAAAAATATATATTAAAAAATAAATTCCTTTCCTTTAGACACAAGTTGAACATAATAAGATAAATTTCGTTTCAAAGTTAGCGACCTAAAGAATTATATTTTCTATATAAAAACAAATTACTCACAAATATACACAGAAATATCATCATAAATTATTATGAACCCGATTACTTCTTTTACACTCAAAATATAAACACTCTTACTTCTTGTTATGAAGAAGTTCCTCTTCAAATTGCATTACAAATAAGTAAGGATCACATTATTATTTATGATTCCATTAAAAAATTCTTTAATAAAATGCAATAGGTATATAGAAAAAAAAAAATTGTAAACCACCATTTTTATGCTACTAGACCATAAGAAATTTGTAACAATTTGTATTTTTCAACTACTTCACATTCTTTAAATAAAAAAAAAATCTGATGTGGTCAGCACATAACCGACCGCAATGTGTATTGTCTAGTTAAGTGAAAGTGTTACAGAATATTATAAAAATGTCTGTTAAATACTTCTTTCCAATTTTTAGGACATTAGTAAGCTTATAGTTAACATACCTAGAAAAATGTAAATTTGGCTCTTAGTAGAGTTTCGCTTTGTGCTACCCGAATTCCCTGAAATGCTCACCAGTTAGTTTCGGTAACAACCAGAACTCAAATATCAAATTTGAAGAAACTCCATCAATTCGTTCCGTAGATATGGTGAAAAATGTAAAATCGGCCCGCAGATCAGTTTTCGAGCCCTGATCTTTCCAAAAAATTTATATGTTCATAGTTTTCATACGAGGAATTTATATATTAAATTTCAATGAAATCGGTTGATTATTTCTCTTTATATACACAAAAATGTATATTTGGCCCGTAGTAAACGTCCAGTTGCTGACGCCTGATTTCTTCCAAAAGTTAGGAGGTTTCATCGCCGGTAGAGCAAAACTTATATATGAAATTTCAAGTAAATCGGTTGAATATGTTCTTCAATATGCTCAAAAATGTAAAACAGGCCCGCTAAAAAGTGCAGTTCCCGAGGCCTGATATATACCAAAAGTTGATCGATCCGTGCCATGGTGGAAATAAACTTACATATAAAATTTCATCAAAATCGGTTCAGCCGAACTTGAGATACACGCGTGCACACACAGACCGACAGACGGACAGACCGACAGACCGACAGACCGACAGACCGACAGACCGACAGGTTGCTAAAAATAGTTTATTTACACTTCCCTACTATGGAGAAGTACGTTCCCACCGAAAACTCGATATGCAAAATTTGTTGCCATCACATAACCTACCTATTGTTTACACAATACGGTCGGTAAAAAAATATCCTTTTAAATTTTAAAAGTAATTTTATATATCATAATTTTCATGGTTGTTATTATTTTGTTAAGAACAACCTACATACGAGATTTTAAATGTTAAGAGTTGCAGTTAAAAATAAAATATATTATGTAATCCAATGAAAGTCATTTAATATTAATAGTGCGAAAGAGAAAAAAAATAAAAGAATAGTGTAAAAAAAAAGTATCAGTTGATGTCGTCAACTATCAGAATCTCTCCAAAACATTATTAATTTAAAAGTGGCGCAGCCATTTTCGTTTTAAGGCGTCTCTATTAATAAGGTCAATTTTGTAATGAAATTCCAGTTATTTTCCCCTAACAAACAAAATGACGAACAAATAAGGTAAAACTACTTCATTGAAGATTGTTATATGCGGTAATTAGGCGTCAGGAACCGGGAAGGGTATCTAGTGTGCCTCTAATCTCTTATAATGGTTTCTCATGATCTGTCCTTCTGATAAAATGTCTTGGGCCGATCAAACGAATCCCGTCTGCTGCGATAACGTAGCTGCTTAGATGCTACTTCTTCCTGTAAGTGAATGCTCAGCACTTTCCAAGAAAGTGTATTTAAATCTTTTCCCATTTTAAGACTTTCATTTATATTATATTTTTACAAAATTGAATTTTCAGTCAGTTACAAGAACGTCCACATTTCTTAATAAACACAAACTGTAATTACGGTCTAAATTCAAAGCAAAGTAGGAGTAGACCTATTCATATACCAATAATAGGAAATTAAAGTTTTTTAAGAGAAACCGAAAGTAACATTCACGATTTGCGCTACGTACACATTTTTTTTTCGAACTTCGAATCTATGCATAATAACATTATTCTATTTACTTTAAATAATAAATTGCATAATTTCAATACAAAATAAGAGAAATTTTTTTTTTTTTTTTTTTTTTTTTAACAACAACAACAAAAATAATAATAAAAATCAAAACAAATATTAATTTAATGCATTTTATAGCAATGCACTTTTCTTAACTCTAAATTCTGTATAAACATTTTTAGAATCATTACACGTTCAGTTCATCCCAGAGAACAATTTCACAAAACCCATGATAAAGTAAAAAGAATAAGAAAAGAAAGGGCTTAAAGAAAGAATTTAATATTTTAGTTCCCATAGCCTGCATTCAAGTTCAAAAAATAAAAACGAAATTATTTTAACTATTATACTGAGAAACAAAGAAACAATGTTGATAAATTTTTATTGTGTCATAACAGTAACAACAATAATAATCACTGGGATGTTATTTTGGAAAAACTACATTATTATAGTTTCGGTTACCTTGGTTATAATGTGAGAATGTAATTTAAAAAAAAATTGTTTTCTTTTTCCACACTATTTTAAAAACAAAAAGCACCAGTATAAAAGGTAATTTTAAACATTAATTTTTTTTTTTATTTTTAATTTTTATTAACAAAATCACAATTCCACCCACATACAGTAAGACACTATAACAATACAGTAAAATATGAGACCTTTTAATACGAATATTTTTCAGAAAACATTTATCTTGGCGTCTTTAAGAAAAAAAAAAACAAAATTGCAAAAATGAAAAATTTTTTTTTTAATATTTTTCTTCAGATTTTTCTTTTATCAGAAACCCATTTTAAATGCTTAGTAGACTTGCGTTTTATAGTTGTTCTTGACGACCGTCGCAAATAATGAGAGTAATATTATTAAATGGCGTATAATACTTAAGAGTCGTCGAGTGGTCCTGTAGTGGTATTGGGGATACTACTTACGTTCATTTATTCGGCTATTTATTATTTAATTTTGGGTCACTCTTGCATTAAACAGAATATTTAGAGAGAAAAACGTCCTATTTACAAACCAAGATCAAGTATTTGCAAAAGTTAAATAACATACCGATGTTACTAAAAAGAAGAGGGAAATTGGAGCATTTAAATGCAATCTTTCGATTTACACTTTTTTCCCGGCCCTACCTAGATATAATATGGTCAGATGTTATAGTTTCGAGAATAATTGAAATAATAGATTTAGGGGTTAGCTAACGGTTACGACAGGAGAAAAGACGCTTCAGTCAGCTTAGGTTACATGTAAGATCTGGAGCTGTCTTACTGCACTCACGCAATTGGCATCGGCAAACACAATTTCACTCATTTGAGTACCTGGCCACAGCGGACATGCGTGCAACGAGGTTACTGGTGGACTGGCGCGGAAAAGATCTGGCACTGACTTTTTTCGGCCGCTATCTTTCTGTCTTTATCTTCTTCTGCCATGGTGGCTAGGCTTGCCTAGAAGATATTATAGGCGAGAGCGTAAGAGGTCAACAATAAGTCGCAAATGGCTGCGGTGACCCGGAGAATATGTTCTTTGTCCCACTCAGTTATCTTAAAATATACCAATCTACCATAGGGGAAAGAATATTTTTACCGACCGTATTGTGTAAACAATAGGTAGGTTATGTGATGGCAACAAATTTTGCATATCGAGTTTTCGGTGGGAACGTACTTCTCCATAGTAGGGAAGTGTAAATAAACTATTTTTAGCAACCTGTCGGTCCGTCGGTCTGTCGGTCTGTCGGTCTGTCGGTCTGTCGGTCTGTCGGTCTGTCGGTCTGTGTGTGCACGCGTGTATCTCAAGTTCGGCTGAACCGATTTTGATGAAATTTTATATGTAAGTTTGTTTCCACCATGGCACGGATCGATCAACTTTTGGTATATATCAGGCCTCGGGAACTGTACTTTTTTAGCGGGCCTGTTTTACATTTTTGAACATTTTGAAGAAAGTATTCAACCGATTTACTTGAAATTTTATATATAAGCTCAGCTCGACCGTCCGCAAAAATTCGTATGTTTTGGAAGAAATCAGGCATCGGCAACTAGACGTTTACTACGGGCCAAATATACATTTTTGTGTATATAAAGAGAAATAATCAACCGATTTCATTGAAATTTGATATATGAACTCCTCATATTAAAGCAATGAACATATATTTTTTTTGGAAAGATCAGGGCTCGAGAACTGACTTGCGGGCCGATTTTACATTTTTCACCATATCCACAGAACAAATTGATGGAATTTCTTGAAATTTGATATTTGAGTTCTGGTTGTTACCGAAACTAACTGGCGAGCATTTCAGGGAATTCGGGTAGCACAAAGCGAAACTCTACTAAGAGCCAAATTTACATTTTTCTAAGTATGTTAACTATAAGCTTACTAATGTCCTAAAAATTGGAAAGAAGTATTTAACAGACATTTTTATAATATTCTGTAACACTTTCATTTAACTAGACAATACACAATGCGGTCGGTTATGTGCTGACCACATCAGATTTTTGTTGAATTGTGTCGTAAAAGGTACAATAGAAGGTCATAACCCTAGAAGAATTCTCATATGTTGTAGCATTCCATAAAAGATTCTATGTAACAAAAGTGTTTAGGAAAAAATATATTTGCTAATTATAAGAATAGTATTATAGAGACGACAAAGTTGGAAATCCTTGGTCCACAAGAAAGACGATTTTCTTTGCATATTTGTCCTCGTGAAAGGTTAATTGCGGGTACATTATAAGAAGAATAGGTTTAGAGGGACTGCTTTATGCCGAAACGTAATAATTGAGTTCGGCAGATGGGGCCAATAGATACTGTTTTGATTTTTCTTGCAAACACACTTTAATTTCAAAAACCTACTTTTTGAAGTCAACATTTTCTATTAACACTTAATAGAAATTTATTTTATTTTGTGTATTTTGAAATGTTCATACATTTTACTTATATGAAAATATTCTTTTGGGAACATTTTTCTTTTATTTTCAATTACAACATTAAATATTTTCCGGAAAAATCTCTAGAAAATTTAAAATATCATCATATTGTGGAGTGAAAGATGTACAAGTTTCCTTTTAATTTCTGTATTACCGTTCAAAATTGACTTCTTGTCAAAATCATATAATATGACAAATTTCAAATGAGATTTTTGTAAAAGAAACAAATAAGAAAAGGAAATTTTTTAGTATTTATTTGCTTACTTTTCAAAAAAGAAAACTTTACAGAAACATCAACAAAATAAACATTTTTTGTCTCAGGAGAAAATTTCAACAATTTTATAGATTCAAAACAAAAAATTCGAGGAAATTTTTCCTTTACAAACATTTTTAAAGTACGTTTTCACATATTTTAGTTACCTACTATACATAATAAATTTATTTATTCATCAAAAGGAGGAAAGAAAAAATAAAATATTTCTTTTAAAACGAGAATATTTAATCAAAGTGATGGGATAGTCTTAAAGCCGTCATTCATACACACTGTTATACAAAATTCTTTTGTACATCATACTTTTTAAAAGAAAACTTTTTGAATGAATTTTGAGAAAGAGAAAACACAAACTATACACACAAATTAATATCATTCAGTTGCATACCATTTAAATGATGCAACCAAGCCTATCAAATTATTATAACATGTAGGTAAATAAGAGTTATCTTGACTTATTTTGGACTTAATTATAAATAATGGGTCTCAAAGAAAATTTTTTGATAGATATCTCTACATATATATAGAAATTAAAAAGATAAGATAATGTGAAACGGGCTACCTTAGAAAAATCAACCATCCATACGATTATTTTACACTATGTAAAATTTATGACACTATATGGATATCAAAAATCTATTTTATGAACTATGTTTTGTTAATGATATACTATCACTTCAGAATTTCACTAATATATGGTGTACATAACAAATTTTTAATAAATAAATGCATGCTTTTCAATATTCTAACAAAAGTGAATTAAAAAATCTATTGTTTAATGTACGAGAGTTGCATTTTGTCTTAATAAATTTGTAAAGAACGTAATTGTATACGTTTTTGTTTCCTGTTTGGTAGTACAATCAGAGTACAATAATATTGCCATAGCGAAGATATGTTCTCTATATATGCAATGGGAAAATACTGTTTTTCGTTTTAATGTAGGCATATACTTTGTCTTCGTCTATTTGGGGAATTTCGTTGATATATAAAAAGCAGGAACGATTTTCGGTCTCATTGAATATGCAAACTGCACGTAATACGAGTATATGCATATCAACAATGGTCATTCAACTCCAAAAATGAATTTTAAAATTTTTTTGGTTTGGTGCTTTCGGTAATCGGTTATTTATTATGGAAGTTTACAGCCATTCAGGTCGATGCTCATTTTTGTCCAAACCAAAAATTTTCATCTGGAATTTTGTGGGCCAAATACTCATTTGCGGTAACACTACCCCCGTAAAATTTGCTCTTTTCTGATCATCTCTGATCTTTCTGATAATGGACCTATACCAGACCAAAGTCATATTACTGATATGGGTACAGGAAATTATTGTGACTTCTGCAAGTCTTACATTCCGCACTAAAATGTAGATACCGTAAAATAGGCTTAAACGCGGACGAATCGTCTTCTGCCTAACTGTAATAATGGAGAATTTGATATTCATCGTCGCAAAATCACAAATAATATTATAGACGCTGCTTAACTTAAAATACTCTACAAGAACATAAAATTTATACTTGAATCTAACATTTGCCCAATGTTGTGTGGCACAATAAAAGGAAAAACTAGGAGAAACTATAAAATTGAAGAAATTAATATTTATGTTAGAACAAAAGAGTTCTGTTAAGGGTACTGAAAATTTTTTTTTTTAAATTGAATTAGAAACGCTTGAATAATGACAGTCCCTAGTAGACCTTCAATATGTACGAGAGTACAAAAATAAGTGAAAATAACTTTGTTTTTTTTTTTTGTTTTGAAGAAAGTCGTCTTCTTCTTCCTCTTTCTTTTTGATAATTAGGTGAGATAAGATTCACTGTTTTGGAAAATAATAATTTATTATTTTTTTTTCTGTACTTTATTTAAATTAGGGTCATAAACTGATGGTGATACCTTAATAATTCTAACCTAAGTAAAACGTACATATATACGTATGAAGATATACCTATATGCGGATATTATGAAAGCATAATTTTTGAAATTATAAGTTATTTAAATAATTAAATATTTTGAGAATTTGAAATAGAAAAATTATTATTATTAGAAATTCTATATGATTTAAATTTTTATCATTGACATTTAAGTAAAATAATTATTCGGAATGTCACAAGTTTTGACTATTAATTTTTTTTTTTTGAAAATGCTTAGGTTAAGAAGGGAGTTCCGCTGATTTAACATTTCATATTTTGTACTTTGGATTTTAGGCTTTGTATGCTAATTAATGAAATTACAATTTTTTTTTTTTATGAAAGTAAAAATTTTCTCAAGAAACTTTCTCTTAAATGACAAAAATTATTTTGATTAATTGGAAAAATTCCAAATAAATTAATAAAAAAAAACTTGTAATACACACTTTATAGATCTCGATATGACTGCAATAAGATCCGGCTATGATCTAGGATTATGGCGGTAGGATTTATATTGAATTCCATTATAAATAGCTGGGTTGTAGAATTGGGTAAGTACCTAATTTCAAGAATACATTCATTTTCTTTGAAATATACAAAAAAGTATGTTTAAAACTCTATCTCTCCTAATTCTTCAATATTCCTAGATCTTTGATTGCAGAATTTAAAAATTTATTGCATTTCCAAAAATATTTTATGAAAGAAATGTAAATTTGAATTTAAGGAATAAGGGCAGGATTTAAAGAGGCCATTAATATGGTTTAAATACCTGTTCTATTTTAAACATGTTTTGTACAGTACTCTCACAATTTAAAGAACCATGGCTAAGAAAATTCGCCCAAAAGTTATATTAAAATATCTTCACTTTTAATTTTTGCAGTGTAAAGCAGGACCAAAAATTTATCAACCGTTTATACGTCCCATCTGAATAAATTAATTATTCAAATATTCTATATGAAGCTACACAACATAAAAGCTTTGACAATATTATAAAAATTGTTGACAGAATTAAACTTACCGAAATTTTGAACAGAATTATAAGTATTGGATATTAAATTGACTTTCGCCTGTCTCAAGCTGATGTCCGATTTGTTTTTCTTCTTTATTTATGTATTTGAGAAAATGTGTTTAGTTCATTTTCAAAAAAATTTAACGTTTTCACCACATAAAGGGCTTTCTTTTGACTTTCTCAACAGCTTTTTCATTAGGTTCTAACTTAAAACTTCTATTTTATTTCACCTTATAGCAAAAATTGCTAAGAAATTTTAAGAAAATGAAATATTTTACAAAATCATAGCGATAAACAGTGCAATTTTCTCTAAAAGTGCAATTTCTATATGATTGTGTTTACATTTAACTTTCCAGAAATTCATAAAGGTATTGAATAATTATAAAATTCAATTCTCCTACTCTTATGTATACTCTAAGTTAAAATTTCACGAATAACGAGAGTATACTGTACTCATAATATATTATTAGAACAATTATACTGAATTAACTAAAAGCAAATGGGTCAAGTCAAATTGAAAAAAAAAATAAATTTTTATTGTGAAAGATTTACTCTTATTTAAAAATATTTTTTTTTACCTTTTCAATTTAAAAGAAGAAGATCAAATGTTTCGCCGCAATTTTATTTTACATAAACGTTATATTAAAAATTTGAAATCCTGTAAGATGAAATCTTATTGCTATCACTCAGATCACTACTAAAAAATTTTTTATATTTTTGTGTTTTGACTACTTCATATTTTGCATCTATATATGCATGTATAACAAGAGGTCCTCTTAATAATTATTTAATTTAAAGACCAAGTTTTTGTTTCTAGTTTCTGTTTTTTTTTTCTCAGTTCCTTCCTGATATAATATAAAAGGATATTATACCATAATTTTAAAGTTGTGCTCCAGTTTAATGAAATATTTTCATCGAAGTATAAATGAATACAAAGGAGTCTTTTAGATGCACTTTGTTTTTTTTTTTTCTCTTATTATCTTTTAAAACAACTTTACTTTCATTCTTGCATTCAGTTTTCTTTTTATATAATAAAAATATAAGTATTGTGTTAGTTCATTTGTAGTAAATCTTGATAACGGTAGAGAAATAAGAAACGGTAATAAAGTTAAAATATTAATTTACAATACTAGAAATGAGAAATTTTAAAAATTTATTTGAATTTTCTCAATTTAAAGTTTCATTCAATAAGGGTTATAGCTTTGTCATTGTCAAAGCTATAACCCCAAAATATTCATAATACTATCTTATGAAACTAACAAGCAGGCTCTCATAACAAATTAATCGCAGAATCTTAGAATTTGCCAAGAAACAAAATTGTTCTAATTGAAATGACGCATATTATAAGCAATTTGCTTACGAGTGACTCATACATCCATTACCAGTTGTTTGAAGCAAGATAAAAATTTTTAAATTTGCAAAACAACTCAGTAATCCCCAAGACGTTTTTAACTGTACACCACTGTACGCAAATTAGAATAATGTCTTGTAATTGAACTCAAAAATAATAACAAAATAATAATATGGAAAATTTAAAACATTGGAAAGAGCAATGAAAAAAAAATAAGTAAGATCCTTTTAAATATTTTCTATAAAACATAAAAATATCCTTTAAAAGAAATGCATTGGAGAGAAAAAAAAAAGAGCCAATTTTTTGATTTTTTTTTTGTTTTGTTTTCCAATGTAAATAAAAATTTTTTTCTACAAAACTTTTTTTCATCATTTTTCTTCTTCTTCTTCTTCTGTCTCTCTCTTTAATTGTATAATAAGAGTATTGAAAATTCTTTAACAAGATAAAACGATAACAGGATTTGAATTATAATAAAAAAATAAAATCCAAACATAAGAGAGAGAGAAGAAAATATTTTGTAAAGTTGCTTTACGCGGCTATTTGGCCTGAAAACTTGAAAAAAAGTTTCCTTTTAGTAGAGTAAAAAAAATATATTTTTTATTCTTCGTCAAAATAAAAAAAAATTAAATATTTTTTTTTTTCATTTTGTCAGTTAAAGTGGACGCCATTTTTATGCAATGTAAAATTTTTATTCTTATATTTTGATTTTAAAAAGATATTTGGGCGCCAGTTTATAGAAAATTGATTAAAATGTTAAAAATGCCCTGAATGGGCAGATAAAGATAATGAGAGTTAGGTTTAGGCTAATTTTTGAGAGTTTTATGGTGAGATTTGTGCGACAACGCTTCAACATTTTTATTTTTTGGTCTTTGACAAGTAAATTATCAAATTATAAATTCTTTTTGGCTTAAAATCGCATAAGGGAACTGATATCGCTCCGTGATATCGGAGAATATCGGTGCTGTAATAAAGGTTCTGACGGGCCATTGTCTGATAGGTGAACATGCAAGGAGGATAGGCAGCCCCGGAAACGATCTCTGTAGAATCTGCTGCGACGAGGGGGAGAAAGAAAAGTTGACCCACCTCCTATGCTCATGTCCGACGCTGGCGAATTTCAGGCAGAGATTTCTTGAATCTTTTTCTTAAGTTGCGCTGCGGACTTAACGGATGTAAATGTTAGGGATCTAGGTAATTTATGTGTACCGTTCGGAGGTTCGCGTTAACCTAACCTATCTTCTACTTAAATTCAATAGTCGGACA
Source organism: Condylostylus longicornis (assembly GCF_029603195.1). Lineage (NCBI taxonomy): Eukaryota > Metazoa > Arthropoda > Insecta > Diptera > Dolichopodidae > Condylostylus > Condylostylus longicornis. Next base: position 25,987 of record NW_026578192.1, read on the forward strand.
ATTCGATCATAATATTTTCTGACTCGAAATATTTTTATTTATTTATATTTAATTTTCTTTTGTTGATTGTTTTGTAATTCTATCTTCAATATTTTCCTTTAAATAGTAAAAATAAATGTTTTAATAAAAACAATAAAAAAAATATTCTTAACAAAAGAAAACTTTAAAAATCGTATAAATTAGAATGAATGTAATAATCTAAATATTAAAGTAGTATTAGACATAAAATTATGGTGTTTTTCAAAATTAAAGTGTAAGTGTAATTGAGAGCGTTTAGGAATGTTTATTTAAATAATGTACTCATAAAATTATAAGTGAATAAGAATTACCTAAAATCATGAATCTGTCTGGAATATAATCTGCATTTTAACTAAATTTTAATTTATGTAATTTACGGATTGCTGTAAGGTTTATATCGTTTTACTTTAAGGTTTATATCGTTTATATCGTTTTGCAATGAACCGCCCGATCGGGCGCCATTTTTGTAATTATTTACTTTAAATATTAAATGGAAGCAATATGAAAAATATTATGGTAAATTTTTATATTGAGCGTTCGAAAATTATATTTTATCTAAATCCATGCTTTTTTTTTTTAAATTGTGGGTGTACAACTACAGTAGAACCTGGATTAAAGGTAAAGATAAGAGGATTTGAATTTTCTGACAAGATCTCCTTCTACAAGAGGAATTCCTATATGTACTCTATAAGTGCAATAAAATTTGTGAATATTTCGCACTATTTCGATGCATTTTGATCTCTAGAAGACGAATATTTTCATGATTACCTCTTTGAGTGCCATTTTTGTTTTTATATTGGTTTATTTCTGTTTTGAAATGTTGCATATCTAGGTTGAACTGTATAGGTATTAGGTTAGAAGTGATAACCATCTTTTTGGCTTAAGTCTAAATTTTAGTTGGGCCATAACCATAAAATAATCTACTAAAAAATGGTGACTTAACACTTTTCAAACTTGAAAATATTATATAAGATAAATTGATTTCAATTACAATGGAAATACTAGTATTATTACTGTAAACATTCTTAGGATAGACAGGAATTCATCTCATAATTTTATTATCATTCTTTAGTTATTGTAAGTTTTTAAAACAAATAAGTATGGAAAAATAGAAAATCTTTCTTTGTATTTAATTTTTCCAAGTCCAAATTGTTGGAAAAAGTGGAAGCAAATGAAAAGTTTAACGGAAATGAAAAAATTTTCAGTATTCCGTTTCAGAACCTCTTTATACCCGTACGAACGTATGTTCGAAGGGTATACTAAATTTGCCTTACCGTTTGTAACGCTAAGAAATAACGGTGTTAGATATAGACTCAAGTGTATGTTTTTGATCAGCGTCAAATTCTGAGTTGATTTAGCTTTGTCTGTCCGTCCGTCCGTCCGTCCGTCCCAACGATAACTCAAAAACTAATTGAGCTAAGTTCACCAAATTTTCACAAATGATTTATTGTACTAAGTGCCAGAACCCTATTTAAATTGGACATGATCGGGGTACCGGTTCGGGTAGCTGCCATACAACTTCAAAATTTATTTGGCTATATCTCAGAAACTATAAAAGTTATGGTATTGAAATTTCACAAAAACGAATATATTAGTAGGGCCAATATGCCCCATAAAAGTCGTTGAAATTACTTGGCTCCTTCTGGTACCTGCCATACAACTTCAAAAGTTATTTAGCTATATCTCAGAAACTATAAAAGCTGTGATATTGAGATTTCACACAAGTGAATATATTAGTAGGGCCGATGTGTCTGGTAAAAGTCGTTGAAATTACTTGGCTTCTTCTGGTACCTGCCATACAACTTCAAAAGTTATTTTACTATATTTCAGAAACTATTAAAGCTATGGTATTGAAGTTTCACACAAACGCATATATTAGTAGGGCCAATGTGTCTCATAAAAGTCGTTGAAATTACTTGGCTCCTTCTGGTACCTGCCATACAACTTCAAAAGTTATTTGGCTATATTTCAGAAACTATAAAAGCTGTGATATTGAGATTTCACACAAGTGAGTATATTAGTAGGGCCGATGTGCTTGATAAAATTCGCTAAAATTTCTTGGCTCTTTCTGGTAGCTGCCATACAACATCAATAGTAGTTTGGCGCAACCAGTATTTTGAATAACACATAGTACTGAAATTTTGCATAAATTAATATGGTAATACGGCAACTTAAAGTCATAGTCTGCCCCATAGTTAGTTATGGCACATTAGTTATTCGCACATAGGATAACAAACTCGTACGGGTATCACAGAGTTGACAAGGTCAACTCTATTTTTTTTCTCGTTTTGTTTTACAAATATTTCAAAAATATCCTATACCTACATAAATAAATAAATTTAAAAAAAGAATTTCAGAAAAAATGGAAAAAAAGGAGTAAATTTTTTAAAACTGAATAATTAACACAAGTTTTAAAGTACAAGTATAAATTATATAACAAATCTGTTTATAATAAAAGTAGTTCATTCGGATTTTTAAAAACGTAGAGCAGTGAATTTTTATTACGTTTGAAAAATTTTCTAATAAAGTTTTTTATTTTCTCTGAAAAAAAAAAAACGAATGAACTCGTTTTTATTTTCAACAAAAAAAAACGAAAACAAAAAAGTTATTTCTAATTGAATAGCAGTTAATGTTTTTTTTTTTTATTAAATTTTATACTAAAGTTAAAATAATTAAAGGTTCAAATAAAAAAACCTCTCTGTACAAAAATAAATTTTTTTTTTCGGATAACTTATAAAAGGAAATCAATGGATTATAAAATAATGAAATTTCGCAAAAACAAAATGAATGAATTTTTGATTACTCTTATTGGCTTTTATGTAATAGGTAACGGCGATTAAGTTAATGGCCGAAAAATAATTCAAGAGGTTGATTGAAAATGTTGAAAAGTTTATATATGAAAATTGCACTCTCCATGATTGACTGTGCAAAATATTATAAAGGAAAATATGGTAATCGAAAAACTGTATATGAAATTTAAGGTCATTGTTTTTGTGACCCTTTCCTTTATCGTTCATCTTTATGATTATTATAAGTTATTCTAGATAAAGCCAAATTGCACTAATTTCAAATTAATAACATAGGCAAATTTTTGAAAAAATTAATTTTACAGTCACACATTTCAATAGATGGAGGTAAAATTTAAAACGCAACGATATACAAATCATCTACTTTACAAATTATGATTTAAAGGAATTTCATTCCAAGAGTTTTAGTATTCGGGTACGTTAATATTTTTTGATTTAAGTAAAATAGAGCATTTTTTCTCCATGAATCATCATCATCAACTTTTGGTCCTACAGCTCCGGATGAGCCTTGACCTTATTCACAATTTTCCGCCAAACGTCACGGTTCTGGCCAGCTGCCCTCCAGTCATGGATCTCAATTCGTCTATAATCAGTCTCTATACTATCGAGCCATCTAGATCTAGACCAGCCTCTTGCCTTTGTGTTGTATGGTGCTGCGTCTAGAATTCTTTTCTGTGCTCGATGCTCTGGCATTCGAGATACATGTCCTGCCCATCTTAGTCTTAGTGTCCCTTAATATATTTGACGATATTTTTGCCATCAATTAGTTCTTCTAGCTCCCGATTTTAATTTTATTTCATATTTCCCATTTTCATTTAATTTTGGATCAAATATTTTTCGGAACATGAATCAATATATCATGAATCGACATATGTATTCTGTATTCTTCTAGAATGTACATTAAGATTTCCGTTGCATCCAAAGAATCTGGAGGTACCCTTCCTCTCTAGTCCAATTTTCTTACTACGTTGGTCGTCACTCTTAAAAAACATCATAATGCATCTTCAAGAAAATGTTAAGAATTTTTACCTGGTTCTCCGTCATTATACAATAATTTTTCCAGAATGTTTTTAAAGGATCACAAAAGGATCGCCCAGAAGCTTAGGTTTTGGAAAAATTTTATAATTTCAACACCTCAACCTCTCTTTAAAATTCTCTCAAAATAAAATAAAAAATTCTATGGAAGGAAAATTCCTAGGAGTTATTTAAATATGTACTTAAAATATTCAAAAGCGCTATAGCAAAGATAATTCAAAATTTTATGTTAGTAATAAAAGCTGCCTAAATCGGTACAAGAAATAAAATATTCGGTAAGAGGAGAAAGAGTTTTTAAAAATATTTACGCCCGAATTGACCCTTTTATTAAAATGCAAAAAAAAAAATCTTTTTCAAGTACATATACGCAATTATACGTGAATATATTCCCATATTCTATGTACTCATACCCCCAAAACAATTTTTCAATAAAATAAACGTATTCAAATAGAAAATACCTCGTTTATAGTTTAAACCTTATAATAACATCACCGTTACCATAATCTATAATCTTTAAATTAAAATAAATTTTGAAAATGAATAAAGGTTAGTAGCATTAAAATTATAAAATAACAAAATTTATCGCCATCTTACCATTTATTCATTCAGTTAAATTTAACCGTAGACAAAAACCTTAAACGTCATTTTTATCTTACATTTTTATTATTATTATTTTCGATTGTCTTAAATTGTGTTAGTGGTATAATGGCATGGCTGATTGCATTTTCAAAAAACTATTTTACTGTATACGTAGGCGGACTAAAATTATTATAAAACATTTATATTATTTTAAAGAAAATTCATTCAAAAGAAAAACAAAGCAACCAATTCAAAATTGAAGTGTTGAAGGTGTGATATTTTTTCACTCTTTTTATTCACTGCAACCAAACAAATTTGAATAATTTTCTTTTTAGCGTTAAATAAAATTTAGATTTAATCAAAAGTTGAATGGTGATTTTCCACTAAAAATCAAATTAAGATCACCAATTCATAGTCAGTGTTTTTGTTTTATTCAAACAAATAAAAGTAAAAAACAAAATAAAAATTAAAGTGTTATTTTTGATTACAGATTCGTGACAGCTTCTTAATTCGCTGTATTAACAGAGGAATCATTGAAAAACGCAAACGCGATATATCTGACGCGATACTTAGATTTTAAAAACTTTTATTCATTTTTCTTTTCATAAATTTCTTATGATTATTTTTTATATTTAAAGTGATTCTTTTTAAGAGAAAAACTTCTTCGTTCTTAAGATTTTAGATTATTTAGATCTCATAAAATTATTTTTGATTTTGCGTGAAATAAAATTCGTGCGTAGCGGTAAATTTCTGTTTAGTTTATAATATCGACTTACAAGCGCTATATGTTTGTTATGTATCAAATTTTGATACAAATGTCCGCAGGTTTGAATGTCCTGCTAAAAGTTTTTATTCACCATATTTTATTTATATGAGTTGTATAACGGTATTAAAATTATTACTTAACGGTAATAATTTTAGTAGTATGACTATAAAAGTGAAAATAGTTTAGATGTAGCATCCATTGCTATTTATAAGTATGACATGATCCAAAAAAATTCATTAGAATACATATGTGTCGCAATATTTTTTTCCCCCGTTTTCTTTTATTATAAAAATAGAGAAAAACAATATTTTTCGGAAAGATGGGAGCTCCATAAACCATAAATGTGACAGATGATGTTTTTTTTTTGGAGGAATTGTTTTTGTTTTTTTGCGTTTTAAATTGTATAACATTCCCAATTATATTATAATAAATTAATTAATTGACATTTTTCGAATAATAATAAATAAGACTACAAATAGTGATTAGCAATCTATCGTCTAAGAATTCGCAGAGCTGGCCAAGTACTACCTTACAACACAACTCTCTACAAGAGTACATTATAAAACTCATGTAGTAGAATTATCTTAGTGGCTCATTTTGAATGTGCCACTTAGATAACTCTATACAACTTTGACTTTTATTGAATAAATTTCATTCGTTTTCTACCATTCCATTTCCTATATTTCCATAAAAATATCTTAAAGTTTTCATTAACAACTCGAAATTTATTTAAATATATTTATAAATGAATAAGCACATTAAAACTCCTTTAAAAAATCAAAATAGTATGGTAATTTATAAGCAAATGGTTTTTATTTTAGAAATTATTGTAAATTGGTTCATTTAAAATGATAAAATTTATTTGTTTAAGTTGATTTTGTGGTTGATGGGTGCATTTTATTACTTTCATTCTAATGAATACAAAAAGTGTTGAAAATTAAAATATAAAGATTTTTAATCTAATAAAATTATTCAGATAATTTAAAGAATAATATGAAATTTTCTAAAATATTAAAAAAACTAAATGGTTTTTTAAAAAAAAATATTATGAATTTAGTTTTATTGTAAATGGTGGGAATAGGAAATTTTTAAAATATGTGGCAAATTTAGCTAATTAATTGAAATTTTCTGGAAGTATAGATCATTTTTACATTCAAATATTAATTCCTAATTATAAGAATTAGAATAGCATAATTAAATTTAGGAGGACAGAGAATTAGAAGAGGATCAACACGAAAATTTGGGAAAATAACTGATACTTCCATGTACACGATTTCAGTTTTGAGAAAACTGAATATGTTGACAATAAGATTCTTTCGACCAGTAAGCTTCTTTTATATGAAAATTTCAGATTAAAAATTTAATACAGTTAAAAATTTTTACTATTTTATTTAACACATTAATCGATTAATGTCGAATAGTTGCGTTGGCCTAGAGGAGGCCTGGCAACTATTCGACCTGGCCCTGAATCCTCATGCGTTACTCGATTCCCTTGGAATCTGGAATCTTTTAATCACACTTTCTACAAGACACAATTAAAATACTTTCAAATTAATTACTTTGATTATTGTTCTTACCGTAAAATACTTTCAGTAAACAAAAAAAATTTAATGTAATTTGTGCACTGTAAAATGTGACCATGAGCTCATTTCTACTATATGCACTTAACTGCATTGTTCATCAATTTATATACGTTTAACAACAAAACAAAAAAATTCTTCTGTTCTTGAAAGTTATAAAACACAAAAAAAAAATTTTAAAGGTTAAAAATTACAATAGGTATACAAAATTATAATGAGTACACAATTTAAATTTTTTTTCATATATACACATACGTCAAATAAAAGCAAATTGTAAGTATCCTTATAAAATTTTTTTTTCTTTTTTAAATCAAAACAATTTCAAGTGACAAACAATAATTATTGCGTATATCAAATGCAGCAAAGGAAATTAAACTACAAAGCAAGAGAAACTAGCTAAGGAAACCACTTTAAAAATATAGTTATAAAAGTTTAGGAAACTTTTTTTGCGTTAAATAACGAAATTACGAAATTTTGATTTCAATTAAATTTTAATTGAATAACAATTGAGGTTTAACATTAGCAACATACAATAATTAGAAAAATTAAAATAGTTAAGACAACATCGTCGACAACATATGTATATGAAAATCAATATTTAACCCTTTGAAAGCTAATAATATTTTAAATTACCACGTTATTTCACATACAATTTTAAATATGAATTAACATAGGCCGAGATTGCCAATAAACTAAAAAGTTTTCGTTATCGTTAATATTGTATTTAAAATTTCATGTTATTTTAAAAATTAACAGCTGGTGTAGCTGAAATCATTGATAAAATACAGTATTGCCGTTATCATTTTATAATTTTTTTTTTTTTGTTATAAAATTATAACAAACTCTCATTTGCCCTAGATTTTGATTTTCTATTTATTTTCTCTTAAAATAATAGAATAGCTCTAATTTTTGTTTTTGCCAAAATAATCGCCATTATCCGCCATTTTCCAGCACTTTTGAAAACTAGCTGTCCTACTATTTTATTGTAATATTTTTAAAAAATTCAATAAGAAATTTAAACACAACTTGGTTTTTAAAAACAACTTCATCGAGAGCTTAAATGCCGGCAACCTGCATTGATGCTTTTATGTTTCTAACACTTGCACATAATTAATACACGCCACACTAGCAATATTCTTAAATTCATATACAAAACGACAATATTATTTAACAAAATGAAAGCTCAAAAAGTATGTTAGTAAAACAAAACAAGTTTTCGTTTCTCTATATATGATTCCTGTTCATAATTATACTGTTATAATGTATAACAATTATATTTTATTGAAGATTTCAAATTAATGAGCAATTAGTGCGCGTAATATTAGCCTTTAGACATTTTTCTTAAAAATAAATCTTATCATTATAAATAGAATAAAATAATTAATCAGTTTCAATTTACGGCATAAAAGAAGCTTTACTCACATACATAAATAAATCACAATATTATGCAATTAAGCGAAAAAAGGAAATTTTAATTAATTTTAATGACTAATAAGCGAGAAAAGAAATAAAATAGCGAAACCGGTTTAAAAATGAAAAAAAAAAGGAAAAGGAAAATTTTTCTTCTTTTCATGTGTTACGTGTGTAGAGGAAAACAAAAAAAATGATAAACCGTTATGAATAACAGTAAAAATGAACGAGAAAAAAAAAATTCAAACTGAATTCCTTTTTTTTAATTTTTAATTTTTTATATCCTTTTTATGTGTCTTCTCTTCCTTCTTAGAAACGGATTTATCGCAAGTTTTTCAACATTTATATATGAAAAAAAGTACATATATTATGTAGGTAGAAAAATTTACTCTATGCGTGTATGTATACAAGTACCAACATTATTATTATAACGGTAAAATGGAAATAAAGAATAATTGAAAGGATTTTGTGGAAAATCATGAATTTTCGTTCTAATTTGTACAAATAAACCGGTTTAAATTCTATAGAAAAGAAAAAAAAAAAATACATTTATAACACATAAAATAAGATCGCGTATAACGGATTTGATTCTTATTTTACCTTTTTTTTTTTTTTGTTTATACTAATGATGGTTACCAGTTATATTTCTAAGTTGTATGTTACGAGTAAATTATTCCAAGAAATTCGAAAAAAAAAACGAGAAAACATTGAGTTGACGGTGTCAACTCTGTGATACCCATACGAATTTGTTATCCTATGTGCGAATAAGTATGCCATAGTTGAGTATGGGACAGGCTATGACTTTAAGTTGTCATATTACCATATTAATTTATACAAAATTTCAATATTTTCTAAGATATGGCCATACTACTATTAAAGTTATATGGCTGCTACTTGAAAGATCCAAACAATTTCAGCAACTTTTAACAAACATATTGGCCCTATCCGTATATTCGCTTGTGTGAAATTTCAATACCACAGCTTTTACAGTTTCTGAGATATACCTAAATAAATTTTGAAATTGTATGGCAGCTACTCGAACCAGTAACCCGATCATATTCAATTTAATTAGGGTTCTGGCATTTAATATAATAAATCATTTATGAAAATTTGGCGAATTTAGCTCAATTAGTTTTTGAGTTATCGTTAGCACGGAGGGACGGTCAGACAGATAAAGTAAAATCGACTCAGAATTCGACGCTGATCAACAACATACACTTAGCGTTACAAACGATAAGGTAAATTTGGTATACCCTTCGAACATACGATCGTACGGGTATAAAAATCAAAATATTAGACTCCGACATCATTAACGTCATGGACAACTGTACAACTACAAATGATATAAATTTCGGTCGTGCACAACTTCGTATAATATTCGTAGTTATGCAGTTTTGTATTTTATGTAATATTGTTATGGAATTAAGAAGAATTAAAAATTTCCTTTTGGGAATTATTTTCTAATTCTTTTGTGTAATACAATGATGGTCTTACTAAATTAAGTATATTTCTTTAAAAATATATTTTATAATAAGAAAACGAAAATAATTAAATATTCACCATTATTTTAAAATATGGAAGAATAAAAGTGTTAAACCTTGAGAATTAAAATATCGTATAATACATTTAACAATGGTGGAATTATTTTATCGACTACAATGCAAAATGTTTTGAATACATTTTAGCATGAGTATAAAATTAACTTTTAGAAGAACTGATAAGCCTTAAAATTCGATATTTTTTTCATCGAAAATTTTCCATAAATAACTCCTAAAATGTTAAACTTGTGAGTTTTACACCCTGTGGTACAGGATCAAAACTGTCGAAATGTCAATAATCCTAAATGAGCCTCAGAATAACTCATCCTTTTTCTAATTTAGCTGCAAGGCATATTTAAATTGTTCCAAAAGTTTTGTACTCGCTTTAGCTGTTCAAATTTAACCTGACAATGCAATTAAAAATATCTGACAAAATGTGCAGAATTATGTCATTTCTACCACATTTTTTTTACCGACCGTATTGTGTAAACAATAGTTAGGTTATGTGATGGCAACAAATTTTGCATATCGAGTTTTCGGTGGGAACGTACTTCTCCATAGTAGGGAAGTGTAAATAAACTGTATCTCAAGTTCTGCTGAACCGATTTTGATGAAATTTCGTATGTAAGTTTATTTCCACCATGGCACGGATTGATCAACTTTTGGGATATATCAGACCTCGGAAACTGTACTTTTTAGCGGGCCTGTTTTACATTTTTGAACATTTTGAAGAAAATATTCAACCGATTTACTTGAAATTTCATATATGAGCTCAGCTCGACCGTCCGCAAAAATTTCTGTTTTGGAAGAAATCAGGCATCGACAACTAGACGTTTACTACGGGCCAAATATAGAACGGTATATAAAGAGAATTACGGTATATAAATAGAAATAATCAACCGATTTTATTGAAATTTAATATATGAATTCCTTCTATTAAAACAATGAACATGTGAATTTTTTGGAAGGATCAGGGCTCGAAAACTGAATTGCGGCCCGATTTTACATTTTTCACTTCAAATTTCTTGAAATTTGATGTTTGAGTTCTGGTTGTTACCGAAACTAACTGGCGAGCATTTCAGGGAATTCGGGTGTATTCAAAGAAAGCGAAACTCTATTAAGAGCCAAATTTACATTTTTCTAGGTATGTTAACTATAAGCTTACTAATGTCCTAAAAACTGGAAAGAAGAATTTAACAGACATTTTTATAATATTCTGTAACACTTTCACTTAACTAGACAATACACAATGCAGTCGGTTATGTGCTGACCACATAATATTTTTTTTTAATATATTGAAATAGTTAAAAAATACCGATATTCAACACATTCCAAAATATACGATATTTCAGTACGATGAGACAAAATCAATACACACATAGTATAACTATCCTTTGTTAAAATTTATTTTTTGTAATTAATGAATTAAAACTGTTCCTCTCCCAAACTTTATTTAAATTTTTTATAAGATAAAAATCAAAAATTATTGAAAATTTTGAACCCTTTTTAATTTAAAATTGGTGATAAAATTTAATTATCTGTACTCATACCAACTAACATCTTGTTTTATTAAAGGGACTGCTTTTCAATTTATTAAAAGGTTTATTGAAAATCTTAAAACCACAATTAAAAATTTTTAACAACGCATGTATGATTATAAATTTTTAAGGCCATTGTGTTTAAAATAGTACATAGAATAAATGAAGATGCATTTATATATAACATTATGTATATTATGTAATTTTACATAAGCATTTTTTTTTTTTTCAAATAGTGTAGTGACTTTCAAGGGTACAACATTGAATTTTATAATATAAATGGAAAATGTATGTTGCATTCAAAGAAAATTACTTATCACACACACACAATTAAGCTTCTATTTTATTCACTTCAACTGCGCTATAAATTTTTGAATAAAGCAACTTGTGACTTGTATAAAACTTAATTACTTATTGATAAAGAATTTTCTACTCTATACTTATAAAGAAATTTCGAACAAAATGGTTAGCCTTCATAACAAATTTCACAAATTGAAATCGGTTAGATTGCGACAATAATTTTATAAGCATAGTCGCAGAATCTTAAAAAAGTAAAGCGTTTTAATATCCATCATAAACTTAATATACTCGTCACCTTAATTGAATCAAAATATTACATTTTCATGATCAAATTGCATACGACATTATTACAAATGGGCCAAAGAACATATGGATAAAATTTCATGCAGGCAAAATTAATTACGAGCAATACTTTAATTACTATCTTATAATGTGAAAGGAATTGAAATACTTAATTTGATTTATTGAATCATACGCACAAAATTCTAAATCCAAAAGTCAGGTAATTTTTCGACAAAATATTGAAATTTTGTTTATAGTTCTCAAATACTTATTATGCAGAAATCAAATAGATAGAACAGAAATTTCTGGATTTTTCAGTGGAGAAAACCTCTAATAATCATTTTGAATTTTATTACATAATTTAATTTTTAACATGATATTTTGTCCATACGTAATTTTGTCCTGACCCATCATTTGTCCTTCTTAAAGAACTCTTTTACCCTGTATTGTACATCGTTATTATTAAAATTAAAAGATTTTCTGAAAAATGTTAATAAAATAAATTTTGATTTTTCCGAATTTCTGTATGAGTGCCTGCTAAAATTAAAACTCTTAGTTTTCAACTTAAACTTTAGTAATTTTTTTTTAATTTTAAATAAAAAAATATTTTAATTAAATAACATTTTGTAGTTTGTAAACAAAGCATGTGAAACATAAATAATTTTTTCACATATTTTCGTTTCTAGTTGAAATTAATTAACAAAAATATTTCAAAGATTAAATTATTTTCAAAAAAAAATTAATTGCATATTAAATGCTAAATTTTAAGCTTGAATGAATTTCTAGAATTTATTTTATAATGAAAACACAAATTAGTTAGAAAGGATAGTTTCCTAATTTTTTTCAATATTAACTTTAAAATATAATTGAAAGGAATATTTAATTTCAGTGTGTATAAAGCATAAAATATAATTTAAAATCAATTAAGGTTACAGAATTAATTACATAAAATGTAACTTTTTAGTAAATTATCATTGAAAGTTTCCAAAAAAAAAAAACAGAATTTCGTTTTTGCAATTTTGTGTTCCATAAATTTAATTTACCTTAAAATTATTTTCAAAGTTTCAAAGTTTTTTTTAAAATAAAAAAAAAATTTTAATTACTTTACTTTCATAATTGTTAAATTTTATATTTTTTATATCTACAACTTAGAAATTACTTTGGTTTCATAACATAAGCTTTGAGATATACAATTTGTCTACAGGACCTAGATATCTGATATTCAATGCCTATGACATTTTAATTTTTCAAAATAATTATTTTGATTTTGAAATAGAATGTATGCAAATTTTATTTTTCGAAAAAAAAACTATAAAAAAAAAAACTTCAATAAACAACATATTTATCATTAACAGTTAGACCTTTAAAATAAATTCAAAAACCACAAGCGACTCGGTACACAGCACGCAGTTGTCAAAATTTATATTGGAACATACCGAAATAACCACGCTGTAATCCATTTGTATTCGAAATAAACATCCAGCTCCGAGCGGACGGTCGTCGGTTAATAAACCAAGAATTTTGCGTTAATTTCGGGTATTTTTTTAACTTACATAAGTGCAATGCAATTACTAGAAACTTTTCTCAAAATTTTAGCAAATATAATTGGCAAATTTTTCTACAACCTAATCAACATAATATCAATTAATATACAATTTTATATACTACAAAGAACGTTCAACAAAAACCACAATTTGTTTTTAGTTCCAAACTTATAATAAAATTTTAAGACTCTTTCCAAAATACATGAATGATTTTAATAATACGATCTTGTACGCAAGTATGCGTGAATTGCTTAATAAACAAATTTTATGTTCTTTTGATTATTTTCCGATTAAAATTAATATTTTACAATTTATTAACTTTTAAGAATAGTTAAAACAAAAATCAAGTTGTCTATTGCAAAAACTGTACGAATAAATAAATAATTTTATAAGAGTTGCCATATTTCATTATAATATTGTAACAAATAAAAAATTACAAAATCACATACTTATTAAATTTTCATCTTAAAAACCGTATAATTGGACGATGCAATGCTTTTTATTTTAAAGTAAGAGAGAGAAAATAATATATAACATTGCCTTACGTTGCGGCAATACTGGTGTACATCGCACAAGAAGAGAGTGATCAAAAGGATCTCTCATAATTAAAACTTTTTTTCAACATTATTTTATATACGAGTATATGTGATTATTTAAGTAGACGATATTTTAAAACGTGTTCGATTATTTCCGTGTTGTGTAAACGATAATCACCATCATCGATGATATTTTAATAATTTCATTAAGGCTTAAAACTTCTCCATTATTGGAATCAGTGGAATAGCAAATATTTCCATAATATCAGTGATTGTCTCAATTATTTCAATCTGGTAACACTATAAACTTAATATTACCAAGGTATACAAAATATTTGGTAAGAAAATTATAATTTTGTGTTCGTAAATTTTCATTGAGTTTTTTTTTTTTTCTTTAAGAGTTCGATTACAGATAGGTGTGTTGTTAAGGCTCTCTTATATTATCTACATTTATCATTAAAAAAGGGAATCCAATAAAGCATTATTTACCTACATGCCATATAAGCAATGCACATACACTTTATTTATGTATAGATATATTTTTATTTAAAACTTATTGAAATTTGCTTTAGGACATTGAAATTAAATTATTATGTTCTTCTGAATAGTCATTTTACACTGTATATATACAAGTAACGTTTGTGGTATACACAATAAGCACATATACAGTCATATACTTATAAATTCATTTAATATGTCGTCTTAAAGATAATTTTGCTTTAAGCATTCAGATTTTATTTTTGTATTTTTATTTTCATAATATTATTAGAAGCTAACAATTTAATAATAGTAATAATATGAGGATAAAAGTGCAATAAAGAAACATTAAATTGAACAATTTGATTATAGGTATACGAATACATTGGTAATAATAACATACATGTGCCTCCTTATAATCAAGTCAGAAATTAGATGTATGTATATACGTATATACATGCTAATTTTATGTTAACATGCTAATTTATTTGCTCATGTATATATAAAATCTTAACTTATAAATTATACAAGTAAATTTTGCATAACTAAGTATATGTGAATATTGATAATAGCGGAAGTATGATTGCGCCTTTTTTTCTCCGGAAAATTAATGAGAGCATTTTAAATACATTTCCCAGATTTTTCCCAGTTTCTTTTTCAGTTTTATTATGTACTCTAGGTTGGTGTTGAAAAAAATTTATTACACAAAATTATTTTTATTTTTATTGGGTCTTGTGAGAATTTTGCTGAAAATTTATTAAGTTATTATAGTTTTGTATGATGGGAATAAATCTAAAGAATTATAGAAATAGAAAAAAAAATTATTAGTTTATTGGAAAATTATTAGTCATTATAGTAGATATACAACTACAACAGGTAAACAGGAAATTGGAAAAATTTCAACCGAAACGTCAAAATATTTATGTCATTGATGAAGAACAAAAATATACAAATTACAACATTTAGATTTACAATTCAGCTATAATTTTTGTGTTAAGAGAAAACATAATTAAAAGCAGGTCCAATTAAATTATGTTTAATTTAAGAACAAATCGTATTTTATGATTATATTAAAATTATATATAAACAATTTTTGATTACTATTGATTTTAACAAATTACTGCAAAATTATTTCTTATTCTACTAGATGCGTTACACATAAAAATGTATGGCAGATTTGATATTCTACGCGTCTTATTATTTCTCATGAAAAGCGTCCGTAATGTTGTTCTACTAGGGGTATTTATGGCAAATGTCATTGTCATTATTTTTTGTCAGATTTAGTCGCATATATTTTGCTGTCGAAAGAAATATAAAAGTTACTGTATAAAACAAAACTTAATTGAAATTGAGAAAATGTAGGTATAATAAATATTTTAGTAACAATATTAAGTAATTATATTGATACCGCAGTGTAAAAGTAACTAATCGGCAATAATTTCAAATTTTAATCGAATTAATGAAATTCGTTTAAAATTCGATTCTCTAACTTTGCTACAACTTATTTATACAGTTGTTTGTCACAAATTTATTTAAAATAATTTTCTTGCTTTTAGACATCAAAAAATTTCGAGTCTCGCTTCTTCTGCTACCGCACATTTCGCCTGTAACAAAAATATCAAAAACAAATTTGGTATGATAAAAAAATTTGGCAATAACAAATTTGATGCATCTAATTAAATAACGGTGAATTTTTATATTACCAATTTGTATGCTGCAAACGTTAAATAAAATTAAGTTTGAACTGTAGACTTTTAAAGCGGTGCGCGACTGTAATTAAATTTAGCTAATTTTTATTCCGTATAGACTTCTAATTTCTATTCTAAATCTTTCAACAATTCTAAATCTTTCGTAATATAATACAGTCACCATTAATGGTATGATATTGAACACAGTTCTCGAAAGCTAACTAGTACAATTAAGTAAGAAGCTATCAGTCACAAAAATATTTAATAAATAATATTAATTGTACAATATTTACGTGAATAATACAAAAATATTGTTTATTCATTGAACTATTTAAAAATTAACATAAAAATTTCATTAAAAATTAAATTTCAAACACTGTAAAATAAAATAAATGCTAAAATAACTTAATCTCTTAAATTTATAAATATTTTATAAAAATATTTATTTTAAAACATAATAATTTACACGGACCATTGATTTTCAATATTAGTTATTGAATATTTAATTAAAAATCAACAAAAAAAAAAAATAAACAAGAAATTTAATTTACATTGAATTCTGCTCTAATTAATAAAAATATCTTTATTATATTAATTATTTTATTAATATTATAATTTAATCCGTGACAAATTCCGGATATTATTTTTCTACTTATCATCTAGGTACTTATTTTAAAAACTATATTAAAAAAAATTGGTATAAAAATTAACATAATGTTTACGTATACAAGTTTGTATACATGTAGGACATACGTAGATTTTAACACTCAGTTCTCATTATTATCAAACAATTAACAAATATTTTTTATATTTATTCAGTTCAATTAAAGTTATGGTCCATTTCACATTTTGTTTTTTTTTAAATATTTCATTAAAAAAAAAAAAAAAATTTTAAAATTGGATTATCAATTTTATTATGTCTGTCTATAATGATAATTAACATAATCTGTCATTTTGGTTGAAATATTAATGACGTTTAAAAAATTTCTTTTATCAAAAGTGATTCATGTTAAACTTATATTTAGACAGATAACACATTTTCAAGATCACATCAAACAAAATATTACTATTCTTTTCTAAAGACTTCAAAAAAAACTTTACAAATTTGTCAAAAATTTGTGACTGTATTAAAAAATAATTCTAGAAAGTTAATTAAATATTAACTCAAAATTAATATGACTACATAATTAAATAATATTGTTTATAAGTAAAACAATTACTAAGAATTCAAAAGAACTAAACATTTCTTCCAGTTCTCGACTCCCCCGAGCTGTCCATTTCAATATAATTTTTTCAAAAATTCTTACTTCGAAATTCGAAACTTTATACCTAACTACTTTTCATTAGACAACTAACTATGTATATTAGATTTAGAGAAACGTGACATTCCATTTCATTATTAGAAAGTCAATATTAAAGAAAAGTGACATTCAATCTTTGTCAAATGTGCAAGCAAAAACAACTATCATATTACAGTTTGACATTTTAGTCTTACATTCTCATTACAAATTATATGCCACGTGAATGTTATAACGTAAAAATGAAAATTCCAAATAATTTTAAATTTTTTAGAATTTTCAGAATTTCTTAGCACTAAAAAAAATTGCTTTGTATGAAATGTGCTCCTTATAAACCCTTAATTTCTACACTCATTTTTTTTTCCTTTTAAGTAATAATATTAAATAACACCACCATTATTAAATGTTTAAAATGACAATATTTTAAGTTTATCGCATAGTTACGTAACAATACACATTATATGTACTGTAAAATGATATCAGTTGCAAGGACAATATTTTTATTGTCCATTACTCAACACTTTTGAATTGTTTTTTTCCTCCAATAGGAAACAATTTTAAATATTACATTGTAAATCGGAAACAATATACCAAAAAAAAAATAAAAAAATAAAAATTGATAATATTAAAAATTTTTATTACATACAAGCTCTTGCACATACATACATATACATTCGCTTACATGTGTTTATTTAATATTGTACAATTGATGAAATCCTTGAGGCTTTAAGAGTTTTGTTTCATTTTTGCTTTTTTTTCGGTAATTTTCTTTTAAATATATGATAATTTTTGAGGTTTTTACAAATTTTCAATAACCAAATTTATTTTTATATATAATATGCCTATATGTGTACTACATATACATTTCATCTACATTTTAACAACAATAACCACATATTATGCGTATCATGTATCTGATACATTATTATTACAATTGAATCATGAATGTAATTATAATAATATAGAAATGGAAAACAGAAATTAAATAAATAAATCTACTATATTTTGTGTATGTCAGTATGTTTTTACATGTGTACGTATAGGAATAACATTGGCAAAATTTATTGATCCTTGAAATACCTGGAAGGTATTACGAATAAAATAATATTAAAAAAAAATTTTTTGTTTGTTTCTTTTATTATTGAAAATTGAATTGAAATGTGAGCTTCCTACTGTACTCAGATTCCCAAATAATTTTACTATATTCAAATACAATAGACTGGTATATTGGTTTCATTTTACTTTAAACTGATATTAAAATTATAGTATTGTATTTGAATGGAAAACAAATGCTTACTAACAAGTAGCAGTTGTTGTTCTTGTGTAGAATTACTGACAAAATCTATGTGAAAGATTTTGATAACGTGATCGTATTCGAAACGGAGTTGTCGTAACTTAAAAATTTTCGAACATAGTTTTGACCTTTCCTTACCTTAAACTTAAATTTTAAATTTTATATTATGTTTTCATTCTCTTATTAAAACTACAATTGAAACAATGGCCGAAGGACGCCAAGTTATCCAAATTTACGTAATTTTTCTCTAACATTTTACAAAGTTTCTTCTTAGATTTTAAATTATATAAAATTTGATGAATATCCTGAAATTATTGTCCTAAAATATATTTATATTCAAATTGATGACAATTAAAAAAATTTAACGAAAGTGATCGGGGTGAAGTAGACATTAAAAATCGAAGTAACAAAGAGTATTTTCCAGAAATTGTAATTTGTTCAGTTCCTTTTTTGATGCAGATATCAGTTTTTGGAACGACAACAGCTGCCTTCAAATTGAAATTGAAGAATAGACGATGATGCAGAGAATTACATAACACCCAATTTAATCAGATTATATACAATTTACCAGGCATTTATTTCTCTTTCAATCCAATTTTAATTTACAAAAATCTCTTAGCACAATAAATTCTTTCTATCCACTTAAATCTTAAGAACTTTAAAAAAAAAACCAATATACATGAAAGTTGAATTTAGGTGAAGGATTTTCGTTTTATCTTTCACTTTTTTTCATTGCTTTCAATTAATTTTTGAAAATGAACGGAAAAATTACATTTAAAATAATATGAAAAACAAAAGGATATTTTTGTATGAAATGCGACAAAGAAAAAAAAAACAAAAGCTCAAAATAACAATACGAAAATTCTATTAGAAAAACTTTTATTTGAAGTTGTTTTTTTCGGTGTATCCCGCAGGTTCTAAAGAAAATATAAATTTTTCGTTTTTGTTTTAGCGATTAACAAAAAACTTTCTTTTATTCCGAAATAATTTACATATACCCTTGGAGATATTTTTGCCCCACCTCCTATATTTTCCATTTGTATAATAACAACAAGTTATTACAAAAATACAACAAAAGAGAAATTTGAAGAATATTTCCTTGATAATTTTCTTTATACAAATTTCAAAGTTTTGTATGTTCAGTTAGTTATGTAATGATGTCCTTGTGTTCAAACAATAAGTATAATACAATGATATATTTGCATAAGTGTTCAAACACGTTAAATATTCCCTCACATAAGAATTGTTATACATACTTTCAAATGCAGTAAATTAAATATACTTGATGATAGTGTGAAATTTTGGTGGTTATCTTGAATTCTAAATCCATATAGGATGATTAAACACAACATTGTGGTACACAACATGGTCGTATTAAAAAGTAAAACTCTACAATTCATATTATATTTTATGTAAACCACTACACAAGTTTCATAATTTTAAATTTATGAAAATTCTTTCGGAAAAATTTTTACGTCCTCAGAACTATGCAATATTTTATAGAGTGGTTTTTGTGCTAATATGGAGCCATAATGAAAATGCATTTACTGTCAAACAAAATGTCCTATTATGTACAATAGAAAAACTGATCGCTATTTTGCTCTCAAAAACATAACTACAACTTTATATCTGGAGCTGCTACAAAAAAAATTACAAAATTGGCAATATTTCTGCCTCCATATTTAATATATTTTTATTCTGTAGCTAGATTCTGTGACTATATTTTCAATTAATGTTGTGAGAATATTCACGGGCACACAGCATTTCTAAATATGACTGCGTAACATAACATTGAAAATTTGGCTAAATATTATGACTGTTTCCGCGACAGAACATATTCCGTAATAGTAGCAATAAAACATTGCTAAAATAGCAAAAATATATGCTGACAATTTTGTCAATTTATATATTTATTTTTTCTATATATAAAATCTGGGAAGAGAATGCTTCAATCAAGTTATATAGCCTTGACTGAAATAAGTAATTGCGAAAACAATAAAATTTTATGCTACATCGGTAACATTATGAACAGTTTTTATCACTAGAAGCATGCAAAACTATGACAGCACTGTGACTGCTCATTTCTGAATATTAATGTCTCCCTGAATAATCACCATAATCCACAGTAAATCACCATTATTATACTAAAACTTGTACTTTACTTAGAAATGAAAAGAATTTTTATTTTAAGAAGTTTTTTGATAAGAAAAATTACCTCATAAGAAAGTGCTCAATAAAACATGAGAAACGATATAGACTCCATTACATCTTATTTAAAAATTTTTGTTTCAAAACGTTTTCCAAATTATATTTCCTTACAAAAAACCGAAAATTAATAAAAAGGACATATCTTTTTTAGAACAAAATTAAATTATAATCATATTGTATGATCAAGGATTATAGAACACTTAAAGAAATTCATAGAAAACTGAGCTGCGGCATTATATTAATTTAAGATGTTGTCAGCAAATCCATCTGCAAGGATACCTTTAAAATAAATTGTAATTATTAAATTTTCAGTATTAATAGTACTAAATCTGTTAAAAATTTCGAAAAATCTACAAATTATTAGCATGACACCAAATCTGTAGTAACCACTCTTAAAATTATTGGACTGAACGTTGATATCAAATTCATCCTGTTTTTTATAAAAGAAATATTACTCGATTTTTTTTTAATTTAAAATTATTTTTAAAAAAAATTCCTTTCTATTACTTTATATTTGTAATATTGTCATAAAAACATTAAAAAATATCAGTCAGCCTGGTATTAACTAAGTTGTAAATGGTGTCAATTAAAAGATTACTAGAAAAATAAGTAGAGTGTGTAAAAAAAAATCAAGTTTTAAACAACATTCCCAATCATTTCGTTCCAGAACAATGAAGTTTTGTTTTTTGTTTAGAAATAAAAAAATTCCCGTTATTTACAAAAAAAAAAACTCCACTTCATGCGTTTCAATATTGAAATTTTCAATGTGTTCTAAATTCTCTTAAAATAAAAATTGAATATTAGAAATAAAGTGCAAAACAACTCTCTCTATATATAAGGCTCCAACTTACAAATATGATTAAGGTAGAAAAAAAAAACAAACGCGTTTTTAAAGTTTTTAGAGTGGAAATAATAAAAATTTTATAAATAAAAAATAACGGGAATATTTTTATTATTTAAAATTTTTATTTTTTTTTCTCTCTTTTTATTACAGGAGCATATCATGTAGGCCGCGTGGGAAGAGCTTTGTACGTATATATGTCATTATAATTTATATTTACACACTGTATGTGTATATAAATTATATACATATATATACTAGGTTGTATGTATATATACAGTGTAATATTATGAAAGTTTACGTAATATTGAGGATAGTGCATCAGAAATCATTTGTTTTGTGCTCCCATAATATAAAATTTTTGAGAAAAATTATGATTTATTTTGTTCACAACCCGGACTACGCAATGGGCTATAGACTTATTTTTGCAATTTAAAGCCATTCTCATATTAAACGGGATATTTTCATAATTATTAAATTGTCAACTTTCGATATAATATTGGGACGCGTTACACATTACTCAATTTCGCTTTGTATAACAAGTGCTTTAAAAAATATATTATTTTGTTAGGGAAACTAAAAACCTAATAGTATTTCAATATAAAAACTATTATAATGCATAAAATATATATTAATAGTTTCTAACGAATCATTTCACCGCTTTCAATATCAGAGCTGATATTTTGACATTAAAATAACGTTATAATTTATAACGTAACCAACACAAAGTAAAAATTATTTCTGTCACTTACCTCCAGGAGGAGGAGAATTAAAATGAGTAGCTGTCTATCTTTTACCAAACGAAATTTAACAAAATTTTTTAAGTTTAGTCAAATTGCCATTTATGCATATCAAAAATATTTACATTTTTATGGTTAATTTTCTAAAACAAAGAATGTATTTTAAGTACTGCAGCATTTTTATATTTTTATACCTGTACGAACGTATGTTTGAAGGGTATACGAAATTTGCTCAACTCAAAAACTAATTGCGCTAAGTTCAGCAAATTTTTACAAATGATTTATTATAGAAAATGCCAGAACCCTATTTGAATTGGACATGACCGGTTCGGGTAACTGCCATACAACTTCAAAATTTATTCTGGTAGCAGCCATACAACTTCAACAGTAGTTTGGCCATATCTTAGAAAATATTTAAAACACAGTACTGGAATTTTTCATAAATTAATATGGTAACAGGACAACTTAAAGTCATAGTCTACCCAATAGCGAGCTATAGCATATTTATTCGCATACAGGATAGAAAATTCGTACGGGTATCACAGTCAACTCTATTTTTTCTAGTTAATAGTAAATTCGAGAATTCAAGAATTAATTGAGATAAATTTTTGAAAATCTCAAATTTTGTAATAAAACTTAGAACTCTTCGAATTTGACTTATAAAATTTTTCTTTGTAACCACAGAATTTATAAAATATGCATTTGATTTTAGATGACGAATACAAAAAATATTGTTTAAATAAAAATTGTATGCTACAAAATTTTTTAATTTTTATTTGAATTAAAAAAATTTTAAAGAAAATTTAAATTCATATTTCAAATTTAAAATTCCCGAAAGAAAAACTTTATAACAAATACAAAATGGTTTTAAAAACATTTTCATTCAACATTGTGTAAGAGTAACTGAAATCAATGAATATAACTATTTAGCTGACAAACTGTTATAAAAACTTTATCATTGTAATATACTACATGTAATTAAATAAGTGTATATGTATAGCTTTTCGTATTTTTTGGGAAAAATTAAAATTTAATTAAGTGTAAATACAAATATGTACAATTGTGCTTAACGAAGATTTGTCCCTATGGATAAAATTAAAATATTTAAAATTTTAATAATATTGTAATCGGAAAATATTTTGGATAGAAAATTTTATATTGAATATTGTCTCCAAAAGTTAAACAAACTCTTTACAATTTTATTTAAATAAATTTAAATATATTTAAAAATTAAAAATTGAATTTAATTAAAATTATAAATTATTTGTTGAAATTTTCACATTTAAGCACATTTAATTCACACACAAAAATTGAAACATAAATAAATTTATAAAGTTCGAATAAATTTTAAAATTTAATTCAATTTTTAAATAACAAAATCGTTTAAAATTGAAAAAATATGCAAATAATTTGATGTCATAATAAATTATTTTTTATTTAATTAAATGGTTTCAACAAAATTTATTTGCTAGCTTTTCCAATTGGATACAGTTGTATCATTTTTGATACATTACTGTTTTACATTAAGAGTGAGTTCAAAGATATACTCAAATCTGCTTAAATATCGAAATTTGCTACATTACATTATTTTTCTGAATTTATGGATAAATTTCTTTCTCAAGTATTTAAATATTACAAAATTGTGAGTGTGCTACTAATATTAAATCGCGAAATTGCTTTATCTTCAAAAAAATGCTATTTATTGGCTTTACTAAACCGAGTTCCAAATTTGTTAGAAGATAAAAAGGAAGATACAATATTAAATGAAAACCGGTTTTTCCTGTGTTCAAATCTAGAACATTTAGACAAGTAAGTTCCAGCAACATTTTCGTTTAAGCTAGGTGTAATAGATAGTGCATAAACTATACAAATGTTTTTATAATTTATCTCTTTTTCAAAATAAATCTTATGTTTTTAACGCATACTTCATCATAGACACAGTAAGTATATTTCCTGACCTAAACTGTTAATTAAAAATGCAATATGTTGTTCACCAAATTAAATAATTCACCAAATAATAAAACTCACATTGCTAAATAAAGCAAATAAACATCAATTATGAGTTAAACTGCACCAAATAAGACAATTTAGTGTAATAATTCTACTTTACGAGGCTGGATATATTTCATGCATAGACTGTTTCTCGAAATTGGGTACATTTTGTTGTTACAGATTTGGGAGCAATGATTTGGATTTTTTAAAAATAAGAAAAATTTGATATTGATAACTACAGACAAGAAACATAAATGAAACATAAATTTCGATCCCTTTGAGTTCTTTTTCAAGAATTGAAAATTGTTGATTATAAATTAACAATCTTTTAAATTAATTTTATCATATAGAAACATATAGACATATAGAAATTTATTAAGAAACTACACTTTTAACTAGCTATCTGCAATCAGAGATAATTTCCTAAAAGAAAAAAAAAATGAAAAACTAGAATATTTTTTAGTCATTTAAAATTCTCACATAATATTCTTTTCAATTTTGTATGTATGTATGAATGTGTAAGGAAAATATCACTACAGACCCCAATAAAATGTCAATATTATAAAGGATTTCTTTATTGCTCGTTTCTTGTTTTTCTTTTTCTTCACTATTTATTTTGCTCTTAATCTTTTTTCATAATAGAGAAAAGGTTAAAATTTAGTTTATAAATTATTACAGAACTAATTTATTTTTTTTTCTATTTTATTTATTTTAATGCACTATTTATTATAGTGCACAGAGGCGTTCACATACAGCATAAACACATGTAGATCATACGGTTCATAATTTTTTTTTTAATAAAACATTATTATTTCTGTTATGACATTAAATACCCAGTGATATCATGACATCTAATCAAAAATAGAATTTGACATTTCATACTTAAAATATTATAATAGAGGAAGGATTTGTGTATAAGCAAGGATTCTTTTTCATCTTCATTAAATCACAAATGAAAATAAAATTTATTTGAAAACTATTTTTTTGAATTAAATGTTGCAAAATAATTTATACATACGAGTATACCTACATTATATTTGCATTATTGTTTATTTGTTTGTGTTTTCTTTTTAGCATTTTTATGTAAATACACACATTTTCTATATGTCTACCTACACACATATGTAATTATAAAAAAGAAAAAGCGAAAAAAACAGAATAAGAAAAATTTTCGAATTGAATTCATTTGATGACCTGAAATGATACCGGAAAAGTAAATAGAATTCAAATTAATTCTGGTGGAATGAAAACAAAAAAAAAATGAAACCAGAAAGCAAATAGGAAAAAAAAAAATATAAAAAAACCTCAAGGATTTTAAAGGATATTTTCTGTCTTTTTTCCAAATAAAAACAAGAAAAAGAAATTTCTGATTTATCCTTTGTTTTTGTTAAAAAAAACAAAGTTCTTATCCTTTGAATTTTTTTCTCTTGCTTCAATTCTATTCTCCCATATTCGTACTCGTATTTCTGTTATACCACACTCATTTTCTTTTTTTTCTATATCCTTTTTTTTTTTCTTCTTCTTAAAACTTTTGAGTTTTAATGATTTCTTTAACAGCGTTTTTTGTCTTGTCTATACGCTTGTATGTTAAAATAGTTGCATATGGTTTCCAGTATAATGTAGGCAATATATTAGAAATAAAATACTTTACATACACAAGACGTTGTGTTTTCAGGAGGAATACACATCAATGAAGTCCCTTTTTTGGAAATGTCACATATGATGATCAAATAATTTTTAAAAATGATCGTTGTTTGCAATGTAGACTCTATGGTCATTACATTATTCTAATAATCTAATCACTTAGTTTTTAAAATTGATCACATTTGTTAAAAATTAGTTTTAATATTTTTAATTTTAAATGCCATTAGATATTGTAAACATAAGAGATGATGTTGATTCAGTGGCATCATTTCAAAAACCATAAAAGTATTAGCTTAGATCTCATTCTGATCATCTAATGAATAAAAAAAAATTCTTAATAGAAACAGTAATTGTATGTTTGTATTTAAAAATCTGGTCAAACATTTAATAATAAAGCCATTTATGTTCCTGGTCTGCCAGTTTTTTTTACACCTTTTCATTATTCCTTTGTACATTGTTAACAAATTTATAAACTATCTCATTCTAGTTGTACACAACATCTGTATTCTTTGTGCAATCCAAAAAAAAATCCTATTACAAAAGCACATAAATTAATAATATTATTACATTTGAAAAAAACAGGTTCAGGACTTACTTGATTCCATTCGAATTAGATTCGCTATTTTCACTCAAGTGTCAATCTTCTTCTGTTTCGCTATATCTGAAATTTTATTGTATATATATTCCTATTGCAAAGCTTCATAAATGACGACTATCGAAATCGTAAGCAGAATTTTGATTGATTAGCTAAAGCTGGAAAGAGATAAATATATTACCAATTATTATATATTTTTTTAGATTAGACAGAAGAAGATTAACAACAAAGGTGAAATTTATTTATATAAATATTATCTTACTACGAAATTTAAATGCCTAAAAATATGCTTTTAAATAAGAATTCACTACGAAATTCTTAAAATATCGCCGTAAACCGGTATATAGCCATTTTCTCTATTTAATAAAATAAAATCCAGATCAGACAGTAATCAAAAAACAGAGTGTCTTCAATTACGTACATCCAGGTACTTAGTATTCAAAGCTTCAATTCAAGGTGCATACACCGGTCCCTCTGAATGTTTGGAATTTCTATGCACTAAAAGCATGTTCCATAATTTTCAAGTTATTTCTGACTAATTAAAATAAATTGTCTATAATTTGATACTGCGCTTCTCCATATATGTCAAACAGTACACTGCACATATTTTCAAGTTCTTTTGAAACGACAAACCCGTTCATTTTTATTTTATTGTTGTGTTTCTTTTAACTAATACATTTCCATTACAAAATATTGTTATTTCAGTTGCTGTTTTGTTTTTTTCTGTTTCTGAATTAATGAATGAAGGTAAAAATGAAGATGTAAAAAAAGAAAATGAATCAAAGAAACTTCACTATGTGAATGCAATTTCATTCATAGATAAATTTTAATATGAATGCATCTTTTAATATTCTACATAACATAGCATATGTTTACAATACATAGAAAAAATATTATTGAAAATTCAAAGAATTTTAAGGAATTTTTATTAAAACAGCAAAAACTTTAATAAAAACAGAGTCAAGTTTTACTTTTATTTTGAATAGTCGCATGTTTTATCCACCCATCATATAGCGCAAGTATTTTTGAAAATTATAGACGAAAAATATTTCATTTAATTTTTTTTATAATAACATTTCTCTTTTTTTTCTGTACGTCATGGCGAAGGTATATAACTGACAAAAAACAGAACCATGCATCTTTTAAAATCATATAAATTTTTTTTAACAGTGAAGAGAGGAAAAGAAAAACAGTCCTTTGAAGTGAAATTCCCATTAAACTCGTTTTCATAATTTTTATTTTCAGAAGTTATGCCTGAAATTCTATTCCGTTTGTAATGCAAAAAAAATATACTTTAAATTTTATACACTACCTTACGCAAAAGTCACATTCAATAACGAAAATCTTTTCCATGAATTTATTTAATTATCGTCTCAGAGTCTTAACAGACTTAATATTGTATGTCATCTTCAGTGCACCGCGATCAAAAAATATAAATCTATTGTGCCTCCCAACTAGGTGTGGGACAAAACCCTACAACACCCCCTCGAGACACCCCCTCCTGATGAATTCGAGCAAATTTGAAGGGCCGACAAACCGCAGCTCCGCCGGTGTGAGTACGTAGTTCCCCAATACGTCGCTTTTCATGCGGACTAGGGTCCGCATTCCCTTAGAAAATGCGCCGAAAACCCCTCGTCCTGTCCGCAAAACCTGCATACATCTTCACTTCCCAGGCCAAGCTTTTTAAGGTGAGCCCTAAGGCAATCTACAATGAAGAGCAAATTGAAAATGTTTAAGAGTCCGCATAAAAAGAGTTCAAAAATAAATTAATTGATAGGTAAATTAAATTAAAAATTGACAAATTGTTTTCCAATAAGCTAATCACCTAATAAATTGATTTCCAATAGATTGATTTACTCATAAATTGGTCGCCGGCTAATTAATCTACTGTTAAATTGGCCGACAGTAAGTTGATCTAATGATAAATTTGTCAAAAAGTAAATTGATCGGCAGGCAAATTGATTAACTGGTAAATTGGTTTTTATTAAATTGATCGCTTAATAAATTGGCTTCAAGTAGATTAATCTACTGGTTCGCCTGTAGGTTATACAGTAGGTAGGTCGCCACTATAAATGTTATTATGACTAAAGAGAATTATTTCTTTTAATAAAGAGAATTATTTCGGCAAATAAATTACTTTGGTTCTGGATCTCTGGTTCTGATTCCTCTTAAGAGACAAATCGATTATTATATATCGACTAAGAATTTCTATTAAAAAACTTATCGTATAAAACACACTCAAATTGCATGAATTTTTTTGTTACTAAAAAGCAGGACCGTAAGGCAGGCTGGTACAAACCATAATTTTATTGCATTTCTTTTTAATTTTGATTGAATGTGGTAGTAACTATGCTTTTTTTCTTCTTTAATTTTTTTTATATTGAAAAGTTAAATTATGAACTAATTTGAATAATATAGAAAATTTCTATTTGCTTTTTAATTTGATTAAAATTTTATATATGAAAAAAAAAATTTACGATCATTAAATTCTTCTGTTTTTCTTTTTATATGTATACAATATTTTCACTCCTTCCCATTTTTGAAGACTTTTATATAAAATTAATTCAATTATAATTGGATGCAGCATATTTTATTTTCATTTGGTGTGTGTGTGTGTGTTTTTTTTAATGCACTTCACTTAATGAGTTCATGACTTCAATTTTCATATATGGCATGACAGCATAATGTTCATTAATGTTCTTATAGTTTACCTATCTGTAGTATGTATTTTGTTTGTTTTTATAAAATGAGAGAGAATCATTATAAAATTATATAACATGCTTATTAAAAAATTGAATTTAATATATGAGAGACAAAAAAAAAACAAATAAGGAGGAGGAATGCAAATTCAATTTTCAAAGGTTTCTCTGAAGAGACAAAATATTTTTATATCGATTTTAATTCCCATGTTATGTTTTGCAATTTAAATATAAATATAAGTGGCAACACTTGCTAAAAAGGGTAAATTAATTTAAAAATACACTAATTTCACAAATTACTTTTGAATTAATTTTAATTAGTTTTTATTAATTTAATTCAAAAAAATAAAAATTTTAATAAATAAATAAAAATATTATTTGATATCGTTAATCAATTTCATTAAAATTAATTGCAATTTAATATATTTACATCCGTACGAACGTATGTTCGAACGATATAATAAATTTGTCTTACCGTTTGTAACGCTAAGATATACCAATCTGAGATATAGAATCAAATATATTTTTTTGATGAGTGTTGCATTCTGAGTTAATTTAACCATGTCTGTCCGCCTGTATAACCACCCTTCCTCCGTTCGTCCATTCCGGCGATAATTCAAAAACTAATTGAGCTAAGTTTGAAAACTGTTGAATTTATTTAATATAAATTTTTCATGTATATAGTTTTGGTAAATGTAGCGTTGTACATTACCATTTCAAGCCAACTCTATGTAAATTAAACAAAAATTCGAAATTAGTTTCATTTTTCACCTTTTTTTTTAGTAGCGAGAATGTTGGGCAGGCCAATCCCAGGAAGATGCTGTTTAGAAAAGGACTTGGTTTTATAAAAAGAAGAAGAAGAGAAGAAGGAAAAACAGTATTTAGTTTTGTCAACTAAATACGTACATTAGCCCTGTTGTCTTAAGCTATTCGATTTCCACTTATTTTTGCTTAAAATAATGAGCTTCCTAAAAACAAGTATTATAAAAATTATTTACCGAACAATATGAACAGACAGAAAATGCGCTAATATTCTCAAAAGACGGCAACACTGTCGGCAACTTTTAATTAAAAGAGACGTCTGTATGTACCTCAGTGAAGAATCCATCAATATTGTACGAGTATGTAGTAGAACAAAATTTACAAATTAGATTTGTGTCATCTAGTCATCTGAAAATTTAAAATAATCTGTAATTATTTCAACCTATTTAATTTTAATTATTTGTTAAGAATAAATATTTATATAACTTTTTAAATTAAATTTTAAATTCAAATTTATTTGAGTCTTTCATATTATAAATTAAACTCAATTGCAGTTTCTATTCAAGTTATGAAAAGAAAAGCATTTTTATATTTAAATTTTAAACTTTATTTATTCCTCGAAATCACTTTCATTAAGTAAATATTTTCCATTATTTTTTTTTTCCGTTCAACTTCCAATAGAACAAAATGTAGGTTTGTACACATTTTTTATATTTAATTTATAAACATTTCATATCAAATAGAGGCATCAGTTTGATATCGAAATTTTTAGAAAATAAATGATCAATTTATCAAAAACAAACAAAATAAGGAAAAATTACAAAGAAAAAAACAAAAAGTGTACAAAAAAATTTGAAATGAAATTGATAACTCGTGGCGGCAAGGTGCGGCGGTTTTGATCAAATGAAATAAAGAAAAAAAAATCTTTTATAACAATAATAACGAACTCAATGCGATGATGACCCATATTCGAAAGTTATTTTTATGACAATTTCATTAATAAACCAACAAACTATAAAGGGAACAAAATCACAAATATATAAGAAAAAATTACAATTTTTTTTGTAGTCAACTTTTTAATAAGACATTTCCCGATTTTAGGTTCATACAAATAGAATTGTGAACAAAATTTGAACAGAATGAACCACAAAAAAAAAAACAAAATTAAAATCGAAATCATAAAAATCGTATCGATTGTATCGATAAGATAAGAAATGAAAATAAAAACAGACAAACGAAACTCAGAAACAAAATCGTCTCAAAATCTCAATAATTTTATATTAATGTCAAATTTTATGATCAATATGAGGACTATCGATATATATACATACACATATACAAATATGTACTGTTAAAACTACAAAAGTAAAAAATGCAATAGATAAATTTTTTTTTTTAATTTAATGCTCTTGTCGCATTATGTTTATTTCGAGTAAAAAAACGAACGTTTATCGGTCTTAACTATAGATAACTTTTAAATTTTAATTTAAGCATTTGACATTTATACTGCAATTCCACTTTGTTCGTTAATTTGCCCTCACATGAGTACACAAAATGTCAAATGTCATAAGCGTTTTAGGTACAAACCCTAAAATTAGAAAGTAGTTTCTGATAAAAACAGTCTCCAAAAAAAATTATTAAATGTTTGATTAAAAATTGCATATTACAATATGACTCTGATCGTGTTTAATAATAACAATAACAAGTTTGTATTTTAGTGTGACTTGTTAAAATTGAGTGGGAACAAAAGGGTTAAAAAGCACTATGAAAAATACTAGTGCATTTATGTAATTATTCCAATTACTTGTAACACAAAGCAAAACTTTTCTTATCTCATTAAAAAAAAAAAAAAACTAGGAAATTCTAATGATTGTGTTCAGAATTTTTTACGTTTCCCTTATTAAGTCTAAAGCAAGTTGGGACGCCTATTCAGCGGTTCAGCTGATCAACCAGCTATCAGTTTAATTGTAACAATATAAATGATAAAACATATTAGCCAGTGTCTTTCTATTAAAATCATATTATGCAAATATGATGATAGGCAACACATGGCTTTGAATATAGCAATTCGTATTATAGGATCTCCGAATGACCTCAGAGATTTTAAAATATTTCGAATTATAAGCTTCTTAAGGTTTTTTTTCGATATTTAAAGAGGGCTCGTGTCTTCAAAACAAACAGCATTCAACTTTCTCTCCAATAGTTTCCAAAATAAACAGCAAACTCTCCCTCTTTTCCCCTTCAATAATTAATTAATGAAGACTCTTTTATGAGGCTGTGGTTTGAATTTTTAAAAAACTACAAATACCACCGTAAATGCAATGTGTCTTCCATAACAATTATATTGTCATGTAGATTTAAGCAACAGTTTCTTATAAAACGATGTAAAATCCAATAAGTTGTGCATTTCAAAAGAAAAAATCAGTTTCTTCATTTCTTTTATTATCGTATTCAATTTCGATGATAAATTAATAATAAAAATGCAACAAAATAACGTTTATAGTAGGAAAATGTTTATTTCACTCATTAAATATGCATTTTTTATTTAATTGTAATAAAAAAAAATTTAAATTTGAATATAAAATATGCCCTCTTTTTTTTTTTTATAAAATTATCAAATGATTTTTGATCCCAGTCAAATTTAAATGCAATTTATTTTTAAAAGTATTTTTGCTTCTTAAATCACAATGCGATTCTTCTCAAAAGAAAATCATAAGACGATTAATTATAATAAAATGAACAATATCTGAAATACTTTTTTAAGAACAGTTTTTCAATATCTTTTTGAAAATATGCAAAATATATTGGATTCTTTCTGGTCTTTTTGTAATTTAATTTATAGAAGAATAGCCGAATTAAAATTTAATATTCATCTCAATTTTCGGATTGGATTTTGATGATTTAATGAAAATAGAACGTAAAAAACAAATTGATTATTTAAGTAGTATTTTTTTAATATTTAACATTTTTAACATTATTAAAAAGTGGGTGAAACCATTTTGACACTTGGAAATTTGATGTTTACATTTTCTCATATTTAACCTACAACGCCCATTGCCCACACTGTCACCCTATTCTGCATTAAGTTCTGCTTAAGCATTCGAATAACTTAAAAAATTGTTAACAGTATAAACAGATGTCGTTCGCCTGAGTACTGCTCTTAAGCAAATTAACTGTCGCTTTATGTCAATTTATCAACATAATTTAAATATCATCTGCAAGCTTTTATTTAAAGTTCAAGCTATCATTCTCAATTGGTTAAAGAAAATCAATGGATTTGGAAAGTTTTCGAAGAAAACTAGTTACGTCACTTGAAAAATTTATTCTCGTTTGAAAAGTACATAATGCGATTACAAAAGCATGCGTTTTAGTCACATTCTTCTCACCCAGACACACAGAATATTCATTGAATAAATGAGACATTTAGGCTTGTGTTGTATTCATACAGAAAGAGGTATTTAGTATATTATTATGACAAAAAATATAAAAGAGTTTAAGATTCTCGAAAATATTGTTGAGAAAGAGGAAACCTATAATCAATCCCACTCCCGCTAATGCAATCAATTAAAAAAAAACCCGATCGATTAAATAATAAACGGAAGTATCGAATTTATTTTCATTTTTTCATATAAAATTTTTAAAGACTTTTCGTATCTTGTTCAAATATTACAGTTATACTTTATTTAACCTTATAAACTCCGTTTTATTGCATTTAACGTTGAAAATTTATTTCTTTTATTTAATATTGAAAAAAATTACCGCAATAAACAGCAACACATTTAACAACATTATACAAAAAAAAAAGAGAAATGAGCTATAAAATAAATTTCTTAGTTGCACTCTCTTAGTATAACCCTCTTTATTTATTAAAATTCATCACTTAACTCCTCCTCTCGTCATCCATCCATATTTAAGTCAAATATTTAAACGACAATCACCAAAAGAAAATAATCAACTTAAAGTTAATGGATTATTGGTAAAAAAAAAACTCATGTATAATAAAAAATTAGTCATGGATCATTACCAGCAACACCTTAAAATCAAATAAAATTCTTCTAAACTGTTGCTTATTTTCCTTATTTTTTTTTTATGTTAATAAAATAAATAAAATCAAAGATAATGAAAGTCCATCGTGGTCGCGAACTCTTTGTATATATATTTGTATATATATATATGGAATATAATAAAACACTCAAGTTTATTTATGCTGGCTTGTGTATGAGGACAATAAAATAACACTGTACATAAAATCTGTTTCAAAAGTATTAAAAATATTGCACTCCATCGATAATGCTACTGCATTTTGAACGAATACTTGGGGCAATATTTAATTTTCCATAAAACATGGTTGTTTTACAAAATTCTGCCATGGTTGTTCTGTGCTTCATTAAGACTTCAAAGGCATTTGAGAATATTTTGTAAATGAGACACTGAATTGTACAAAAGTCTTCATATATAGGATTTTCCATTGATAAATGTTCATGTTCTTCATATAAATATATAGAGTCGTCTGCCGGATTAAATATACATTATTACTCCACTCATTTTCTCCTACTTTGGTCTATTTGGGAATGTTATCATATATTTGTAGTGTGATTGCATTTAGATAGTTTTATACCCTTAACTGGAACGTAATCTTTTATGAAAGAATTTTTATGCTCTTTAGTTTTGAAATCATGTTAAATGTCAAATTACTGAGAAAAAATTATGAAACTAAAAGCGACTCTTAAAAGAGCTGAAAAAGTTTCAATAAGCTGCAAGATTATGCAAATTTAAAAGTTCCGACCTTAATCAAAAAATTGATTGAATATCGAATTCGTTTTTTAAAAAATGGTCTCCTGAATCACAAAATTTAATCACTTGATCACTTGATCCTGAATCACTTTTTTCTTGTTTCACTTTTTTTAAGCATCTTTTTGATGATATTTTTTATTATTCGCTCTTTAGAACTGATGTCAGTTTGATTTAATTGTCAAAACTGTCTTTCAAAACGATATAAAACGAAGGGAAAACGATGTAAAGCGAAATGAAAACGATTTAAAACAAGGAAATGAAAAAGGAAACAAAAGGTAACACAATACGGGCGCGGCATTAAAATTCAAATGCTCTCATTTTTAGTATCCTAAAATTGTAACAACGATTTTCATGCCTCGTATTGTTTGTTTATCATATTAAAACCGATTAAATCAATTCAAATTTTCATTTTATCTGGTCTGTTCTGAGAACAGAAGTAATTTTTCTCTTTTATTATATTTTCTTATTAAAAATTTTATATATTGAAAACTGGTAAGAATGGCAAAGTTTAATGGAGAGTGAAACTGAATGTCTCGTCATTTATGGTATTTTCTTTGTTTTCAATTTTTCTGAATTTATGAAAATTACATTTAAATTATTTAAAGAAAATATTGTGAATGGTAATGCGATTGTGTGAATAATATTATGTTATTAATAGTCGTTTAGTAGAAAACTAAAAAATAAAATGAAAAAAAAACTTCTCCAAAATAAATTTGTAATTTTATTACAAAGTTCAACTTTTGTATTTTTCCAAATATCGTTCTCTGTGTCTCAGATCTATTATTATTTTCCAATTTATGAACATTATTAAAATTTCACCCATAAAAAAACAAAAATATTTTTTTTTTGAAGCGTGAAATTTATTTTAAACGTACAAATAAAAAAAAATTTAATTATTTTATTACTTTCGAGATTGTGAAGTACGTATAACAAAAAATAATTGAGCAAAACTTATGAAATTGAGCTAAATAAAGTTAGTTTACTTGTAATTCTTATAATGACTTAGAATTTTAGCAACAAAAAGTTTTGATAAGAAAAAATAATTTGGCAGCTTATAAAATGAGTTTTAATGAATTTTCTTAAAATCCTTACTTAAGGCCCTTGCAAAATTTAACAATTAATCAACAATAATTAGTCATGGCAACAATTAACCATCACGACGCATTTGAATATTCGTGACACAATTGATAGGGAAAGCAGTAGCTTAAATCAAGATGTTGAAAACACCCCTTGTATTTAAAAAAAAACTGCAAAATTTACTCTTTAACACTCTTAAGGTAAAAATTTCGTATGGCCAATTGAGATAAAAAGAGTTTCTCTCAAACGATTAAAAAGACTTTCTTTAAAAAATATAAAATTTTCATCAAGTTACTCAAATTTAATTTCTAAAAAATTGATAACAATGCAGGATCAACTGTTAAATTAACAACAATTATACATTTCTGATGACGATGACATCTTTGTTTATATTATTTTCATAATAATGTCCGCTTATTGCATATTTTTAGGGGTCAACTTATTTGAACAAAAATTAAAAAAATAGAAAATAATCGACAATTTTCTTATAATGATGATTCCAAAATAGAAGAAGTATGCTTTTGAAAGTACTCAATAGATTTTGTTCAAATCGACGCTATTAGTTGCAAAAACTGACAATTTCAGAATTTTGAAACTCCATAACATTTAAAAGGTGCGAGAAATAGATAAATATTTTACTTTAGTCTTAGAGAAATAAATTTCACGCAGATTATTTAATATATATGTATATAGCATATTTTAGCTTTCAATTTTAGAAGATTGTAGAAGTTTGACAAACAGATACACAATTGTGGGAATGACGGAGCAAAACTGATAAATGAAAGAGATGTTGTAGACGTCTAAAAAAGCCATTTTTTTGTCTTATACCAATTCCGGAAATTATTCTATAACATCTCCTTTACTACAAACTCAAAAAAACTAAATTTTTAAAAATTTTGCTTGTAATTTACAACATTGGAATAACAAAAATTTTATTCTTAAAACTTTTAAATCTTTATGACAAAATTCAAATATTAAAATGAAAATGATCATGTTCATACTTATTAATTATAGACAAAAGAAATATCCAACATTAACAATACATAAACTATAAAATGTAATTTTCAATTTTATTAATGCGATCATTAACAGTTTACAAAAATATTAACCTATTTCTAAAAAGAGCTATAATATGCAATACATATAGAATCTGGGCTAAGACTATTTATATAGAAATACACACAAACAAAGCAAAGATCTGACATTTAAATAAATGTAAAATGTTAGCCGCCGCATATTGATATTAACTGAACTTACGAGAAATCACTAGATTTCGGCTATTTATTATAAAATTTTTCATAGTCTTTGTTAACTTTGACTATTTGTTAAGAAAAATAAAAGTTTGGTGTTAAATTTATTTTTTGTTATTTTTATTTGTTTGTATATACTAAATGTACTCGCATAGTATTTGCAATTTATTCTATTTTTTTAAGCAGTATTTAAAGTAATATTAATGATGATTTACTAAGTCATTCTATATGCTATAATGAGAAATCTATTAAAAACCTTCATTACTTTAAGAAACTTACTCTACTCTAGAATAAAAAGAAATTTTAAAAAAAGTTTTTAAAATATTTTACAATAATTGCGATAATTTGTCAATTTAAATACTTATGAAAGAATCATAATAATTATTGAATGAAGATAATTTCGAATTTTCAACTTTATTTCAAAGAAAATGTTAAAGATTTTAGAATCGACTAATAAATTTTAACTAGAAATGAAAGTTGTAAGGAAAAAATATAAATTTAATTGCAAAACCATTATTGCGGACAAAACAAAAATTTTTTAAAATAAGTAAAAACATTTTAGTCGGTATAAACCGACCGAATTATACCCTACACCTCGATAATCTGAGTTTAAAAATTTGTTTTTGAAATATCTAGCTTTCATTGCTGTATGCTAATTAATCGAACCTGTCACATCGCTCTATAGAAATGTCAAGGATGTATCTAACCTATAATTGGAAACCTGACGACGGCCAGGTCTTCAAATATTTAACATTTGCTTTTGGAGTTTTATGGCAGCTACATGAATCTGTTATGTTATTGCACCAAAACTTCACAAATATATCTGACCTAAAATTGGACACACAACTACCGAGTCTCACGAATCTAGCTTTATTATTTTTTTCAAATATATAAAATTAACTTTCGGTGTTGTATGGCAGCTAGCCATATCTTTTTCCAGTGTAATCATTCCATTAAAATTTTCAAAATATGTAATTGTACACACCCTCACAATATTTGATGTTAATATCTCTATTAGTTTTTGAAATATTTAAAAATCTTATTTGAGTTGCATGACTGTTACCCGAATCGGTCCACTTACAATAACCTTGGTAGAAAAGAAACAGATTGTAAAAGTTTTGTGTCGATTACATTATTCATTTTTGAATTATCGTGCGATCGGACGGACAGACGAACATCAACGCAGAATTTCACGCTGAGCAAGAATATGTATACATGTCCATAACGGAGACGACTCTGTTAATATACCGTTAACGAAGAAAGTTAATATACCATTCACGAAGGTACAGGGTATAATGTAAGAATGGTTCCCTTTAATAAGGATTCACTGTTAGCCCATTAGTTGTATTAAATATTATTTGAAAATAAATCGTGATAAATAGAAAAAAAAGAGCGTTAAGGTTAATGTTAACTTAAATCTATTTTAAGCCTATCACGATTTACCACTAGACTATCTAGTGATTCTTAAAAATTAATGTTTCAAACTAATCAATTTTATACTTACGTTCATATAATTACGTTCAATTTTCGGAATTTATGATTGAAAAAGAAAATTTCTAGTTAATATTGTTAAAAGTATTTATGTAAAGTAAATTTTTAACACAATGTTATTGTCATTGTGATCAGTCAATTGAAGGACCGCGGTGTCATTTTTTAGAGAAAATCACATTTAAGAAAATATTTAAAGCCTAATCTCTGGAGCGGCAATCAATCCATTAAATTCTAATGCTAGATTATAATGATAGGGTTAAAACAGAAAAACTGAAATGAATAAGACGTTTCGACTTAGCGTACTAAGGTTAATAAGCCTCACTAATTGTAAGAAGTTTTGACACCCTGGGGCGGTTTAAAGTTTAGTTAAGTCTCCCATTAGTAATAAGTGTGATGAATTTTGATTCAGTCTACCTTTGTCTCTCAAAAAAGGGTTAAATATACTACAGAGAGTCGGAATCTACAAAAATAATCTGAACTTTTAATAAAATCTAAAATGAAAATCCCAATTACCTTTTCAATCGAATTCAGTTTTTTTTAATATTCTAATAATTTTACATCTTAAACACTAATTTGCTGCCCTCTCGTATACATAGAAGTATTTTAAGTTATAATTTTGTAAATCAAGTCTTAATTTTTTTTAAATATGGTGTGAAAAACTTAGCACACCATTGTTTTCTCTACATACTTTTTTGTTATTTTTTTTCTTCTCGTACTGCCGTCCAATATATCTGATCCAAATATCGATCGAAACATAATAATTATATTAAATTTAAAATCACGACCGATGCACTGTTAAACGTTAATGTGCGGGGAAACCAAAAAAAAAACACAAAAAAAAACGGCGTGAACCAAAACAAAAAAAAGCATTTAATCTACATTCCGGCAGCAAAAACCGAAGAAATATTTTCCTTAAAACAGCAAATGAACAGAGAGGGCAAGTAAAACAAGGGAAAACAAAAGACAAAATAAAAATTATGTTGTCATTATAACAACCTGTCATGCATTTAGATCAGCAGAATATCCCAAAAATAACCACAGTTAATATATACAAAAATCCATGAGATTCGGTTGTTTTCTTGACTTTTTTTTTTCTGTTGTTTCTTGTATTTTTGGTGTTTTTTCCCTACATTTTTTTTTTGCCATCGTCTATCTTGCATGGCTTTCTTTTGTTTTAAAGCACATTAACAAACTTTTATCTTTTTTTTACCAATTTTTTTTTTTTTGTTTCTTTTTCTTGTAAACAAATCAAATTCATCGTGACATGGTTTCCAAAAACAACTACAAAAAAAAAAAAAAGCCAAGAATTTAAAAAAAATTAGAGCTGATGAAAATAAGTTAAGCCACTGGTGTTTAATAAAGTAAAGCATTTATCATGGTGCAATAAGAAAAAATCAAAAATGCATAAGGCATTTGTACACTTTAGTGGTACAACATGAACATGGGAAGCATGTTTTTTCTTCCCTTTATTGGATCACTAATTTTTTTTTGTGGGTATATTTGTAAAGATTTTTAACATATTAAAACGATTAATTTTTATAATTTGATCCCATTAATATGAATTTTTAATTTATATTATTAATTTCGAAATATTTTGGGTATTACATATAATTAACAAGGTGTTTTAGGGTATATATTTAGTTATTTGTATTATAAGTTTATGTACAGTTGTCTAACTGCTCTCCTTTTACGAGTTCTAGATGCTAACTACATTTACCTTACATAGGATTAAGGCGAAGTAATTTAATGGAAATCTTGGATCCAACATAATTGAAAGGAAGTACTAGAAGCAAAAATGTGTAACTCTAGTATATTAACATGATAGGCGATAAACGATTTTTTTTGATTGAGCGTTTACTTTTCAATTTTGCGAGCATTCTTTTGCCTCCTGAGATATTTACGTGTGGATATATAAACAGGTGTTAATCTGTTAATTAAACAGTCACGCTCATTTGGATGCCGGGTCATATTGCCCATGCGGGCAACGAAATTGCCGATTGGCTGGCGCGGAGAGGATCTGGGGCTGACTGTGC
The DNA here is from genome assembly GCF_029603195.1 of Condylostylus longicornis. Lineage (NCBI taxonomy): Eukaryota > Metazoa > Arthropoda > Insecta > Diptera > Dolichopodidae > Condylostylus > Condylostylus longicornis. The sequence goes on from NW_026578192.1 coordinate 66,803, forward strand.
AGCCGCTGCCTTTTTGCGGTCTGCCTTCTTCCGCCGTGGGGGTCAGGCTTGCCTGCCTGCTCGCGGCGGAATGCGGCCGTCACTGGCGGGACACGAAAGGGTGCCGCCATGCGAAAGCGTTTCTTTCGGCGTGCTCCAGCGGATTCACCGCAGAGTTGCTGGGAATGAACAGGAGCCGGGTTCGCACTATTGCGAATTTCTTTACGGGGCACTGCCCAGTGAAGTACCACCTGCATAGGGGTGGCGATGAGACCGCCGTGCACAATCTCTGCGACTGACCGGCACTGGCTGTTCGGCGCCGCAATCGTCTTGGACATGGGTTCCTAAGTGTTCGGGAACTGTTGTCAAACTCCCTTAGGGATATCTCCGGCTTTGTGGTGGGGACGGGGATATTATAGGCGGGAGCGTGGGTCAAGAATGGCTGCGGTGGCTTTGGGGGTTACTCCTGTCCCACTCGGTTCCCTTAAAATCTACAATCTACAATCTATTAACAGGTGTTAACAGTCCCGAAGTACCTTATACAGAAATAAAAATAAAATATCACATTGTATAACTTTTAACAAGACAAACCTCATTTCTTCACTCGACCCAGTGACGAATAAGAAATGCGCGTCTAATGGAATATCCATCTTGTCATACAGACCTTTTTACCTATTCTGATAATGTCGCTTGTTGTAATAATCAACAAGTAAACATTAAATTCGAAATTTTCATTTAAGTAATAATTTATCCCATTAGTTTTCCCAGACAAGTGTTCCATAATATTTTATCAAAACACGAATTTTGTATACTATGAACTAATGCTCTCGCTCTTTGATCTTAATAGCTATATTATATAGTTAATTCACACAAAAAAATATTCATTAAAAATTAAGATTATATTCACTTTTTTTATTATTCCACGTTAAATTATTTTAAAATATTCATATAAAATAATTAGTTTCCATGTCAATTACTCTATTAAAACTATAATTATTCAATTTTTATGAATTTCAAAATAATTATATCTAAAAAGATATTCAACAATTACCTTGAAATTCCTTACCAAAAAGAGAGAATTTATGTCAAAAATCATAGTATAACACTATTATAATCCTTTCGCACTAATAACCCAATTTATATATGTAAGAATTTTAGAGAAAAAGTAAAAATTTTCTATGTTTGTTCTTCCTTTTTATTTTTCTACATTTAAATTGACAACAAGCATTCTAAATGTATGTAAAGTACTATCATTTAAAGTCATAGACTTTGCGAGGAACAAAAAAGCATAAACCAATTTAGAATTTAACTTCCATTAACAACAAAGAATAACAAGCAACAAGCATAGAAATCCATTAATTTCTTATATACCAGCCTTAAGAAAATTACTTAAAAAAAAAAGTCAGTAATGATACTCTCTCTTTATTTCATTTCACTCTTAAGATTCTAAGTCATCTTATATTCTATTCTCGTTTATATTGTTATATCTTTGTACTTTCGTTCATAAAACATTTTATACATAAATGTTGCATAATGTACTAAAAGAATACAAAAATAAACCAAAAATGTATTTTTTCTTAATATTTATAACGAAAATGAGTTCTAAAGGATTCCATCAGCACAATTTTCTTATTTTTTCCAACCTATAAAATATCAATGTCTTCTTTACTCCTTATTTGTATAACCACAAAAGATTTTTATTTTGTTGCGATTGTTATTATGATTTTGTGATGCCTGATTTTTCAAGAAAATTAAGCCAAGATTACTGAGAAAAGAGTAAAGTAAAAGAGGGAGAATATAGAGAATTCTTTTGAATAATTGTAAGAAAAAAAAGGGGAGGGAGGAAAGAGAAATATCACGAAAATTCTTTGGTCGATTCATTTTTTTCTTCTTATTTTTCTTTCTTTTTCTTTTTTCATTTAACCAGCGGTATTTGACATAGTTATGTCAGCTATAAATCCACAAAATTCTTTTTTTAAAAGTAGCATTTCATTATCTTTTTAAATATAATAAGACTAAGTATAACTGCTAGAAATGATATTGGCTTTCGGTCAAATGTTTGTGATTGTTAACGAAGATGAAATTTGTGAAATTATATACGAATAAAGCTCAAAAATTGATGCAGTTTTTCTTAAATAAGCGGGACTAACAAACCGTGGTAGCGACCATTAGCAAGTAAAAATTATTTGATCTTAGTTTTTAAACTAAGCTCACTTACATAATATGTATTTAGGGCTATGTTGTTTGGATTTTGAACAGATTTTTAGTTTTGTACTAACGAGGCAACAATGTACCGCGATTACGTATAAGGGCCTATTGTGCGTTGGGTCCCCTTCCCCCTTCCCTGGTTACGGAACATACTCTACAGTACACGCTCGAGAACCACATCTCCTGATGAACTCAAGCAATTTGTGTGTATATTTAAAAGTCGGTATAATCGAAGAAAATTTTTTATTTTATTTATTCTTCTCTCAGTCCTTGTTGCTTATAGTTTGTTATTTGTTTCTGCTTAGAATTTCGGGATGTAAATTATTATTTTGTGTTTGTTTTCGCCTTATTTTGTGCAATTTTTATTATTGTTTGATTTTTTCTTTTTTTTTTGTTTTTGTTTTTCACTTTTATTCAATTTTATTTATTGTTGATTTTGAACTGAACAACAATAAAGGCAAAATAAAAATGTCGAAATATAAAACAAAAACCAAAAAAAAAAAAAATAAAATGAATTCAATGTATTTGGAGACCTTCTACTTATATAGATGACGGAGAGGATAAGATGAATATTTTGAATAGCAAAACAGTAAGATTTTTATTCTATTGTATCATTATTTTTTTAGAATAAAATCGTATTTGAAAATAAATTTATTTATATTTGTTTGGCTTAAGGAAATATCATCCTTAAGCATAAAGTTATAAGGAATTTAAATATTTGGGTATCTATTGTAAGTTGATAAAAGTTGTATAGTAGATTTAGCGATCTTATTAATATTTCAGCAAGAAACCTGATAACACAACTTTCGGGCGAAACTGGTTACACGCGGAGGCTTCTCGTTAAAACCTCTGAATCTATAATAATTTACCACACTTGATTCATTGTCATTTGGAAGCAACAGCAACATCGTTTTGTTTCTTCTGTTTAGTAACACGACTGTAACATTTTTAATAATAGAAAGCCGTTAAGAACTCAAACTACTTGCTTGAAAACAAATCTCGTCCAAAAAGGAATCTAATGACACAAGTAATGACACAAATCTCTTGAATTTTATCAAAGTGAATAAATAACGAAAAATTCTACAATACAGTTAGCTCTAAGATTTTTTTAACACTAAAAGTGAAACACCTTTAAGTTGAGTGAAGTTTGCATATAAATTTTCTTTTGGAATAAAATTCAAGTATCCGCTTTTAACCCTCCGGCATATAAGAAAAAATCAAAAATAAAAAAAAAATATTTTTTTTCATGTTTTGTGATACTTTAAACTTTTGGTCTTGTTATTTTGTATATTTCTCTTTTGTGTACCTTAATCCATATTAAGCGAGGCAACCAAGAAAATACAAAAAACATGAAAATTTTGGAACATTTAAAAATAAATGCTTACAACCTATAACTAAATTAGTGATTCTGATTGTGTCGTTTCATTGTTTAAATTGATGACTTTTTAAAGCATTTAAGATATTCTAAAATAGCCAAGAATTAATATCACAGGAACATAAAGGCATTTTTTTTTTCCTTTATCTGTGCTTTTTATTTTAGTTCTGTTGTTTGTGAATTTTGAACTACATAATTGATTCATTTTATTAGCTACATAAATACAACAGGTTATAAACGTTCAGTCCGCATTAATATTCAATATAATAAGGCAGTATAAAGTGTTAATCACTTAAAGGTTTTCAAACCAATTGGACTTTTATTCAAAATAATGGTAGTGTTAACAAAATTTAATTGTTATTAAAACGCATAAGAAAACTATTAATTGAATGGAAGAAGTATTCGAGGAATTTTTGATTTAATTTTTCATTTTAAGATCAATTTAATTTATAATAAGAATATCTCTATGACAATTCTTAGAATCCAAAATTTGAGCTTAATTTATCCTACGAAAATAGGTTGCTTTCAATTTAAAGTTTCATACCAAAGTCAATGTTGTAAGCGATTGTTCGAAACTCTTTATAGTCAAAACCGAACATCATTCAAAAACAGATGACAAAAAATTTTGCAAAATTGAAAATTGGATGGATTTTTCCAAAAATTGGCTCTATAAGAGCACCCAAAAATTCGGCTCTACATGTTCCGACAAAAGATGTTGATATTAGCTTCGAAAAGTTATCAAATATGAGCGTGCGGGATGTCGTTGAGAAGATATTACAAAGCTTTTGAAATTTTTTTCGTCCATAGTTTTGAAAATCAGTTCTAGTGGGTATCAATCAAAAAGCGTTTATTCCGAAAAGTTATGATGAAACAAATTAACAGACATAATCATGGCCTTTTTTTGAATTTTGAGTTATCCAATATTGCTGATTATTTATTTTTATAAAGTACACATTATTTGATTCCACCTCAAACAACATTAAAATCACAATTTTTGTCTTACAAAGACTCATAACTTCTCAATTAACTTAGAGTATTGCAGAATAAAAGAGTTTGCATTAATATCTGTGAGGATCCATTGAGATAAAAGTTTTAATTGAATTAGATGGAATATATTAATAATGGATGGGATTCAATAATTGAATTAGTATATATTTCTTATTCATAATCAATAATATTCTATATTTAATATAATGCACATACCAACATAATTTATACCATATATAAAACTCATATTGTAAAATTTCTTATTTATAGATTTGCACTGAAAAAACAAAATTCCAAAATAAATACGTATAGACTCATATAGGCACATTATACAAATTCCAGACAATATTAATAAAAATTTAATCAGAATGTCTACTATTCTTGTCTAAGTATGTAAATGATTAAACATTTTTTATTAAAACATTCAAAAATATCGTATACAGTCTAATAATAGCGATATAGAATTTCGAATAATGAAAATTAAATTGAATTTCATTATTGTAAAGATTTAAAAATATAGAAAAACAAAACTTCAAATATTGCAGATATTTCGATTTATCATCAATTTTTATTTTATTTTTATGAAGAAAAAATCACATTAACTGTCATTAGTGTTTACATACAACTACATAATACAAAAACATTGTCGACATTCACATCCATATTTCACTTTTCACTTCAAATTATGATATTATTTTATTAAATACATAATTTTATTATATAATAATCTATACAACATTCTAGCCCTAAAAGTATACATTTTATAAAATGATCAAACAAAAACCTCATTATACATCTATTTATAAAAATTTTTCCAATTCGAAATCGTTAGATAACTGTTAGTTGAATTAAGTATAACATAAAAAAACAAAAACATCATAAACTCAATAACCACTAAATAAGATACACAAATTATGCGGTATCTACTAACCATTCCATAAACTTTAAATAATAACAACAATTTCGAATATAATATTATATTTTATTCTTTCGATTTTATTATCATAATAATACAAGTAGTATGATAATAGACATGCTACATTGCATATTTTTTAGATATTTAATGCAATTTACGATAGATACATGCATACAATATTATTATTTGCTTGATATCTTAAAACTCTTTAAATATTTAATGAAAATAAAAATGTCTAGCAACATTGTTTATAAATTATTTACAAAATATTGCTAACAAAGAGTTTATTTACAAAATTTTCTAATCGAACAAATCTATTAAACATGTTTGATAAGTTTATTTGTTTACATTCTCAATTTTATTGCTTATTATTATATTATTGCGTCTTGCGCTCTCTCAATGTTTACACGTTTTTGAATATTGAGAGTAAAACAGCTGATTTTATTTTTGTTTTGATTATTACCGGCTTTCCTTTTTATGCAAGTAATAAACATAGGTATATATACTTATATTATCTTGTTAAATGTGTTGTATAATGAAAACATAATATAAAATTATGATTATTACAATGAAATATGTATGTTTGTCTATAATATACAAAAAAAACCAGAATTTCCACAAACATTGCATAGTAAAGTATTAAACAAGGAGTACAAAAAAAAAATTTTTTAACTATTTTAAAGCCGAAGTAAATTATACGAAATATGAAAAAAGTAAATGTAACAAAATTCATAATGAAGCTATAGGCATAGATTTATTGACATAAAAATTTTATATAACAGGAAATTTGCGAATTTCAAATTTGCTGAAGGTAATCAAACTTGCTTATTTTCCATACGTTTGAAGCTTTGAACCGACCTACTCTCTCCAATACTTTTCCCAGAAACGTAAGTAGTGGAGTAAGATGTCGATTTTAACTGTTATATTTGTTTGTTGAATTAGCCCCGTGATTAAATAAAATAAGAAAGAACCTATATTAAATGAAATAAGTAACCCGATTACAGAATTAATTATGTTTTAGCCTGTCAAACCAATTTCAAAATTAAGCTGTTCTTGCAGAAAAATATCACACAATACTGAATACAATCCAGACCCACCAAATAATCTCTATATAAATTGGTTTTCTCGATAGGTTTTCTATAATAACATCATTTTCTCATTGAATAATAGAAATTTTAAAAAGTTTGTTAGTAGACAAAAATGTTATCAATATGCTTGCTAATCTAATTTAAATTTTTTTTACATTATTAAATTCATTTCATTTTCATTATTATGGAGCAGATGATATTATTAATTTTAATTACTAAAAATGTATATATTTATCGCATATTGCAACCAACACACATAAAAATTCTCTTTGATTTACTTAAAAAATCTTATCATACATGTATGAAATCTTGTAAACTCAACAAAATGTTGCATACTCTATAATAACAAAAAAAAAAATGGTTTGAATCTTTTATAGTCTTTAACAGTTTTATTTTAAATATAACTTTAATATTATAGATACTCCGATTTCAAAAATGTACTCAAAATAACAAAAAAAAAAAAAGAAGGAATTTACTTCAAAAATATTTGAATGTTCCCGTTGTTTGAATTAAAAATATCAATTTAGTTTGAATCGTACTCTCGTCGTGTAATGTATAATATACGGGAAATTTAAAAATCGATCGCGAATGAAAATTCAAGAAAAAGAGTCAAATTAATTTTATTTAGAAAATATAAAAAAAATATTTTTAGAAGAAAATTCTTTGGAAATTTTTCCAAAAAACAAAAAAATTTATTGTTAAAACATTTAAGTAAAATCGAGTGGTTTTTTGTTCACAGTTTTAGTTTAATTCTAAAATTTAAGTTAATTTGTTAAAACGAACTTGACTAATAATATAATCTTGGTATTTGAAATAATATCGTTCCAATTAAGTCTATATATCGTAAAATTTTAAATACTTAATTTGTTATAAATTCTAAACAATATTAAATTTTTTAAATATCTAAATTATTATATTAAAATTTATGCTTTCATATTGAAAAAATAAAAAATTTTTGAGAATTTATGTGAAATACGATAACAATTTCAACTCTTAATATACTTGTAGAATACTGTAATAAAAAGGCTATTATAGTAGAAAAGAAAACATAAGAGAGGACAAAAAAAAACGCCGGATAAATTTAACTTAAAAATATAAGAAAATAAAAACAACAAAATACAGGTATATGTGTAATAAAAGTGATCTTTAAATGGTAATTGGTAGCTGGAGTTTAATCCGCATTTTGTACATATACAAAGTAATATAGGGGTTCACTCACAGTTGGTTGACCATAAAAAGAATTTATTTTGGTTTTTTCTTGCTATTTTTATTTTTTGTTGCTTCAATAATAATAATAATATCGTGCTAATAATAAATATACAAATGTACATTAATGTAAGGATGTTGATGTGATGGCGACAACGCGCTATGTTGTTGAAGAACATCAGCAGCAATGCAATAATAATGTCATAAAATAGGCCATCATATACGCTTAATAACTATGTTTTTTTTATATCAGAAATCTAATTTGGAATTTTATTCTATTTTTGTTATTATTATTATTTTTATCATTTTTTTTTAAGTTCATATTCACTTATTTGTTACTGCAGATTTCTTGATTACAATCGAAAGACAACAATGTGATATAAAACAAAAATGCAGTCAATTAAATCAATGGTATTTAAAATAGAACATTTTACTTAATTATTTACTTAAAATCAAGCTCTATTGCATATATTTAGGCGGAATGTAAATATATGTAACGGAATATTTAAAAACTTATTCGCGCTGAAATACTTAACAACAATTTGCTAAAAATGTAAAAAATAATGCCAATAATTTTGAAGTAATAACTAGCCGAAAATGATACTTTGGCGTATATTAAGAGGCTATCGCTTATAAAAGAGAACGGATATGGAATTGAATGGAAATAGAGCGGAATCTAGTTGAAGGGAAAAATATAACTTGAATACCTACATTTATTGTATTAGCCGAATCCAAAGATTTTTTTATAATTGCTACTTAATAAGTTATCAAAAAATTCCGTTCGTAGGATGCTAAGCTATTATTTGACGGGGATGGTAAATAAATGAACATTTCTATCTAAAGATTAACAAAAAATAATTTTGTTTTCGCAAATTTTACTAATACTCAAAGACATAGGAATGGACGGACAGTCAGACTGAAAATATTACAACTTAATTCAATTTTTTTTTTTGAAAATGTGCTAAATGTGTTTATAACCAGAGTAAATTTAATATTAGTTCTTAACACAACGATCGTGCATAAATTTTTTTTTTTCTTTCCTCTTTTTATTTTAAAAGAAATGAATTTTTTTTTTTTGTAAAAAAAAAAAAAGAAACGTGAATTCAAAATATCACGCAAATGCGTGTACAATTTAAGATATAAATATCCAAGCATATATAAGTGTATATACATAATATATGTATGTATATATGTACATAATATAAGTATGGCTTTGAAATTTATATTTAAAATTTGCGTTTTATTGTGATCATTGCGCATTGCACAAGTAATAAATTGATCGCGATGTCCAATGATATATGCAATATGTTAATTTTTGCGCAACAGAGGCAATTTTATTATGTTTTTTTTTTTTTATTATTTTTCATTTTTTAATCAAATTTTTGAATTTTTATAGAATATTATTGGAATAATTTATAGTATATAAAAATGAGATATGTATCAATAATATTTAAAAATATTAAATAAGAAGCAGAATAAAATTGATCATAAATAAAAAGGCGAAGAGAAAAAATTTACAATTTTAACTTTGCATATTATGCACAATTGCATATACATAGGCATAAAATGCCAATAACAGTAATATTAAATAAAATGTTTGAATATTTTATGTGATTTTGTTCTCTTAAAATTTTAATCATTTAAACAATTTAATATTCAATAAGATTTTTAAGCTATATAAGATATTGGCAGAATTGAAAGTATTTGAAAATGCTTACAAGAATTTTATGATTTTTTTTTAATTAAATTTTTGCTTAGATTACACAACTTGAGGCAGAAATAGTTTTAATATTTATAAGGAATTTCGTAAATTTTATGCTCAACTTTTATAAATTTTCAATTGAACTGATTACTTTGAAATTATAATCGTCATTATCTGATATCCTCTGGAAATTTTAAGGCATACCGATCAGAAACCATACTGAATTGAATAAATAATTGGATCGATTTTTTAATTTCTTGAATTCTTCATTTAATAGACCGAAATACTTGTAATTTATTATTAAGCTTTAATTAAAATTTTAAAATATATATTTATATTTTGGAATTAATTCAATATTTTTTTAATATCTAACAACCTAGTCGCTTTAGATTCAAAACCATTCAAATAAGAATTCATATGAATCTTACCGATTTTATACAATATGAATTTCAATTTACAAAATTCCCAAGCATTGAACATTATTATTCAATGTGCAAACCTATATATTTTTAATAATATCAAGTATGTTTAATTACAAATTATATACGATTTCCCAATAAACAATATTATAAAACTATTGAAATGCAAATGTAAATGAACATATATTTGTATACATATATAGATGCATAAATATGAAATTGAAATAATTTATTTATACTCTTGTACAAACAATTCAGTTTGCAAACGTTGTAAATATTAATGAAATTTCATTAAATACATATTTACATACATTTTTTTTGTATATGTATACCATAAAAAATGCATCTGGTATTATAAGAAAGGTATAGAAATTAAGTCATATTGGTAACACTAGAATAATATAGTCGGACATTATAAAGTATATTAGTGGTTCATATGGAAAGCAAAAAAAAAAAAACGATTTTGATATTTTGAAATTTTAAATAATTGCAATATTTTTACTTTATCAACATTAAAATTTCATACTATAATTCAACAACATTGTAAAATTAGCAAAAAAAAAAATTCTAGAGTAATAAGAACGAGTGTAATATTTTAAAAAAACAATGCTCAAATATTTGAAGGGTATCAAAACTATGGTATAACAAATATTTGTGCAAATAAACATTTCGGCAAATTTCTACAATAGACCTTACAAGATTTCGAGTTCTGATTACGAGATTCGAATTTCTTATTGCTATGCATTAATACAAAAACTCTATAAGATAAAACTTTCGAAGAGATTTCCTGAGAAATTATTCAAATATTTTTAAATTTTTAGTTGCAAATCAAACAAATTTTTTATAAATTTTTAGCAGATACGGTACAGATAAAAATATGCTAGGTAACTTTAATATTTATTCCATCGAAAAGGATGCCTACCACTTATCCAGCTTTTGTACTAATTAATTTTTGTTATTGAATGTGACACGAAACTTGCAGTTTCCATCTCATATTTCTTATCTAGAATCTATTGAATTCATCAAAAATGCTGATTGAATTTTAAGCAGCCATAGATACCATTAATAAAATTATTATTTGAGAAGTTCTATTAGACCTGTAAAAGCTCTATTTAAGAATTGAAAAAAAATATCTGTTATTCAGAAGAGAATCGAAACAAAAAAAATATTTTTTTACCCAATAAATTTCTGCAAATTAAAAATTTTTTTTTTAAAATAAATAACTTTTATAACAGCAACTCATAATTTACATTATTTTCTTTTTTCTATAAGTATATCAAATGTGTTCGTTATTTTAATCTTATCTTAAAATATAAGATTTGCATACGTGTTTAATATTTCGCATAACTACAAGATCATTTCAAAACGGCATTGGAATGACTGGAATCTAAGATTTCTTTGTTGCTTTTAAACTGTATTAGACAATATCATTACATTCCATACGGACCATTTCATTAATGCTTTATATCTGGCACATTCACATATTCACATTCTTTATTTTGTTATACTTATTTTAATAAAGTACGTGAAACAACAAATAATTGAAGATTAAATATAATATTTTTTCTTATTCTGCTTTGATTCTAATATATGATAACGTTTCATATCTAACAGCATAATAGTGTTAAGTAGAGCTTTTTCATAGCGACCACAATACACACACTTAAGATGGTACTGTAATCGCATCGAATTTTATTAGTTTAGTTTTAATGGAAATCAATTTATTAAAGAAAACAGGAAAGTAAATAAATTATTTTTGAAGTCATCAGCAACTGGACTTCATCAGCTTCTACTAGGAGCTGAAACTATGACCCTTAAGCCAAAATTTTAAATTAGCGTCAACATCTAAACTGAAGAAATAATCAAATAAGTTGTTTTAAAATTCTTTGTTTGAGTGTACTTCATTAAGTAATTGCCAAATATTTCAGGAATATTGAATTTTTTCCAAATTTAATTTCAGTTCTCAATGTTGGGATTTTAAATGTTGTTGCAAAAAATGCACAATTCGGTTGGTTATGGCGTTGACCACATCTGATTCTGTTTCAGTTAAAATTCTCTTATATTTTATCTTTGTTGTCTTGAACAGATTTCATTCCTTGAATTACTTTTTTCTATACATTTTTTTAAGCAAAATTATAATTTAAAACCAAAGTGTCAGATATGTCCGATTATGCGTTTAAAAAAATGCAATTTTTTTTTCTTTTTTTTTTTGAATATCACCCTACCCTATTACATGATTTATATAATAACGTAACAATGCTCTTAATTCAACAAAAACAAAAAAAAAAATTATAACAAACTTTTATTGAAAATATTGGAAAAGAATGAAAAAATAACAAAAAGGAAAAATGAAATTCAATAATTTTTGAGTGAATTATGGTGTTCTGGTGTGCACTGTACTTGCACTTAATAACAAACAAAATCAGAACAAAAACAAATGAAGTAGAAAACCACTTACAGAATACAAACAAAAAAAAAAAATAATTGCAACCAAATATTTCACATAGATCTCGCATTATGTAGAAAACAGTTAAATTCAATTGTTCTTTTGTGTCACATTGTATGTTTGTTGTTCACACTCTTACAGTATAAGTATAGTTAGCAGTATGATGTGCTACTCCACATAGAAATATTAGGAACTCTACATTATTTGCCCTTTTACAAGAAAAACACTTGGGCTTTTCCTTCACAATTATAATCCACTAGTACAAATCAATTTTTTTAGCCACCTTAAATTTTTTTCCAATTCAAATAAATGCAAATTAAGAAATTTCAATTAACAACAAGCTTCCAATTTTTCCCTAAAAAAGTAACAGAAGTTACATTGCAAGGTAATGGTTACTCCTGCATTTATAAATTTATTCATTTTCCTGTTACGAAAGTTTTAAAAATCCGACACTATTTTAAGCAGCATTATATTGAGCTCTTTGCACATAAATTTTCAACCACAAGAATATTTCTTTCTATAATATATTTAATGCTCCCAGCCAGTACCCCAGAGCCTTATATTGATTATCATTAGGACTGATATACAACTATCAGCTTACCACATTCTGGAAGATTGTCGCTTACTTATTTAACCTATAGTAGTCATTACTAATGTCGTATATCTTACATTAGGACTTCATTGTATTTTGTTATACTTTTATTCTTTTTCTGATTAAAAAGGATTTGAAATAAAAATTTTGTGTATTTTTCTTGTTAAATTTTTTTTTTCATACTTCATACATTGTAATCAAGTTATCACATACACGCATACATAATATAAAAACATAAGTATATTAAGTACGTTCTTATTTACATAATAATATTATTATTATATTTTAAACTTACTCAACCTTATTTTAACTTACTTAAGTTATAAGAATTTTGAAAAAAATGAATATCTACTTTAATTCGTAAAAAATATCAATTGAAAATATTTTTAATCTGCAGCTAACTAACTACCTAGTATTGATGCATGTTATACGATTTAACATTTCGATTAACATTATAGACCCACATAGCTATTGCACTTAATATATACAGGGGGTGATTTTTGTAGCATTTAATTTTTAAAATTTAAAGAAAATCATAAAAAAAATTATGTTTTATTGTAATCAGTTCATCAATAATTTTGAAATTTTTTCTAAAATTCTAGAAGAATTGATTTGGAACGGTCATTTAAAAACCAAATATGTACTTTCAATTACTTATTCTTAAAGAAAAATAAATAGTCTATGGAAATATCAAATCGCATGACTTACAAACAAGTCTAAAACTTAAAATTATTTCATTAAACACATTTATTAATTGATGCGCGATTAATATTTGTATAATTGAAAAGGCTTGTTCGGGCGTCAAGGAAAGTATGGCAAACAAAAAGGAAACTATTTAAGGTAGACAATTGTAAGAAATCATAGGTCAAAAATAAGAGTAACAAAAACCAAAAGGCATAAAAAAACACCCTATATAATATTTACATTATTAAATATTTTGTATTTTCAGATATTTCGTGTTTATTTGGTTAAAATATATGATTAAAACTCAAAACTAACCTTAAAAAAAAAAACTGAAAAAAATAACAAAATAAATAAAAATTATTATTAAATTTTATGTGCAGTAGGTACGTTCGCAGTTGTATATGTATATAATATACGTATGTATACTTATTACAAAGTGAATTGATAAAAATAAAATACAATTTATTTTTTCCTTTTTAATAAGGAAAAAGAAAAAACTTTATAAATTGTAATAATAAAACGAAATAACATAACAATAATAAGCATAAAACAATAACTATACAAAAATTCTAACATATATACTGTTATACTGTATAACAAATATAATATCGATACATCGCTGATAATATCGATACATAAATATTATGTTTACAATAACATTAACTTAAAAATCTAATTCAATATACACAATATAACAATATAACAATTGTACTAATATAATACTATAAAGGCAGTTCAATATAAAAGTTCAATTTTGCATTTAAAATAAATAAAACAAAAAAAAAAAAAAAACAAATATACGAAATAAATATACAAAGAATAATAAAGAAAGAAAAAATGCAAGTGAATTTATGAGTTTATTGTCTTTGAGATTTTTATCAAATCATATAAAATTTCTATATATATATATATATATACATATGATTGTATATATATATAATAAATAATTACATAGCTCCATACAGACATGTATATATATAATTTATAACATTTTTTGACTTCTTGTTATTTTAGAATTTATGTACATACATACTCATTATTATTAACAATAATATTATACTATTCTTTATTATTTCATAAAATAAGTGTATAATAAACCATAGTTAGTTAGACTACATACATATAAATATCGAATATACAATATTAGTGTGTGTGTGTGTACTTAAAATAAATAGTAATAATTTTTTTTCACTTTTTAAATTTATACTTATCTATACATACTTATTTCATTGTTCTACTCTACTGTTTAATTTTAATAATTTCTTATTATATAAACAAAATATACGACAGAAATTTCAACATAAAAAAAATAAACAAATAAAAAATCGAATTAAATTTATTTGTTATAATCGAAAATCTAAAATAACGATAATCAAAAATAGCGAATACAACGAAATTTAAAAAAAAAAAATTTTAATTAAATCATTATTAAAATTATACGAGATTATAAATTAAACATTAAAATATTTCTAATTAAAACGAAAATATAAAACAAAATTAAAATTAAATTTTATTGAATTTTTTATTTACTCACTTACACTATTAACTTACTAATATATTATTATAAATAATACAATTATAAAATTTATTAAAAAAATATTTACTAAAATTAATTAAAATTAAATTCATATATTAATAAAATAATTTAAATGAAAATTTTCAATTAAAATTTCAAAATCAAAAAACAAAATTTAAGTATATGAAACTACCAAGAATTTTAATATTAAAAGTGAAATATTTTGCAATTAAAAATATTTAATAAACATAATTATTGTAAATATTGCGGTTGTGAATATTATTAATTTAAATATACAATATATAAGAGTCTATATAAATTAAAGTTTTAATTAAAAAATAAAATCTTAATATTATAATATTAATTATTAAATTGAATTAATTAATTAAATTAAAGAAATAAATTTTAATTGAATTTTCCAAAAGAATTATTTTAACTTGAATATAAATATTAAAGGATAAACTAAACTTATATATATATATAATTTAAATTTAATTTAAAATTATTCTAGAACGAAAATAAATCAAAATATGGAATATTGTTATACTTGTATTTGTTAACTGCACACATGAAAGGTAAATAAAATTTAATATTATGCAAATATTTTTTATACTCAATTAAATTTTTTTTTTTAAATTTAATTAAAAACGAGAAAAAATAGAGTTGACCGTGTCAACTCTGTGATACCCGTACGAATTTGTTATCCTATGTGCGAATAAATATGCTATAGCTGACTATTGGACAGACTATGACTTTGAGTTGCCGTGTTACAATATTAATTTATGCAAAATTTCAGTACTGTATTTTCAATAATTTATATATGAGATATAGCCAAATAGCTTTTGAAGTTGTGTGGCAGGTACCCGAACCAGTACCCTGATCATTTAAAATTTAAATAGGATTCTTACTACAATAAAACATATTACTACAATAAAACATTTGTGAACATTTGGTGAACTTAGTTCAAGCTCAATTAGTTTTTGAGTTATCGCTGGAACGGACGGACGGACGGATGAACAGACTGACAGACAATGCTAAATCGACTCAGAATTCAACGCTGATCAAAAACATACACCTGAATCTATATGTAAATAATGGTCTAAGACCGTTATTTCTTAGCGTTACAACCGGTAAGGCAAAGCCTTTTAGTATACCCTTCGAACATACGTTCGTACTGGTATAATAATGTCAAATTTGAAATCTATTATACAAACTTTTATTATACAAAACTGAAATCCTTAAATACTTTTTATATTTTTATTTTTTATGAAAATGATTTTTTTTCTGTTTTCTATTAATTTATTATTGCTTGAGCTATAAAACAATAAATGTTGATGATTAACATTAAAATGAAGACTACCCTTTCATGCAGAATACTATAAATTACGCAGAAAATACTTAATTGTATAACATTAATTTTTGTTAATAACTTAAACATTATAAGTATAATCCTTCGCACATTGGCTACCTAGCACTTCCATTATTTCAGCTCGGTCTCTTATTTCATTCTTCTATGGTTTTCCTGCGTAAGACTGTCTTGTACCAGATCTCATAATTTTTTTTGTTTAATCCAAGTAAGAACTTCAGATATTAATTTTGTCGCATTTGCAGGCATTGGTCTAGTTATTCGAGCAGGTCAATTGAGTTCGTATCCATCCTACTGCCACCAAGCGTTTGTTAATATTTACGTTTATGTCTATACCTTGTAAGTCACATGCAAAGTATTGTAAGACGTATTCAAAAGTTACAAGGCGACAAAAGATGTTTTATCATTTTTGCTCTGTTTTCTGCAATTATATTGCCCATTGTTATTATATTGGCATTGAAATTGATATAAAATAGAGACCTTCAGAACAATAAACCGACAAATGAGCACATTATAAAACTAGTTTTTTTAACGTGTTTCTATTTTCTTCAATAATAAACATGTGAAATTTGTTATCATAGCAATACCACTATTAATTTAAAGAAATTTGTCATTGACAATGGAAATATTTTTATTATTAAAATATTTACATACATGTCCGGGAAAATTTTTGTTATTTAAAATATCTCACAACTTTTTTCATTAATTGTTTCCAGTTCGTTTCATAGTTTTCTCACAACAATAGCAATTTGCGTTCGTCATAGCAAAATTATATACATGCAATAAAATTAATTTTGAGAAAATTCCTAAGTTACTTCAATACCACCACAATATGTGGTTTTGTAACTGATAGTTTAAAGTTCAATATCAACTTAATTAAACAATTTGAGAAATTTTCTTAACTCAAATTAAATTCTCTAAAAAATTGTATTTCGCGTAAAACTTTTCAAGAGTATTTCTCAAAATAATAATTCCAACTCCAAACTCCATTGAATCCGAAACATTGAAGTTTGGCATAATAATTCCCGAAATGCATAAAAAATTGAGCCTTCTCTCGAATTATACAAAAATTATGCTCCGTAAACATAGAAACTTCAGCTTTACGCCTTTTTTCGGAAATAAATTGACTGTAGTTTCTTTCTAATTATTAGAACACATTTAGTACATATTTGGAAAAATAGTTTCCGCTATTTCAACTACAAAAAAACTACGAGTTGAAAATTACGTTAAGGTTTCGAACATTTATTCCAAGCCCACTTTCATTTATTTAAAGCCACCATTTTAAAATTCATTTTTTAAAGGATTCTCACCAGTACTTTTATTATAATAATTTTGCAATGAACTTGAGAATTATAATTTTGATTACAATTTTCATTTCAATTTACTAAATCGCAAAATTTTAGAAATTCATTTTTGCTATCAAAAAATTTCTTAATCGTATTTCACATAAGTTATTTTTATTTACTTGCTACTTGTATTCTATAACTAATTTAATGATCTGCTTGATTGAGCATTATAATTTTTAAACTACTGCAAGAAATACACTGAATCACTCTAAAAGATCTTAAATTGCTCTTAGAACTTAAGGAAATCAATAAAAATATTTGTAATTATCATTTTTTGAAATATTTACCCACATTATTTTTTCTTAAAATTATTTCAAATACCCCAATGTAAGAAATATTCAATTATTAGAGAAAATAATTAATAATATTTTAATTTTCATTTGAAATCAAAAGCAAATACAAAAGCTTCACAGAATTTTCAACCTACTATAAAAATGAAATTTGTTTTCAAAATCAAAAATAATTAAAATTAAATATGTAGATGAAGGTACATATGTACATACATATGTAGGTCTCTACAATTCTGAAAAGAAAATTCTCAGAAACTAAAAGGAAAATTCTTAATTTTCGAAAATAATAATTTTATAGGGAATAAAATAAATATTAATGTTGGTTTTCATATTAAATAGTTATTAAAGTTGCCATAGTATCCGAATCAAAATAGCATCTTAATTGGTTCCGTATAAATAAAATTAATTTGTAGTAGGAGATTATAGGTAAAAAATTTGGCATTCAATTACCTAAATCAGAATTGCTAGTGTTGAAGCGAACCAATTATTTTTAAAGATTTAAACTGATTTTGATGAAAATTTCAACAGCTGCATAATTAAGTTTGCATAATTTGGTTAAAAAACTACATAAATGTTGTAAGCTTATATTGTTTTAAACATAATCTGGTTTTCTACATCCTATTAAATTAAATTTCTAGAAAATTTGAGAAAATTCAGTACTTTTATAATTCTAATTAATTTACAAAGCATATACACATATACACATATTTAGTTGTACGATTGTTAAATAAATTTTTATCGCCCTATAATTTCTGATATAAGCAGACAAATTACTTTGAAAATTACTGTAGCTCAATACTGAACGTATATGTAACATGTTTGCAATACTTCTCAATAATTAATTTTCTTTTAGATATTCAGGAATCAATATAATTTGCATTCTTATATATACACACATATATTATAATGCTTATTATTTAAAAATATCATAAACTACATCATAAGCTTGGCAACAAAAATTTTCCACACTTTTCCAAAAAAACCACATTTTTTTTACATAAATTTCAATAATTACTTTTTACATGTTATAATGTAAAATAAATACATACATTTACACTTGCTGTACATTCAAGTGTACAGTAAGAATAAAAATTGTATTTAATGAACTTATGTTTATGTGTATATTGCTCATCAACAATTTAGTATTGAAATTGTGTATTACTTACACAAAGAAATATGCAGTTATTTCATTTTATTAATTCAATTTAATCACCAGCAAAATTCATTCATCATAATGATCATAAATGTTATACTCGTACATATACAAATTTACAATTATTTAAATTGTAAAAAAGTATTCTATCAATGAACACATGTGAAAATACAGTAAATTTCATAATCTATTTATTCGAAGTTGTTAAGTTCTATAGAAGCTTGCGACGCATAGGCAGCCAATCCCGTATTTTTGTATTTGCTAGTTAACCTTAGACGTCTTCAATCATTTAGCAAGGCTCGAAATTAATAGTTGAATTATTTTAATGTTAGCTCACGGAATACAAGACAAACTTGTTCAAATATTTTTCACACAACTGAGTACATAATACAAATTTTTAATGCCAAAATAAAGAGGCAAATAACAAGATTGCAAATAAAAAGCTTTAAATAGACTATTTTGTATGGCCTTACAACCATTCCTTGCTTAGATGATGTACTATGTTATATTATTACGGTTCAATGGTTGACCTTAAAATATGAACTGATTAAACACAGAATTACAGAATATTTCAGTCACAGCAGAAAAAATTTTAAATCATATTATTTTTTGTGTTGCCCAAGTTGAACTTAAGAGACTTGAACACGTTGTCTAGTCTATTTTAGCAAATAAATACGTTTTAAAATTGACTTCATTCCAACTCTTGTATTACAGAAAATAAATATACCGAAATTCGAACCGAAAACTTTTTTCCTCCATTAAGTTTTAACACGAAAATGGCAATTGAGCTAAGGTAAAATTTTGGCTTCAAATCAAAATTTTCCATCCAAAAATTATTTTAAAAACTTAAATTTATGCTAAAAATTAAAGAGATTTCATTGTGGACCACATACAACCATATGTCTGCAAAATCAAAAGTTTAATATTGAAAAACACATGAGTACTGTTAGTTGTTATTTTTTTTTTACCTGGCAATATCTAACAATTGTAACGGCTATTATGAAAAACTGAAATGAAATCTAAGAAACTAAAAAAAAAAAAGTATTCAACCTCATATCGCTACTTTTTTTTCATTTTTTTACCATTTTCATTTGTTTATCACTTCATAATCCATTAAAATCAAAAATGAATGGTCTGCAATATTCATGCAAAACTCAGCATTGGTAAAGCATATAACGACTAAAATATTAAGGGTACCTATACAAAATTCAGTGTACTAAAATACGAATACCTTAACCTATTAGGAATAACAATAGCACATAACTTTATTATTTTTCTATTTTTATAGCTGAAATTCACTTTTCTACTTGGCATTTTAAAAATGAATAATTAAAAAATAAAATAGAAATGAAATTTTAACATTTTCCCCCATATGCTACAGTATAATACAGTTAGTTATGTTGTGAGTTTCAAACTTGAATGTGTGATTTTACCATATTAACGACTAACGAGCACATCATTGATGAATAATTGTGTATATATAATTTTTGTAAGTAGTACCTTATAGCATTTAATTTTAAAATAATAATTTATGTATGTAAAAGTTTGTGATTTATAGGTGAAAATGACTCTAAAATTGTCCGGTCTTGTTTTTTAACTATTCTTTTTTCACCTTCGTTTTCATATAAAAAATTGCATTCATTTTATTTTATGAAGATTTTATTTTTTTTTGGTAATAATTAACTCAATTTGATTTTTAAACGTATTTTATATTGTTTTGTAAGAAAAAACAATAATTTAAAGAGAATAGTGCTTTTAATTTTGTAAACCATGCAGTTGCGACTACTTTCTTTTTAGTAATTTTTCCATTGTAATTAAATATATTTTTAAAAATTTTAGGTAGGCACCTATAAACTACTTTGTCATATCTTTTTTGGACGTTTAGATAGAGATGAAAATTATAGATATGACATTAAAGTTCTATACAAGCTATTTTAGCTATTTTAAGTAAATTTTCTTAAAAATGGTAGGTACCTACCTTTATTTCAGTGATCTTAAAACTGCCGTTTGCATAATCATGAGCCTTTTTAATACCGGCACCGACACTGCAGTTATTCAATTTTTTCGAGTCAACTTGAAAACAACTAAAATAGAAATAATCAATAAGTACAAGGAATTTTGAATATAAAAAATTGGAATTCAGTCTCGGGCCTTATTGCACTAACCACAAATATACTTTTTTCACTAGTTTTGTTTGTTAAAGTTTTGACTCTTTTTTTACAGAAACTTTGTAAATTTATTAATTAATTACAAAAAACTACAAAGTGATTGATGCAATAAGATCCTGGTCTGGCTTACAGGACAAAACGCAGCGATGCTCTGCCAACGATTAAAATTTTTGGATATTGAAAATAATTTTTAATTATGTTCTTCATCATTTTTCCAGAATCGAATAACCGTAATTGAGTTTTAAGGGGTGTATCCACCGCAATCCATTTACACTTCTTATTCAAAACGCCAGATCAATCACAATTTGCCAAATTTTCCTCAAAAGATTTTTATTTTATGGTGATTACGGTCTTGAGAATTATTTGCACGTTCATATATAGGTTAAAAAAATGCCCACTACGCAATGTTTAAGTAAGGCTTGAAAAAGATAAATAGTACAATCTATAAGCATCTCTAATCTTCGATCTACATACATTTTATATAACATTTTAATGTTTTATAGTTTATTAAAAATTTCTGTCATCTTTTAATCAATATTTTTTTGTTAAAAATCGGACAATCAGCACAAATAAAAACCCAAATTAGCTACAATAAAAATTTATAATCTCAATTACTGTTAGAAGTTTGCAATATAAATTTCACCTGTTATTCTCTTTCCATAAATATCCAATAAGGCGGTAAAATTTCCCATTAATGTTTCAATAATTCCAATGGTTTCGTTTTGGTAATTAAAAATTATAAAATTTTTATAGTCAGACGTTTTTCGAAATTATTAATTACATCACAAAGTAAAGAAATTTTTAATTTAAATAAAATAATTTTAAAAAATTTTTTTCCAAATTATCCGTTTGTAAAATTACAAATAAAAACCAGTCATAAAACGAAAAGAAATTTTCAAACTTTTTTTATGACATTTCAAAAAATTAATTGTGGTTCTCAAATAATTTCAAATTACACAAATTTCATTTTGTTTCAATTCAAATCAAGTCAGAAAATAAAAAATGGTCATCAAATCTTTTACTTTTACAAAACTTTTCTATTAAAACTTACTTTTTCTGAAAATTCTTTAGTTCTGTTCAATCAACAGGTGAATTAACCATAATTTTTAGTTATTTTATATTTTTCTATGTATGTAGGTGCATACATTTTGTTAAGTAAAGATTATAGCAATGTTAAAGAATTTTCAGACATTTGGTGGCACACTTAAAGCTTCAGAAAAATAAATAGAATTCTTTGTTTTTAAAAAAATTTCATACCAATAACTATTTAATATATAAAAGGTGGTTCAGTTTTGCAGTTTTGAAATGCGGCCCCATTAGTTTGGTTTAAAAATCATAAGTACAATAACTTAATTTTCATTTTGAAGTTTCTGTTTTTGTCTTATTATGCTGGGGAATTTACGTAACAACGATGACTCAATTTTTTACACGTTAAAATTTACCAGAACAAGTGTAATTGTTTACGGCTTGTAAGCCGCCGTAAAAACTTATGGCCCGAAAAATGAAATTATTGATTCAAAAGATGCCATGTAAATATAGATAATAATAAAAAATTTGACATTTTGAAATTAAAGAATAGTTTTAATTTCGAATTTCGACAAACAAATTAAAAATTAAACCTATGTTTACACGATGACTTTTCCATCCATATTGCTAACATACGTTTAATTCGGAAAAACGACTGATGCAAAGTCGTCTATACAGGCATAATGAAATTCAAATAAAAATGGAATCTCTTCTCACTTTGAAAAGTTTTCAAAACTTATTATAATTTATTTTTTAACTTTTTAGCGTTGAGAAATATGAAAATTTTTCTTTTATATAAATATTAATTATCAATGTCACAAACAAAAAAAGCAAAGTTTTGAAGATGATTTAATTTCCTTGAGTCACCTGTTTTAAAAAAAAAAACTAGTTTTAATGAATAAACATTATATTGTGTACATAATTTGTATAAAATTTATATGTGTATGGATTATGTATTTTCTCATGTGTACCGTAAAATGAGTACAAATAATGTTCATTATTATACTATTTAAAAGTGCTCATTAAATATTCTCTCTAGGATACAGTTTAATGCTTTACTTTACACAAAACTCTACGAATATTGTATAAACATAAACAAACACATGCTTAGTTTACACACATTAACTATTATTTTATATTTTGTGTTTTATGAATGTGTTTGTAACTTAAAGATAGACGAATGTACTTGAATCTGTCTATGATAATAAAAGCTTACTTTTCTTCCAGAGTAAAGTCATCATTATTTTAGATTGTTTATATGCAAATTTATATTTTCTTTTACGGTTAAATTCAAATTATGTATGTATATAATATATACGGCTTTTTTGTGCAGGGTGTTCCAATTTTGATAATGCTCAAGGAGAACAAAAACTTAAAACGGACATTGTATGAAAATTGACATACATTTAAATATTTCGTCCACTAAAAAAATTTTGACGTTCGTACGTCAATGGAAAAAGAAATTCACAGGCGATTAGCAAGTTTATTGAAATTTTTGTGTTTGAAACACTTCTGCCAAAAACTCAAAAATGTTGAAAAAATGAAAATTTCTTTGGATATTTTGAAAATTGACGGACACCTTGCATACTTGAATTGTAGCGATTATGTACATTGTACTTATTAATATTAGTTTTTGATTGCATATAAGTAGGTTCACATAAATATATATAGATAAGAAGTTATTTTAAAAATTTACTAACTAACTAGTGTCGATTTTGTTGACTTTGAAGAGTTTATGTCTTGTTATTTTATAAAGTAGTAAGACAAAAATTACCTTAAGAATAAAAGTGACTTTGATTTAAAAAGTTGTCTTTTCTTTTTATGTTCTCAACCAATATACGTGCTGCACATTATGTACAAAAAATTTTGTTTTTAAATATTTTAAACATTTTCTTTAAATTTTTTGTACTTTAAAGTTAATAAATCTTAGTTTATTTTATATACGATAGAAATTTAAGTTTGAATTTGCAATTTTTATGCAAATGTTTTAAAAATTGTTCGTAATGATGTTGTTTCTACTTTATCTTCTCAAAGAGGATTTTTAATAAGATTTAAACTCATAATATACTTTACATTGTCTGAAATTAACAACTTACTTTAATAGATTTTTCGTTTTTTGTTTTTTTATTGAATAGTTACTTTTTATCTACGTATTTGTTTTTTTTATGTTCCGTAATTTACGATTACTTTTAATCGTAGCGCATCATAGTAAAATTGTGATTCCATTTAAAATGTAAAAAAAATTCGAATTTATTTCACAGTTGTGATTATAAGTATTAAGGAAGAAAGTGAATTGAAATCAGTGTTATTTCTCAGCTTTTTGCAGCTACGACAACGGTAACAAACATAAACAAAATCAAGAAACTAAACTGATAAGCAGCGACTATGACAACTGGACTCCTTTTTGCGTTGTAATTTAATTACTTTTAAGAATTTTCAATATTTTTAATTTTATTCGAAACAACTCTTTCTTAAAAGGTGATTTTTTGAGAAAAATTTGATTCTCTTAATACGTGCGTATGTAAACTGCCTTATTTTAAACTCTTATTTTGACCTGCACAATTTCTATTATTTGCATAAGATTGTAAAGTACTTAACATTTCAAACATTTTTCAGATTATTCGAATATTTCACAGCTTCGTTGTTGCGAGCTCCAAGACAGAATAGAGAAAATACAAAGTTCAATAGCGCAACCAGAGTTGGATCGTTAACCAAAGTTGTAAAACCAAAGTTAAAAATGGCCAAAAGTGGTAAATGAAAAAGAAACAAATTTTGAAATTAAAAAATTTGCAGTTAATCTTTTCATCTTATTAATTTAACTAAGCTCGAAAAATGTCTGCCACAGCAGTTTCCCTGAACCCATCACGTTTAGAATTGTAAAAATTTAGAATGGCCAATGAGGTTTCATAAACATTTTCTGCAACTTCGCATATATGCAACCGCTCTTGTGCTCATAAAAAATTGTGAATAAGTTCGTAAAACTCATGCATTCAAAGAATTTTCGTATAAATTTGCATTTTGATTCGATTATACTTCGAGTAGTCTGTAACCTCAAACTATATTTTTTTATAGCATGAGAACTTGCTAATAAACTATTTTTGTTACATTTTTATATCATTCAATATTATATTAGCCAACTGGGTTTGTGTATAAATTTAAATTTCCTTTTGACATAGCATAAAAATTTTATTTGATTCATTTTTATGTTTCTTTTCATTTCGTTTTTTTTTTTGATATTTTCAACAATTTACGATTGCAACAAAGTAGCTTTTAAGAGTGCAATTTTTCCTCTTTGAAATTCCAAATCATTCTCAAGGATTGATGACATGATTTAAAAAAAAGGTGAAAGCTTTTTATTATTAATATTAATAAAAAAACAAAAATAATATAAGTAAGTATATGAGAGTCTATAAAGCCAAATCGTTTCGGATAAAGCGTTTTTTCCAACATAATATTTTAATAGTTTTTAAGCATCAGATGGTTTTAAAAATTTTCCTTTAGGTTATAAAACAGAAATATCATAGAAAAATCGTTTGGATCGTTTGTTATAAAAGTTTTTATGAAAGAGAAGAAAATTACTATAAAAAAAAATAAATCGGATATTGCATTATATAAGGTGAATATTTTGTTATTCAATTTTAGTTCTGTTCACATAAGAAGCATCTTTCAGGAATTTATGTCATTATTGCAACAATGTACCTTTTGCTGATTTCAAATGCATAAGTAACAATTAAAATATTCGAAACAATTTCAATGATTATTAATTTTTCTCGCTAAAATAAATTTATGTTTAGATCGTGCTTCCCAAATTAATTATTACTTTGGCGCGTCTGGCTTGTTTTTGAAAACAATTACTTCCTAAATTAGTTACTACTTTGATGGGCACTGGTTTGTTTCGCAAAGAAATTTGTTTTCGTTATTGAAGTATTGTAGGTATCGCTTTCAATTTAAAAATCTCAATACAAAACTTAAAATAAAAATTTATTTCAAAATTTTAGTTTGTCGTAACAACATCCGTCAAGTACCGTGTTGTTGGGTTAAAACAACTCAGGCTTTCAAGATTCGCACGTTTATTAAGCTGAGAAAAAATTAAATGTCCGATAGATTCCACATTTTTGCATCAGGCGTCTGATAGATTTCGCTGGGGTAGAAGTGAAAAATTTGAACGGAACACTTAATTGGAAAAATGACGTTACAATTCATTCAAATTTGCAAGTGTGTTGATGTTAGGCAAGTGTAATTTGAAAAATAACAAAAATATCACTATTATGAATAAATTGCTATAACTGGAAAAGCGTTCAAATCCATCGTTGAATACAAATTAATTGATTGCAAATGTTTTAAACTATACAATCCAATAGTCGTTACATTAATAGTTTGCGTGTGGCCAAACTATTTCCAAATCTTGGAGTATTTTGTATGTTTTCCGCAAATTTTGAACTGTAGCAAACCTTAATCCTCACAACAGATTATTAAAATATGTAAGGCAAATTTTATTTAAATTGTGTAACAAAACTTATAAGCAGTGGTATTGTTATACATAGAACAAATATACAAAACGTGTGAAATATCCAAAACTATCGGATTATATACAATATTAAAACAAAATTACTTACTTATTTAATTGGATCTTTAAATTTTCAAGTTTATTAATTTTGTTTTTACAATAAAGTCCTTCCAACTTTCTCCTATTTTTAGATTTTGAGACACTTAAATATTATACAATTTTATACGGAAAATTCTAAATTTTATTTTCAATATTACATTTTTCAAGAACATTTTTTTTCCTATTTTATAATATGTGTACGTATGTTATGTACTTCAATACATTCCAATGGTATCTCATAAAATAAATTGTGAATGAGACTTATTTTGACTAGATTTCTCCATTACTATGCATATGTACATATATATTGACTTACTTTGAATATTTTAACTTTGTGCATATACTGCATAAATTTTTTGTGTTTATATTAAATAAAGTGTGGAGAGAAAAAAAATATGCCACAAGATAAGTGATGGCTCTGGTTATGAAAATTGGGGCAAAGGCAAGAAATTGTTCGGGAAACTATACTTACTTTTACTCAAAATTTTTATATTATATGAAATTTTTGGTTTGATTAAAATGCAATGAAGTTTAATTAACTTTAATTAAACAAAACTCATGAAAAATGTAATAATTGTAGTTTAATTATCATGTGACTCTCGAGGAAAATTGAAAGTAGTGTATATTACGACCACCTCAACACCATAAGAAAAGGCATAACATTTAGAGAAATAAAAGGTAGAATTAAAGGAATAAAAGGTAACAGTAACAATTGTTACTTAATTTCTGCAACGGAATGCAAAAATGTTCAATTGAAACTAAAAAGAAAAACATACTGCGTTTAAATCTGATTTAAAAATTTTCAGTTACAATTAAATTTGAAATAAAATTCCAAGTTAAAACAAGAATTGCGAAACCATCCTTAACATCGATAAACTATCAACAAGTATTCGATTCCGATTAGGGTCCATGTTTAAGTAATTAGAACCTTTGAAACCACAACTTCCAGATATTTTTCACTTTAGTTGAGCAAATTTCATCTCAATTTAACTAAAGTGAGATTAAAAGAGTGACTTACTAACACTCAAATATAGCTTATATCATTCGTTTTTGGTAACCAACATTACTTCCACTCTGTTTTCTCTGCTGCTGGTGCGTTGAGTATATAGGTACACATATCATGTACTCTATGAGAATGATTCTCAACAACTTAATAATGTCGTTTCGAATATTTATTACTTACTTACTTTTTATTGTTTTGTTTTTTTTTCATTTTATTTGTTTTTGTCAATATTACTAAACTCAAACAATTCATTTCCTATGCAATTGTAAATTCTAATGAGAAATAATAAAAAAACAAAAAACACATGAGAATACTAAAAAAATCTGCACTTAAACGTTGTTATTTCACAGTTTAATGTCAGTTTCTCGTTACTCTGGTTGGTTATTAAATCTCAGTTATTTTTAGTTTTATTTTTAGTTTTTTTTTATTTTGTCTTTTATTTTACTTTTATTTACTATCATTTTGTGGATAAATTCTAGTTCGGTTGAATTCTTTTATTACTGTGATCATCCCTTCTATTTGGTGATTTGGTTTTGGTTTTTTCATCAAAAATGTAGGTATGCTATATGATTGTATTCCAGTAATGATTATACAAAGATACAAACTTTATTGATTTCTTGTATCATATATATGTACAAACACTATTTGTTGAGGAAAGTAAAGTAAACTATAATGATTATCATCAAAATGGATTTAGTAGATAATCAATATGGCACATATTAGTTTTAGAATAAATATTTTGTCATAAATTACATTTTGTAGGTAGTTTTCTGCTTTCATGAATTCTTGATTTGTAAATAAAATATTTGATATTATTGAATTAAGAATTTAAAATTATTTGAAATTAAAGTACATATGTCATTGCTAAATCAGAGTCAAATTATTATGTACTCACATAGTTAGTTCAATTTAAAATTTCAAATTTAATATAGGAGAGGTTATGTACAACAGGGTTTCTGTGGCGGCATGGATATATAAGTTATATTATTATTAACTCCCATACTGTTTTAAAAATTATTTAATTACATTTGAAAAAATATTCAGACTTCAAATTCCTAAAGTAAAACACGATATATATGAATGGCCAAGCTTCCATGCACAAAAATAAAAAGGGTTTGTAAAATAATGTGGCAATTATCACATAAAACTTAAAATCATCAAAAACACACTCGGACGAGTTATGGTGATAATTTTATTAATTTTAATTGCTATACAGTGTGATTGTGTGAATTTTTAATTCACACAATCTTCGAAATAATTAAAATTAGAGTCTGTCGACTGTTTTTTTGATCCCGCAATAGATTGAAGAATAAAATTTTTGTTTTTGTTGGAAACAAAGAATATTCTGATTAAATGCACGCCGTAGAATAGCTAGTAGAATATTGTTTCATATTTTTTGATTAATCTTATTGATACTGCTCGATACTGGACTTGATTATTCATTAACCGAAGACTACAAAGCCATTAAATAATTCAGAATTGGTAACCATTTGTTTTTTTAAATTAAATCTTACCTATCATTTTCTTATAACAGAATGAGCTTATAAACACAGGAATACTTGAAATATTTAAAATAAATTACAAGCATCTTTTCTCCTTTTTCAAAATTTTATCTTTAATTAAAAATTATAAAAGTGAATATTGTAAGGACATTGCCATTACATTAAAGGTACTCAATTACCGTGAAATGGTAATTACTTTAACCAAGTTTTTTTGTAATATTAAGAATAATGGTACAAATTTTCATTTGACCAAGAAATATCTCTAAAATTAAAAATAAAATAAAATTAAAATCAAAACAAAAAAAGCTGTAAATAAACCGTCGACATTCCATTGAATTTTTTTTTTTTCATTAACCCTGAAATAACGTGAAGAATTGATTATTTTTACACTTTTTTTACGCTATCCTTTAATTCAAACCAATTTCAACATGCTTTTTTTGAACTCTGTTTTTCAATTTTACAGTCTTTTATTATTATTTGTTAAAATTTTATTTTATGCTATATGCTAGTTGCATATTTGCATATTTATAAGTGCATGTTGATACACATACATATACTCTTGTGTTTGCGTATATTATTAAAATTATCAACTTCTACTCAAAACAACAATTATAAGAGTAAAGTAGAGAAGTGTTGAATACTGCAACGATAAACAAACAAACTTGCATTCTGAATTTATATCTCTTGAAATGTATCTCTTTTAAGATAGAAGATACATACATTCTTAAGATACGTTTTTGCGAAAAAAGAGTATAAAGGTAAATAATTCGTAAAAAGTAAAGAATAAAAGAAAAAATAAATTAAATACAACACAATAACACAAAAAAAAAACGCGAAAATATTTAAAGGCTAATTGATTGTGCACTAATTTATGTTTACTATTCACTTGCATGTTGATGCAACTAAAAATACTCATGTAAAGTAAGATAAGGAACATAGAAAATACATTATGCTCTTGAGTATTGTTTGTAAGCAAATAATTATTTTACGTATAAGTACATGTTTGTGCCGAGAATAAATTAGTTTCAATTAATATCGACGAAATTTCTTTGAAGTGTTATATGAAAAGTTATCAGAAACAATATTCATCGAAAAATAGCTTTTATTATAAAACTGTATTAAAAAATTTTTAAACTCTTATACAATAATATTTTGAAATTGTTATACAAAAATAATTTTAAGCTGTTATATAAGAATATTTCGAAACTGTTATACAAGAATATTCTGAAGAATTTTGAAACTGTTATAAAAGAAAATGTTGAGATTGTTATACTAGAATTTCGAAACTGTTATACAATATTATTTCGAAACCGTTATACAATATTATTTCGAAACTGTTATACAAGAACAAAGATACTTTACAATAGCTGCGTAAATACGAGTAGTAACTGAAATCGTTCTAATCTTTATACGGAAATTGGAAATTATACGAGTATGTCAAATCTTCAATTTATAAATTTAAATCTTACTCATATGTATGTATATAATAGCATTTCCGTACAAAACAGTCCGGTCGAAAATTTGCTGCGATTCAGAATTCGACATAGAGTAGGAATGAAACTATATTTTAAAGGATCCGGGATGCTTCGAGTTACATATTATGAAGATGAGAATACCATTCGAAAGCTAATGCGATATAGGTGAACAATGTGAAATCGGCAATAAAAGTATATGTAGTATAATATGTTATAAAAAATTCAATCAATATAAAATATACACGATTCATATACCAGACGACAACATCCCTGTAATCAAACATAATTTATGTACTTCATGTCATTTAAATTACCCGAAAAATACCAAAAGTGCATTAAGTAAACATATTTTAAATTGTAAATAATTACCAAAAAGGTATAATATGTAAATGTACATTTTAAGTACGTTATTTATAGATAAATATGCCTGTTATATATAAGATTATTTGTGTTAAAATTTTTAACTTCACATTACACTTAAAAAGGGGCTTTAAAACCCGATTCCATATAGTCTGAACTGATTTTATTGAATTGATATTATACTATTGAATTAATGAAAGAAAATTAAAAATGTTTTAACAATAATTTTAACAACAAGGATAACAAATGAGAAAATTTTTTAAATATAATGTGGGCGTCTATAATGGTTTATTTTTTGATGGTTCATATAAACAAAACAATTAAGGTATAAAAGAAACGCATTAAAAAATTTTATAAAGGCACGTTTGCACCTAATTATTGATGCACATCTTTTTAATTAATTCTTCCTTTAGTAGTATTGTATTTTTGCATTAAAGATTGTTGCTTTGAAAATAAATCAGAATGATTTGTGAATTTAAGTGGTAACATTGGATAAAGATTTATGACACTCATAATATCAAAATTGACACAATATTCAGTTGAAGTTATGACTTGTTC
This sequence comes from Condylostylus longicornis, assembly GCF_029603195.1. Taxonomy (NCBI): domain Eukaryota; kingdom Metazoa; phylum Arthropoda; class Insecta; order Diptera; family Dolichopodidae; genus Condylostylus; species Condylostylus longicornis. The sequence goes on from NW_026578192.1 coordinate 98,774, forward strand.
ATTTTTCATAGACAACCACACTGGAAGATGAGTGCATTATGGACATCACTACTTAAGTATAATATATGTATACATATTGACAACAGTAGACCATAATCAAGTGAACAAAGTTTGTAAAAAATATTCTTCTCCGATACCGTTATTAATGATTTATAAACGATATACATTTATTTTTTGGAATCTTCACTTTCACTGGCGTCCTACAACAAACAGTCTGTACTCGTATCAGTAAATTTATATCATTTTAATTCTCTATTAAGATCAGTTCTTTATTATCTTTAATTCTCTATAATTTATGTAATTTCTCGCAAAATTCACAAAATATAAATTTCCAAAAATTATTACACATGTACTCAATTTTTCCTTGAGAATACTCACGCTATCAGTCATATGTTACCCTATATTTTATCTAGAAAAATAGAATCACTATAATATGATTAAATATTTTTTTTAAAATAGTTCAATAGACTGAAGTACAAATAAAAGAAACAAAAACTATGAGTACTAAATCTTCATATAAAGAAGTCTAGGAAATCCGTCATCATTTACAAATTTAAATAAAATAATCGATAATCCTTAAACTCATATATGAATTTGAAATTTCACTTTTCACCTCTCTACTCTGTTATAATAGAAAAATGAAAATTAAATTCATAATTCTTTCACAAAATAAAGAAGTGTTATATAAAGTGAAAATAATTCTTTTGATATCTAGGTGTTTATAATCTATGGGTTTTTTTAAATAAAAAAAAATTATAAAATATTCTTTTAGGTGTTTTAAATGTAGAAAACATTTAATTTCTCTTTAGAAAATTTTCATGTCCTCATCACTTAAAAATCACCTTGCTCTACATTTTTTTTTTTTCATTTATACTAAAATTTTCCTATTAATTATTAAAAAATGAAAAATATTCACTATAAAAGGTAGGATTTTTTTCTGCGAAATTTTTTTTTTCTGAAATTTGTGTAAATTTTTTTTTTTTGTACAATGTGGCAAAAATGTTTTATAAATTAAACTAATTGCGATAAAAGTGTCATTGCTTCCTGTTTTTGGTAATGACCTAGATCTTTTGCTTTAACTTCCATATATTTTATTAAATTTTTTTCTTGGCACTATTACGTGCAATTATTCATAGGTGTAAAATTTATACATTGTTACTTTCTTGTTGTTGGCAAATATTTTTTCATGAAATTAAATAAATTACTTAAATTAATCAAAGTCTCATACATGAATTTTATACACTAACATACGATAGAACCAATGTTGTGTGCACAAGGATTGTTATAAAAAAAAATTTTGTTGCTATGTCATATTAGTAGTTCATCAAGTTTACTTTGAGCTGTTAAAATATTAAAATCAACGGAAAGGAAAATTTTTCAGGGTTTTCGGAAATAAACATGGAAATAAACACCATAACCTTGTGGTTGCGACAGGGGAAAAAATTTTCATTGTCAAACAGTAAAATGTATATCTAGTATAACTTTAAAATTTCATCTATTTATAATTGATCTGCAAGTTAGAGCATATTAAAATCATGAATTCAAAATCTTATCTCCTGACAAAAGCTTTATGCTTAACTATTGCACTTAATTACTCTAAAACAAGGAAATCTCCCATTTTTGATTTAGATTTTAGAAATTATGTAAGCCGGTCATTAAGTGAGCTACTCTTAGAAGAAATTGTATTCTCTGAGACCAAGGTAACCATATGTTATGAAAATGTGATGGATAAACATTTTGTAAAAATTTTAATTGATAATAAATGTGGCACATAAGATCAGGCACTGCTCATTTATACATTGAATAAGAAAACATGCTTCTAAGAATCAGCAATCTGCTTATCTCACCTATAACATGTGAGATTTCTGAGATAAAATTCTTTCATCATTATCATAATATAAATCAATTTATCTCATTTTGCAAACTTCACAATTTTTAAATAAATTTGTTTTTTTTTTTTGGATAAAAACTATTTTTATTGAAATAACAACAATTTTCTTTGAAATAACAATTTATTTATTTTTTTAATTATTTGTTCTACTAAGTAGTTCGTTAAAGGCCTCAATATTTAGATAATATGCGTAGTTCAATTCCCGGACAATTCTTGAATCTTATTTAATTGATTTGCTCTTTCAAATAAATTAAATAAGATTCAAGAGAGTTGGTAGAGTTGACCATTTCGCCCGATAGAATTTATACATTTTACATCAATATAATTTTAAACGAAGACTACAGTATTTTAGTTACTCTGGTCATCTGATATGTAATACTACTTTTATATGACATATTAAAAGATTGACAAAATTTACTTACACATTATTTTATAAGAAAATTTGTGCATATAAATGTTATTTTATTAATTCACAACGCATTTAAATAAAAAAGACGCAACATAAATTGTATATATACAAGGCCTTCAAATGCTATATATTCTTAAAAGAAAATTTTGCACTTAATCCATGCACTTATATAATTCTATTATGTACAAAAAAATAATGATTTTAAATAATATATGAGAAAAGTTAAAATCCTTTCAAAATATCTTCAAGGTTTTAAAACTTTATACATATTGTTCGTGTATGTACCAAGAAGGTCATCTTGTAAAAAAAAAAGCAAAAACAATAAAATATATGTTTAGGTGTATGTGTAAATTTACTTTTGTTTTTTAGCATTTTTCCAAAAAAAATTTTTGAAAAAGAGTAGTTATTAGTTTCACTCTCAGTCCGTAAATATCAGTCCGTCCCTGGAGAATATAAAAAGCTGAAATTTCATATGTACATAGATCTTTACTTACGTAGTCTTGTCTTCCATTTAGATAAGTTTTAGAAATTTATTTTCGTAGAAGAAAATATTTACCTATCTCCTCCCACTAAATAGTTTTATCCCCCCAAAACCCTAAAAATTCTAATTTTTAACTATTTATTGCAGCTAAACTATAAGCATTTTTTAAATTTTGCAAATACAGAAAAGAAGTGACTGGTTTGCTCTACCGCGGTACACCATATTTGAAATTTAAAAAAAAAAAACAAAATAGCCGTTAAATTTTACCGTTATCTAAAATCCGTTTTTTTCCATATTTTTGAAATCGTTTTTCTTCTAGACCCCGGGTTATAAAATTCAGAAATTTGAACAGCTTTTAGACACTAGAAAATAATTCATTTCGTTAGACGAAAACATTTTTTCACTTTCAGCCCCTTTTAAGTTTTCGCTTCTCGAAATTTGTTAAATTTGAATTTTTTGCACCTTATATTTCCAAAACCGCAAGCTTTTTCAAATTCTTATAAATGCAGAAAGCTAATTTTAAACTCCATGACATTGAAAAATATAGATATTCTTTTTAACTCACGCAATTAACCTTTGACATTGAGCATTATGTTAAACCCTGTTTAAATTTTTTTTTTTTTTCATCCTAAATATATGCAATCCTAGAAACAGTTTCGTATATGAATGAAAATAATTTTAATAGTGTGGTAGGTATACACAGATTGTTTTTCAAAGCAGTATTTTCACTTGTTGAAGGGAAAAGTACAAACCATTGGTTTGACCCAACTTTATTTAAATTTATTTTTGCCTAATTTCATAGTATTGCATAATTCGCTTATCCTAAATGTATGCAATCCTTAAAATACTTTTGAAACGTATATGAATTACATTAACGGACATAATGTAGCACAATGCTAGATTGTTTTGAAAATCAGCATTTTCACTTGTTGAAGGGAAAAGTGCTTCATTACAAAGCATTGGTTTGTCTCAACTTTATTTCTATTCTTTTTTATTTTTCTTCAACATACTTTTAATAATTTAATGAATTTCATAAAAAAATAAGCAAATAACCTAACAAATACATAATTATATAATTTTTGTCCTTGATATTTATGCTATCATGTTGAATATTATACGATTGAAAAAATGTTGAAAACTAAGGAGGATCCTTTTAAAAGGAATTTTCAGTTTATTTTTCGCCTTTTTATTATTTTGAAAAATTTAATTTTTTTTTTTTTATTTTTTTTGGAAACTGGGTTAACAACGTACATATTTTATAAGTTTTAATGTTAATTTTATTAATTTATACAAAATAAGGAAAAAAATATAACAAAGCTTCCTTTTGTTTAATACACACATAATTTTTTTATTCAACATTAATAATAAACTCTTCATAGAAAATAACCTTCAAAATTTTTAATTAGACTTAATTCATAATTTTGTTTTTGTGAAAATTACACATATTCCACTATAAGAATCCCTTTGAGAATGAATAATATGTAAATTGATATAATAATGTTCATATATTATATAGGTTCAAAAGGTTTTGGAATGTGAGTGTGTTCATTATATGAAAATTACTATACAATAGTTAACAATAATAATTATTATTACTAAAATAATAATTATGTACACCCGTATACTCCCTATATTTTACAAAAGTAAAATTTAATTATTTAAATTCAATATCACCTACACTAAAACATGCTTATCACATACACAATATTCACAATTATTATTATACAATTAATTCGAATTTTTTGAAAGGATTTAAAATTTTTATAGTTTTTTTTTGTGGAAAATAATTGGGTAATTAACAAAACATAAATAATATTTTAATAAAATTTAAAAAATTTTAAAGTATCATTATTATTAGGCATTAAAATGAAATGAAATCTTATTGTACCCCAAATAAAATGGACTCTCACACACATATTTTTTTTCAATTATTCAATTAACAATATGGTTATTGTAATATTAATGAGAAATGGCCTTGTTTTAATTAAAAATTACAATTATAAATTTTGATAATTTTGAATTTAATATCGGAAAAATTTTTGATTTTAATAATTTCGGAGGAATTTGTAGGTATTTGAAAAATTAATTAGTCCCATACTATGAGTTGAATTCTTATTAAAATTTTAATTTAATCAGTCAAATGTGGAAGAGCATTATACAAGATACTTGCTTTAGAAATTTTCTCCGTACTGCCGTTGAATACTTAATAAATTACTTCTCAATACAATTGAAAGTATTGAAATCTTCAGAGTTTATATTATAAAGGTGAATTTTTTTATTTATGCAAAAATTACTTTCAAATATATATTCAAATTTATTCTCAAATATATTAAGTACCATAAGTGAGAGTGTAATTGATTAGTAAGTATAATTATATCAATTCACTCCAACAGGTGGCTTATGATAAAAATAAATGTCAAATCCTTGATCTGATTTGAATTGTTTTTTCTTACTAATAAGTATAACAAATTTAGCACTTCATTTTTACAGTACTTTTGTATATTTTGGTTAAGTGTGTTATCAGAATTATGTAAGTTATTGTATAAATTACATTTTGTCACAAATTAACATAGAACCTCCACGACTTTTACCACAAAATTTAATCAAGTTTTTGAATTAAGTAAAAAATTTTTGTTCAGTGCAATTTTGTTTGAAAAAAAAAATTCATTGTACCAACAAATTGCATAATTAATACAAAAAGAATTTAAGGTTTATTAAGAAATTCTTTTCTTTTTTATAAATTTGTAATTCATAAATTTAACTTGATTGTGTATTTAAATGCATGCATTCATTATTTTTGCGAATAATTCTTGTATTAATACATTATGCAACATGTTTGAAACATTACTTTTGAATTCATACATTATTATGTCCTTGACATAAAATAGATTTCGTAAAGCATTATACTATCATTTACATAAATGAAACATTATTTTGAATTATAATCGCTCAAAATTTACAAAACTACTTGCTTTGAATATGTTTGTAGTTGTATGCTTAAATATTCTCTTTTTTAAAAGTTGTCAAAAAAAATTTTGTTAAGTATAACTTCAGTTGTTTTTAAAAAAAATCAATTTTGTTTAGAATCTACTTTAGGTACTTATTATTGTACCCATAGTCATGAAGGTTTGTGTTATATTATTCATGATTAACAAATTAATTATTAAAATCTTATACTTGTGAATAAAGGAAAAAAAAAGAATAATTTTCGGTGGGTACTTACAATAGATGAAGTGAATATTGCAGAATATATTTAAGTATACATACTAAATTTCTAAAATAAAAATGTTATACTGAAATGACATAAAAAAGCGCCTACCACGATTTATAATACCATAAACTAGGATGAGTTATTTATCCTGATCGGTCTTTGCAAATGTAATTCACAACTGATTACTATTACTATAGGGTCCTGACGGGGCATTGGCTTTTCGGGAAAATGGTCAGGAGGCTTAGGGTTGCTATGACGGATGTGTGTCGTGGATGTCGGGATGTGGCGGAGGTGGATGATGTAGAGCATGTCCTCTGTGCCTGTCCGTTTCTGATGTGGAGGAGAAGGTGTGTCTTGGGGCTTATTTTTACGATGGCCTGGGGGACCTTTCCGGGGTGTCTCTTGTGCGGCTTTTGGACTTTGCCAGGGAGGTTGGCTGTATTGGGTAGCGGATCCGGTGGGTCGAATTGCATGGGGGTTGGTGGGTGTTGGTTTTTGGGGGTTGCCGATGGGCTTTTTCTGTTGGCCTAGTGCATGGGCTTCTGTTGGCCTAGTGCACTTACTTACTTTTTTACTATTACTATAGCGTGTTCATTTAGTATTCGCTCATTTCGTTTAAGAACTTTATTTGGGGCTTTGTTTACTATTAAGGAAACTGAAATTATTGTTTTTCTAATTAATTTATTTTTGCTAACTTATTATTGTTATTCTATTAATTATTAATATTTTTGAAATGCAAAGTACTTATATTTGCAAATATGTAAAACTTATTCTTAAGGGTCCTTTGTAAATCTAAAACGTTGGCAGAAAGAGCGTAAAGTACGGCATTTGACTTAACCGTTTTACTGAATTCATTAATAAAAATTATAACATTATTTTAAAATATTTCGAATTTTTTCCCGTCATAACATTAAAATTAAAGGTTTAAATTAAAATTTCGGTAACTAGAATGCCATACATAATAATTTATTTTACTCTATATAATTAATTTTGTAAACGCAAACTGAATACGGTTATTTAACATTTGTCAAATATGTTTATATATTTTATAACAATTCGTAAATAGGGTAAGAATATTAAAAATATAACACAAGTTTATATATAAAAAAAAAAAACAAATTTTAGTGCCGACCCTATCGAATTAAGGGGGGTATTGTCTTCGAGATAAACTTTGTGTGCCAAATTGCAGTAAAGATGCATCTTCTATTTTATTTCAGGAAGACAAAGTAAACTTTTCGGAAAAGCGCCAAGAAACAACTTGCTTAACTGAAATTTATGTCTGTCAGTGCAGTCGATTACGTCTGCCTCAACCTAATATGCTAACCGCTTTTCATGAATAATTAATTACTCAATTTTTCTGTTAAATTAGACTATAAATATCTTATCCTTTATATTCATTTTTTTACTAGCTCCCTTTTGTTACATTATATCAGCGTTGCCAAATATTGTTAGAGGAATACGGTTTCAAAAAATATGAGCTGTATTGAAAAACAATTATTGACCAAAAACTATAGAACATCTTCGTCGAACATGTTATGTGCGACACGTCATGAATTTATTTTGTTTTTATAAATTTTCTTCCAAAATTTTATTAGGTTTTCGTTTCTCTTTCTTTTTTTGTAAGTACACACCACTAATAATTTTTGCATTAATTTTAATAGTTGCAGGAAAACTTTTCCAAAAAAGAAAACAAATTACACGAGGACATAAAATATACCCAAAAATTTGTGTCACTTACACAAATATTTATTTTTATTTAAAATTTAATGAAAATGAACCAGGCCATGCCAGTGTTTTTCCTTTTATTTTTATTTTGTTTTTAACAACATTTTAGTATATATAGCATTCATGAATGAATGCACATTTTCATTTTACACATACTTAAGCACAAATTCTTAATATTTTTCAGGTACAAGTATAAAATATTACAACAAGTTCAGAATTAAGCACTTAAAGTGTTCTATTTCATTCCCCTATTGTCTTATTTTCATTTTGAATTTAGTTTTAATTTCTGAGTACGAGTACCTTACCTATACCTATTTTGTTACAGGTGCATAAGAACTAAATATTAAAAAAAATTAAAAAAATTTAATTTTTAGGAATTTTGAGTTTTTTTTTTTAAAATTAGCAATCTTTAGTCGTACTAAATTAAATATTAAATGCTCCTATGTACCCCTATATTAAATGAAAAATATCGCCACATAATTTGCAAATGTTCAAGCAAAAATTCTATACGTATTTTGAAAGGGAGGACATTTAGAAAAAAAAAAACTTGCTACTTTTCATCAATTGCAAATGTTTGCTAATTATTTAATTCCTATTTACAAATTATGAGTTTCGATTTTATTTCAAAATGGGGATAGAAATAAAATTTGCCTTATTCAAAATTTTTTTCAAATTAAAGTTTAAAATTGCCTTATATTTTTTCTATTATTTTCTCAACTCTTTTACAATAAATGAAATTATTAGATTTCATTTCATGTCCCCCTTAATTGACCTTGATAATTTTTAAATGGTTCAAGAGACTTTTGCCTTTTTAAACTCTTACTATAATATTGTCATTAAAAATTCATTTTTTCGTTAAATGTTTTATCAAATATAAGAACCCTAATAAAATATTTACTTGTGCAAAATTTCAAAACTGTGGATTCTATATTTTTTGAGATTTATAGCCTAGTAACTTTGGAAGTTGTATGGCTGCTATTATAAGCGTTCATGATATTTTAATTGCTCTTATCAAAAATAATGGTAACCTAATTTGTTTTTGCAAAATTTTAGTATCGTAGCTTAAAAAATTTTCAAGTTACTTTATAAGTTGTATGGCAGCTACGCGAACCAGTACGCCGATCATATCCAATTTATATAGGGTTCTGGCATTTAACATTATAAAAATCATTTGTAAAAACTTGGTAAGCTCAGCCCAATTAGTTTTTGAGTTATCGTTGGGACGGACGGACAGACAAAGGTAAATCGACTCAGAATTCGACGTTGAGTAAAAACATACACTTGTGTCTATATCTCAGATCATTTTTTCTTAGCGTTACAAACGGTAATGCAAATTTATAGTATACCCTTCGAACATACGTTCGGGCGAGTATTTTGAGCGGATGTATTTGATATTTTCTTCGAATTAATAACACGTGAGTCTTACTTAATAGTTTGAAAACTTGAAAGGTTCCTCGAAGCTTATAATACTAAAATATTTGCTCATCTTGAAAGTTTTTAAATTTAAAAGCGAAATTCATCTTCCTGTAATTAAAAATTTCATCGAATTTAAAAAACAAACTTTTCCTCCATTAATGTAACATTCAAGTAAAAAACAATAAACTGTAAATAAGTAATTCTGATGAAGAAAGTAATTAATTTTGAATTATAAATATTTTATAAATTAAATCAAAAATTTAAAATAAACAAAGAGCAAAAAGACTTATGAAATCAATAAAGCTAATTGTATTTAATATTCTTCCTTTTTTTTCCCTAAAAACCACACATTAAAAATATTATTGTAAACCGCATCAAAGAAAATGCTTTTGTTTTCTCTTTTTTTATGAATTTTCGCATTCATAAAGGAAAAAATTTAATAATAAATAATTTATTTACAGAAAACAAAAAAGAAGCAAAAAGCAAAAATTCATATTTTTTGGCATCATTTTATTTTCATTTGCCTTCATTTTTATTCTCAATTTACATTTTGTTTTATTAGTATTGTATGTATGCATGTATGTATGTACCCTGTTAATAAATAACAAATGATTATGGTTTGAGATATTTGAAATCTTTTCAAAAGACAACATCATATTGTGCCACGTGACTATTGTATTATTGAAAAAATTGTTATTATTACTGTTTGTTGTTATTATAATGGTAAAATTATTATTTATACAATACTCCCGTATGCCATTTATATTTGCCATGATATTATAATTAGTGTCGGATTTATTAAGATTGGAAAGTTAGCTTGTAACTCCTCTCTTGTATAGGAACACTCGTAAACCGAAAATTGGATCGGTTCTACACAAGTACACAAAAGAATCCCAGAAGATGCTTAATGGCACTGCTTAAATCGGGTAAAGTAGAATTGGAAGATTCGCAGTTATTAAATGGCTGCTTTTCATTTCATTTCAGAAAAGTTGCGAAAATTAAGCTAATCGGGAAAACTGGAGCGTGATTTTTTTTTGCAAATTTTCAATGCCAAGCTTTATTCATAAGCCGTAGTCAAGTAATCTGTACATGTGTTGTATTAAACATATTTTCATTAATTTCAGAGATTTCATTCTCAATTAACCTAAAGCCTTTGGTATACTAAATACGACCCTGGTCAATGTAATAAATATATGCAAAACATGAATGAATTGTTTAATAACATATGAAATTACAATAATTTGACAAATGATATGCCGCCATGCGGAAAAGAATTTACGATTATTGTACAATAATTTTCTCTTCCTTTTTTTCAAAAATTTACAATTATTTCTCTTGATGTTCTTCTTATTTTTATTTACTTATAAAATCAATTAAATTTCTAAATTTAGTAATTTAATTTTTTTTTTGTGGAAATTTTCATCAATCATTTTGTAAACAATAAAGGCTCATGTATTTCTGGAATTATTGTTGGATATTTAATAAGGTATAGAAAATTTCTCAAACGTAATACAATTAGCATTATTATTGCAGAAAATCTTTGTTAATTCATTGTGACAATGATATAGAAGTGGGGTTTAACGAGACAATGCAAATGTTGGTTTCTTTGTTGTTTAGATGAAAGATGATGTGATTTTTTTTTTATACATTTGCGTATAGAAGCTGCTTTCATCTTTATATTTTAGTAGGCATGATTACAAATAGGTAAATTGCTCTAAATCTAGCAATTATATCTCTGGAACATATTTATTTTCAAGAAATAAATTTTGGAGTATTCTCTCTATCTCCGTTATAGGTTTCCAAAAATAAATTTTGCAAAATTTTATTAAAAACAACACAAGTCGTTTTCAATCTCAAGATATTTTTTAACTAAAACAAGCAAATATTTTCCCAATTATGTGGTAGGAAATTGGCCACTTCTGTAATTAATTCACTTTTAAACTGTGAAATCAATGCAATCACTTTTAAAATTCTTTTTAAGAAAAATTTCATTTAAAAATTAAAATATTTAATTACCATCTAGACTAGATTTAAAAAAATTTTTTAATTTTGATTTTTGTGATAAAATATTGAACTGACATTAATTCTTGTAATACGTGATATGAATTAAATTTAAGGATTACAGAGACAAACTCATTTAGAACCACTTAAGTGATCGGTGATCACACAAATTGGAATTTAATTTTCTACCGTTCTCGTTACTCATATAATATTACTCACATAAGCGCAATGCAATGAAAATATCAGTATGGTTTGACAACAAAACATAGCCAATACTTATAAAATTACATTTGAACTGATTAATATCTATATAAAAGTAGATCTTATACATATTAAAATGTACTGATATTTAAAGCAATTTATAATCCGCTTGAGTCATTAAATTTATGTTAATTTTGTTACACTATAAATTAAAAATATTTTCTTGAATTAAGATCTATATCACTAAAACAAAAAAAAAATATTGTGGCGCTTAACGAATTTTAAATCATTTAAAAAATATCAAATGATATTTAATAAAGTAACCAGTTAATTTAAAAATTAATCGGTACATAGATAGGATACAATAATCATGAAGGATTTACGACAATAAATTCAAAGTTAAATATGTAAAAATTTTAACACTGACGATGTTTCTTTTATTCCTCTTAATGTGCATAGAAAAATTAAGAAATAATTTGAACTCATGTTGCTTTATGAAAGATTAATTAAGCCTGTTTTGATTTGTCTCTGTAAGTAAGTAGCAAGGATCAAAAGACCGATTATACAATACTGCTATTTCAAAATACTATTAAAAATTATGGGCAGGAATTCATTTAGATTTTATTATACTTAACAAGGTTTCAATCACTTGGTAAAATGGCGATAATGCTCTGTCATTTATATTTATACCGTAAATTTAGAAACAATTCCCGAATATGTCGAAATTCAAAATGTACCAACCTGTTTTAACTAAAGCGATGAGTCGGACAACCTATAGAATTATCATTTACCTTTCTTATGCAGTTTGCCAACAGTTCGGTCCCGAGAAATGCCCAGCTTTGGAATTAAACAGTCATATACTCATTATTATGCTGGCAGCGCAACTCTTTGCTTCAAATTGTGATTCATATTGATTATCTGTTATTTATAAATTTCGGCTAAGACTAATCGAATTGAAATTAATCTCTACTAGAGTTTCGTAACAGTTTGAACTTAAAATATTAAATTAAATGTAGAAATTTGATATGGTGACCTTAGCTTGATTATTTGTTTAAGAGTAACTGCATTAAAAAATGACGCACCATTATTGCATACACACATATGCAATATTTCATGTGTAAATCATTTATGATATAGAAAGAGGTAAATAGATGTATTTGTATATACAATAACTGTAAATTTAATATTAATTTTTTTTTCTCTTTCTGCGATCCAATATGACATGGTTGTTTTTATTCTTCTTCTTGAAATGCGTCTATATGAACGTTCAGCGGCAAATTTATATCGGTTGCCTTTTTAATATCAATTATTTACGCAACATATAAACCGTAAATAATTAAAATAATATATGTTCCGTGCACATATCTATATATAGAAGCTGTTCTGTATATGCTTATAGGAATGTGTATATATACAAATTCTTTAATCATATAATGATACCTCTACCAAACATTTTTTTACATTATTTATAAATTACGTACATATATATTAATTTTTACCCAATTTTCACGTATTGCACTATAATTACATACCATATACGTATATATGTGTTACATGTCACATCTGCACTATACTCCAGTTTATTATTAGAAATTCTCTTGGAATACTACTCGTATATTATATGCTAGTACATACATACATACTTGGTTGGTTTGTTCACATTATAGCGACTTTGTAATTCTATTTCTCAATGGTGAATGCCATATTTTCAAAAAAAAAAAGAAAATCAAAAAAAAATATCTTGTTCTTATGTGCTCGCCGAAAACTCCTCTACTATAATTTCTAACATTTGATTCACTTCAAATAAGATGAAAACATTTTTTCAAAAATATTTTTTTTTTCCATTTATTTAAAAGTTTTATGCCGGTATAATTTTGATATTAGATATTATTTTTATTATTTATGAACAAAGAAATTTTAGGAACCTTTAATATTTTTAATATTTTAATGTGAAAAATGACTGGAAGTAAATTCAAAAGTTTTTTTCTTTTACTTTTAATTTAATATCAGTGACCATATCTACATTATTACTTCCATTCGAATAATACAGTAAAGTCTCGTACTTAATATAGCGTTCGTAAATTTATAAATTTATGTTTTTATTCTAAGTTGAAAATTTTTGAACGGAGAATTAAATTTACCACGACAATTACTTGAAATTATTCGAAACACTGAATTTCATTGTCACTTATTTAAGAATTGTGTAAATTACATAACGGGTCAGGAGATTATCTTAAACTGGGAATCAAGAAATTCTATAAATTATCTTTAATCGAAATTCAATCACATAAATATAACGGTAATGTTCGTTTTCATAAAAACTTATCTCGAAACAAGTTCGGGCCATTCATAACTAATTAAAACTCGAAACGGCTTAAATTTAATTTGTTCAAGCAACTACTATACTTCGAGAAATCCAATTTGTTCAACACTTCCAATAACTTATATTTCGAATGTAATCCGTTATCTTTATCACAATTGAAAAATTTTCTGAGCATTATGACTAGATTCTACTGTATTTTTACAAATTTCTGTTTTTAAATGAAATTACATACGATTTCATATTAAATAATGTGACCAGATGACAAGGTGTGAAAAAAATATTTTCTTTTTTTTTTAAAAAATTATGATTAAATTTTTTTATTTCGTTTTTTATTTTATTTTTTTTTAAAACACATAAAATTCAATGAACGATGGTCGAAAAATGGCATTCACTTCCTAAATTTGAGAATAATCATGTGATTGTGGCACCAATATGCATAATTATTTAAAGTGTTTGCAGTGTAATGTGCGAAATGTGAATTGTTATGTGGCGGCAATTATTCGTATATATAGTTACGTACATAAGTACGTGTACGTATAATATGAATGAATTGACATTATCAAATACGATATCATATGAGGCATATGGGGGGTGTGTTGAAATTTTTTGTTGCTCTCTTTCATTTCTATTATTCTTTTTCTATTTATTTTATAGATTTTTTGATGTGCCAAACTTTATTTTTACAACATTTGTTAGAATGCGTGTGTACGTTATGTCAAACAACCAGGAGATATTTCACATTATTTTTAACGTAGGGAATAAAATAGTATGTTCAAAAATTCATGTTTGTTTTTAAAACTTAAAAAAAAAAAAAAGAAGAGAAACGTTTACAGAATTTTAAATATAAAAAATTTTTTCCGAGAAATTTAATGTTTAGTTGTTATTGAGTTCGTTTTGTGTTTTTTATTGAGAGAAAATTTTTCTTTAATGTTTTTTTTTTTGGTATTATGTATGTATGCAAATATCATGTACATAAATTAGATGAAACTATGTGTTCATATACTCTTGTACCTTACAAGAAGAAGCCAAAAGTATTATGTAAAATTTTTCTGTTTGATCTGTAAATTATTAGATTTGTTATTTCACATGTCATTTAAAAACTTAATGAAAATAAATTTCAAGTAAATTTATGTACAAAAAATTCTTTGTAAAAAAAAATTAGAAAAAAAAAATAATTTCTAAATAGAGAAAGTATTGAAACTATTAAATAGAAGTACAATAAGTCTATAAATGAGTCAATAGAGTCTAATATGAACATACGTTCACGTACATGCATAAGTACAGATGAATTTGCAATTCTACTTGAATATTTTTCTATGCTTGCAAAATTTATTTAACAAGTTAGTGTACCTATAGAATTAGAAAAAATGTGATTACTTAAGATTAGGTAAATTATTGCATAATATTGCAAATAAAATTTAAATTAGACAAATTTTTTACATACATTATACGAATACATAATATATATACATACATACATATGTATGTATATAAAAATTTTTTTCATTCATTCTCATTTTAATTCAATATTGTTGACTCAGTTGCATGTAGGTACTTACTAATATAGTGTGGTTAATTAATCTAAGTAGTTTCAATTAGTAAATTAAAATAGGAAGTAATAAACAAGAAAATTTTAATAAAAGAGAATGAAAATTTGAAATAAAATCAGAATCTTCACATTTTTTAAACAAAAATCTGAAAAATCTTATTCCTTAAAATTGAATCTTAGAGCTTTAACTATTATTCAATTCACGTTTAAAAGACTTTTAGTCACAAAAATGGCTAGAATGAAATTTATCGAATATTTGTTCAAATTTTCAATGCCTTATTATACAAAATTAGTTACACATTTCAAATTCCAAAACTTGTCTTGCTCCTCGCCGAGTCTGATTGAATATGAAAAACTACTCATGAAAAAATGTGTTTTACGACTCAAATTTACATACCTACTCATTTCAACAGAAAGAAAGTGCGTTGTTCTCAGCTATTGGATGCCTACTGTTAGTTGGATAAAGGGAATATCTTCAAATCGGCGTGGCTTTTTGATGACATCTACTAATTTCAACGTTCCCAAACATATTTTTTAAATACTCTCTGAAATTAAACAAAATTTAAATTTTTAAATTACTAATAATATTTTCAGTTCAGTATGAGAATAATCAATTTAGAAAATATATACAGAGGGTACGAAGATGACCCATATACCAAATTAAAGGACAGCCGGAAAGGTTGCCATATGTGTTAAAATTGGAGATAGTTCCCGCATGTTACGTCACCTAGAAAATTAATTTTTTTTTTAAAATGAAAACTTAAAATTTTTTAAATTCATGTGATTTCGAAATTTGAACAAATTATAACTAATGTATAGATATTTATCAAGAAAGCCTTCCAAATCATATTTAATTACACGGTTACGGATATACATATACTTAAAATTTCAAAAAGAAAAAAAATCAATCGAAATTAATTGTAACTCTTCGAACCTGTTAAGCTGTGAACATGGATTTATGCTGTGAAAAGTTTACTGTACTCATGAGGGCCTATACAATGGTACCTATATACTTATAGATGCGAAAGGCCCTGTATAATAATTTGCATATAGTGTAATTCGATGCACATTTTTTTTGCTTTAAAAATTCTACTGTGGTAGCTCTGAAATTAAAGCGCTTTTGATTATTATTTAATTAAGTTGCGCTTTTCACAATCATTTTTAATAAACTAAATAATAATAATAAATAACTAAAAACAACAAAAGAAAATACAATAGCAACAAAACATTATTCTTATCTTTAGTAATTGGGCGCGTTCCTTTATTCAAAAATAAAATTTCATTTAATTTTAATTCCTGATTAGAAGTCTAAGTTATTGTTAATGTTCGACTTGAAATTGACTCATCAATCTTATGCTTATTTCGAATTTATAGATTACATTCCATACATTTTTAAATATAAGTGTATATACATACATGTTGTGTGTGTACAAATCTTATATTTTTTTAAAATATTAAGATGATAACGGAATGTTGATAATTTATTAATTTTCTTGAATATTCTGATAATATTTTTTTACACAATGAGTTCAAAGTCTTTATCGAAAAATTTAAAGAATTTTTGCGCTCAGATCTGAAATCATAAGATTTTATTTTTTTTATGTTATTTGACCCTGTTATATTCGAAGATTAAAGTTTTTAAAATTAAAAATTTTTCGCTTATAATTTGAATAAATAAAATTTGGAGACAGCATAAAAATTTCCAATAAATTGCTAAGTATCCTAAGTATTGACATTCAAAATTAAAAAAATTTTAATGATGTGAGTTTCAAATGTCTAATCAATTCGCAAGCGTTTTCATTGTAGTAAATGCCTAATAAATAAATGTAAATATACACCAAAATTAGGCATTTTAATAATTTCAAAAATTTTTAAAATAAATTTAAATTTAATAATGAAACGAGAAAAAATAGAGTTGACTTTGTCAACTCTGTGATACCCGTACAAATTTGTTATCCTATGTGCGAATAAATATGCCATAGCTGACTATGGGACTGACTATAACTTTAAGTTATCATATTAATTTATGCAAAATTTTAGCATTGTGTTTTCAATATTTTCTAAGATATGACCAAATTACAATTGAAGTTATACGGCAGCTACCAGAAGGAGCCAAGCAATTTCAACGACTTTTATCAAATATATTAGCCCTACTAATATATTCGCTTGTGTGAAATTTCAATACCACAGCTTTTACAGTTTCTGAGATATAGTCAAATAACTTTTGAAGTTGTATGGCAGATACCCGAACCAGTACCCCAATCATATCCAATTTAAATAAGGCTCTGGCATTTACTATAACAAATCATTTGTGAAAATTTGATGAACTTAGCTCAATTGGTTTTTGTGTTATCGTTGGGACGGACGGACGAAGCTAAATCGACTCAGAATTCGATGTTGATCAAAAATATGCACTTGAGTCGGACCGTCTCTCGGACCGTTATTTCTTAGCGTTACAAATGCATTGTTCGAACATACGTTCGTACGGGTATAAAAAAATTGTTTGTAATTGCTTTTATTACGCTCATAAAGAGAAATGAATTTGAAAAATCAACTAACCGACTTTTCCGTTTCGTACATTTACAATTCAACAAAATTTAATGCATAAAAAATTCTCAATTTAAAGTTCACAAAATTTTGAGGTATGTATGTTGTACGTCATATTGTGCGTCGTCGTCTCTTTAAAATAAAACAATAACAATTTTTTTTTCTCTTTATTTTTGTATTTTTGCTCAATGTACGCCTACTTACTTACCTATATAGTTTTTATAATTAGCTCAAATAAACTTTTTTTTTTGCTTTTATTTTGTAAATGTTTGTTTGTTTGGAATTATTAACGAAAGAAATGATTAAAAGTTCGTTGACTTTTCATTCTGAAGGACCTAAATATTTTTTTTTTTCTCTTCATTATTTTTAATTACTGACTGTTTTGAAATATTTTTGTTTTTATTTTAAACCGTTAATTTACTTAGCTATTTTAATGGAAGCGCAACATATGTTAGTTTTCACTACTCTGATTTCGATAGAGCAGATTACAATATTATGTTTAGAGTTCAACATTTTATATGAATAAAAATTTTGCAAAATAGTATAAAATTCAAAGTATAGGTTTCATGTAATGTCACATCATGTACCGTCACTTTACCTCGGGAAAAACTGTCTGAACAAAAATCTTGCACCCAACTTTTAATGTTATGTGGGTATATCAATTGAGAAAAAAGCTTCTGAACGAATGATTCATTGTTTTAGTTGTAGCAGCTTCAAAGCCAGAATGGATA
The DNA here is from genome assembly GCF_029603195.1 of Condylostylus longicornis. Classification (NCBI taxonomy): domain Eukaryota; kingdom Metazoa; phylum Arthropoda; class Insecta; order Diptera; family Dolichopodidae; genus Condylostylus; species Condylostylus longicornis. The sequence continues at coordinate 117,259 of NW_026578192.1, forward strand.
TTCGAGACGGACAGAATTTTTTCAAAGCGTTTTTTTTAATATCTCAAAGCTGCAAAAGGGATCACCACACGAGCACGTTTAACCCAGACCCGGACCATACTTAGTAGATTAAAAAATCAATTCAGAGTCGGCTTAATACTATATTAAAATGTAATTTTGTTGTTGTATTCGCAGTTCGCATTTCATGAGCGCCTATAAAATTGCCAATAAATGTCAATATATGCAATGCCATAAATTACAGTGTTATAATTAAATTGTAGCCAAACATGGAAGTTCTGTAATTACATGGCATACATTTATGTATCCATACAAATTCAATATTCGCACATAAGTATGTTTGTAAATATTTGCTTGTTTTACTGTACAACTAAATATAATAAAATATTCAGTGCAAAGAACATCAAATCGAAGACGAAAGAGTGAAAGAGCTTATGTGTTGCTAAGATAGAGAGCAAATTAAAAACACCATAACATTTGGTCTGTAATATTACTCTCATAATATTGCGTAATATCTTTTAATGTTTGTAAGAACAACAGATCTTCCTGCCAGAAGTGCAAGAATCCTCTTTTGCTAATTAGACTTTATATCACATTTATTAAGATGAATAATCTGTTTACGAGTTACCATATTAAAAATTTGTTAAAATTTACCCTATCAAACAAAATTCTGATAATATGCATTTGTTAACATTCACACATGCATCCACCCAAACCAACACATTCATACAAACTTTTATATTAACTTTTTAGGTATTTCTTGTAAAAAAAATACCTTGCCCAAAAAAATTTTTTTTCGTTTCATGGAATGAGCAAAAATTGTCATGTGGTTTTGTGAATCCTTTCACAATCGAGTATGTATTTAAAAGGATTTACAAAAATTAAATATAAAATATTAATTTAAAATTCATTTCATTTTGGAAAATTTCAATAAGACTTCCTTAATACATAAAATATCATTTTGATGCAAACACAAAAATAAATTACACATACACAATTATAATTTCTATAAAAAAAAAGGAAATTTTTAACAACAATTATGTGAAAAATTTAATCCAGAATCCTTGCAACACAACTTCATACATATTACTTATTCTTATGTGTAGGTGTGTTTGTTATGAAAAATATTCAGAAATTACTTTTGATCCACCTACATGCAAACATTTTAAAAATTACGGTAAAAGTATAACAGAAAACAAAAAAAAATTTTTTTTACTGTTATTTTTCTTTTTGTTAATTTTTTTTGTTTCACATTTTGAGTAGGAATCCTTAATGTCCTGCGGATAAAATAAATCCTAGACTTAAAAATAATTTTTTATATATTGTGCAAATGTATGTATAACTACAGAAAATATAAGAAGGTTTTAGCAGTTATACTTATATATATGTATAACTGTTAAGTGTTTTATTTACTTATCTGGCTTTTATCATTTGTTCAAAATAATTTTTGGATGCTATAAAAGCAATGGTATTCGTTTTGAAGCCAAGCATTCAATAAATTTCTTGTTGAAATAAAAAATTTTAAAATCTGAAATACAAAATTAATGAGAAATATAAGTACGACCTTTCTGTAGGTATTGTTGCAAAAGTGAATAATTAGAGTCATTCTTTCACAATTTTTTCCATTATATTGTACGAACTGTTCTCTTATTTGAAGAAGATTTGCTCCGAATGATGTCATTACAAATGAATAAAAATTTGTAATACTCACTTACATAATGTTTATATAAATGATTATTCATAATATACCTTGAATCCAAACCCAAATCGAATCCTTGACACTGTATTCGAATCAACAATTTTGAAGGTTTGAAATCCAGATTAAAATTGTTTTATTCTTAGAACAGGGATATTACAGGCAAAAGCGTGGGAAGGCTATAATAAGTCGCGAATGGCTTCAGTGGCCCGGAGGATATGTTCTCTTGTCTCGATCGGTTAGCTTGAAATATATCAATCTACTAACAGCTAAGGTATAGAGTATTGAAGTAGTAGTTGGTAGATCCTTAAGAGAACTGCACGTATGTGCTTGCATACTTATATAATCTTGTAATTTTACATTTTTTTTTTGGTTTGTGTCTTTGATAATAAATATGAAAATTCTATTTCAATTATTATTTATAATATACCTCATTATTTGGTTGGATCATTTTATATATTTATTGTTTTTCTTTTTCACTGTTGTTTCATTATTGACAAAATATTTGTATAAGTCAAAATTTCAACAATGCAACTAGAAATTTCAATTAGCCCCATCTCATTCGAACTCATTGTCAAGGGCAATATTTACGAGAATTTTTCATCATAAATAATATAAAAATGGGTACATAACATACAATATATATAAATTGAATACTTATGTACGTGTGCTTATTGTACTTTTGTTTTGTGTATTTTCTTTTGTTTTTTTGTTTAAATAACCCGTATGCAGTAAACAGTAACTGCTTTCAAATCAAATAAATTTTAAATATTTACTGTCCTCTTGTCGGTTTTTTTTGTCAGGAAATTATTATAGAACATTTTAACTATTTAGTTTGAAAACAATGAGTTTGACTGGAGTTATACTAATTATTGCGAAAGAAAGCTAGTCCTGTATGACAAAATGAAATGTTATTTTGACTCTCTTTCTCCCTCCATTACTCTCTTTTCCTTATTCTATTCTCTTTAAAAGCTTACAAAACTTTTTTAATAGGATGACACCAATTTCTATGCGAGTTTCGCTGAATATGCGTGATGCATTTCTGAAGTTAGTTCTCGATGATTTATAAGTATTCGAAAAATAAAGTTTTTGTATAAACCTGTAATTCACAATGGTGGTCACAATGGAGTGAATTGATAATTTTTTGTCATTTATAAGCAATTGAAGAAGCGAAACTTATTTTTCAATTTTCATTTTGGTTTATTTCTCTCAAAATTAAAAGAATGAGAAAAATAGAAAATATTTCGTTATCATCAACTCTTTATTTTTCAACTTGATAATATAAAGCGTTATACGCTATATAACAGTTTATATATCACAATACTATAAAATTTTTTTTTTAACTCCTTTTTTTTTATTTTCAGGAGCAAACAATAAAACACTCATTAAAAAGTCATAAAATAAACTTTAATTCTGTAAAATAGCTACTCTACTCAATAGCAACATTAAGGGTGATCAGGATCATATTATGACATGTGCAAATTTAATGAGCATTTTAAAGAATACTCAAATTTAAAAAAATAATTCGGAAAAATTGTATAGGAATTTTATTTGAGTTTGTAAATAGAACCGTTTTCTATATGAAAATTCTGCTATACAGAATAAAACTGAGCTCTTACATAAAATTCTGAAACTTTAATATCTAATATACAAAAATATTGCAGCCATATATTGGAATAAGTGTGCCCCATTACGTCTCTACAACTTTTACAAAAGCAGTTCATAGACCTTTCGAAGGGAAATGGCCATTATTAAATGATTGCCCATGAATGAGTCTTAGATGTTAAAGTAAAGTACGTACTAACACAGTTTAAATAAATAAATAAACATTTGACGGGGGCTCATAACTGAATATGAGCATATATACGCTGCGTACGTACATATAATACACACATACATCCTACATATTATTACATGGAAATATTTTTCTATTTATGTATGTTATTTATAATATAAAATATTTTATATAATTAAAAAAAAATGTTGTATAACAGTTATTTGTCAACAATAATGTATTGTGTGTTTGACGTGTCTAAAGATTTTATTTTTACTTTATTCTCATTTATATACACACACATTTTACATTAGGGCAAACTTTTTTACAAAATTGTAAAAAAACGTAACTGTACATAGAAATTGTAGATAGATCTCAAACCATTAATTATAACTCTGAATTCAGTTTTGTTACATTAAAATGATAATAATTAAGGTAACAGTAAATGGCAACAGTAGTATAGGAGTAGCAGTAGAAAGCAATAAACAACAATGGCAACAGCGAAAGCGACAATAAAAACAGAAAAAAACAATAACAATTTTAATTGCAAGGGCAAACGAACTGTCAACTTTTTTGTTTCGACCTTATACATACTGTTTTTTTTTAGTATGAAAAACAAAAAATATAGCGACCAACTTTAATACTCCATTCATCTATCCTCTTCAAAATTTAATTACTCTAGCAAAGTCCTTTTCCTCGTGTACTTTTTTATTTTGTTTACTCTCTGGTTTTGTTTTAAAAAATTTTACTTAATGTTACCTGCGGTATATTGTGCTTACAACAATTTTATATAATATCCTTTCTCCTTATATAATATTTTATTTATTATACAGTTATAACGGTAGTTGTCCAATTCATCTTATATTTTATTTGTTTTAGTTCCCCTCCAGTTCTTAAAGATGCGATCCACTTAGTAAATTTCTTTAATAAAAGTTAGAGTGAAATACGAACCTTATACTAAGTAATGTAGACGCCTCTTTTCTGTATTTTGTTTTTAATTTTTTTTTTTGAAGAGAATAGCGTCCCGCTGACAATGCATTAAGTGTACTTTAAGATGACTTTCTTAAATTTTCTTGTTTTTATTTTTGTCTTTTGTTTTCTTTCATCGTGTTTTTATCCTCTTTGTTTTTGTGTTTCCTTAGTGAATTGACTCAATGAGTGATTCATTTCATACGCAAATTTTTCGCTAATTTAAAACTTTAAAAAAAATATTTGTTTAAAAATTTTGCATTTTTGTTTATTTATAGTCTTCCGTCTAATGAAATTTTAAAGAGAGACAAAGAGATAATTAAAATATAGAATGTGATTATTAGAAGAAAAGTGTCTGGTGATTTGAAACCCGAACATAATGGGATTGATCGTGTACCTCACGATCACGATTTGATTTACTTGAAAATGACAAAGATAATCGGCTATTTGAGACAAAATACAAGGGTCCTATCGAAGAAAATCAAAGAATAAAAATCGAGGTACACGATTAGACTTTCAATTAGCTAGCCAACTCGAACAATACTTTTTAATTTAACTGTTTTGAGGAAGTGTGATATCTAAAAACCTGCAATATATCTTAGTTACAGCCACTCATTCGGCTGCATTGTTTTGTCTTAAGTTGTGTTCATAGAGGTGAAAAGCAGACTGGAAAATAATTTTTCTTAGTTTCGTTTTTATATTATTTGTTTTTGTCTCTTTCTATTTCTCTCTCGTTCTCTCTCTCGTTAACTTTTTTTGTCTACTTCTATAAATAATAACTTTCATACTTCAAAGGATAAGAGATATGAAACAAACTTTTGTTTTCTGGCGGAGATTGTTTTTTTTTTTTCTATGGGAATAAAGGAGAGAACTTCGAATAAAAAATGGTGATAGTTATTTACCGTGTAGTTTTTACTTCAATTTATATAAAATTTTTGTATAGCGTTATCTTTGACTAATACATTTTCCACCTTCTTTATTTTTGTGTTTTTTTCAAGTTTAAAAAAAGGATAATCTCTACTATTTATGCATTCTTTAATACAGTGAGCTTTTTGCTTAAAATTTTTTCTTTGCTTTTTTTTTTTGCTCTTCAGTTTCTATTTCTTATTTCTCTTACTGTTGTTGTTGAAAATGATAGAATCGTTTATGGAAATTTTTTTGTTGTATTAGTTCTTCATCCTTATCATATACAGTTTTCTTATGATGTTTTTCTACCATAATCTTATTCACAGTTAAAAAATTGTATATTTATTCAAATAACTATCTAGATTTCTTAAAGGAAATTTTTTATTCAATGTGGTTTCCTTCAATTTGGCGTATACAATTTTGGTAATTTAAAAAAAAAAATTCCTAGCCTAAATAAATTTCTTTAAAAATTTACTACGGGCGTTTTTTAAAAAATGTATTAGCTTCGGTATCCAAAATGCTGTTTGCTGCAAAACCAATTCGATAATGTCTGCATATCTAATTGAATTTATCCAAATAGTACCAAAAACTTTAACTGTGCTAAGAATGACCGCAGCTTTATTTGTCTAACTGGGTGTCATCAACAAATTCAGTTTTTTATATCCGCTCTCAGAGTAGTAATTAATACTCAAATTAAAGATGTGCACCTTATGACAACTCTAAAATTGTTTCCCTATCTAAAATTGTTGAGGCATTTAGGAACTTTAACTTCACTAAGGGTTTTTGTCTCGAGATGTATGTGAATGTCTATAATTTTCCTAAACCAGTTTCCTTGTTTTTAAACGCAGTCTTTCACCTTTATACCACTGCCTCATATTGTTATATATACTAATTTCATTACAAATTCGGATCAGAACAACATTTCTGACGTAATCATGCACAGAGCCTAGTGCTTCCACCAAACCTGTTCATTATCCGTTATCCAGCATGTTTTTGCTTAAATTTGATTTTTTTTATATGGAAATTGCCGTGTTACATGCAGAATTCAGTATCAAAATTCCAGAAATGTCACTGTCATTAGCCACTAAAAACCGCTTAATCTTGTCATATGAATGAGTGTAGGGGCACATTTCCGGTTTTTTTAATATTATTTATCCAAAATGTCGCTATTATAGTTCAATTCATGTTTCTAGTTCTAACTGCGAAAGATCTTATTAGTTAAAACTGTACTGAAATTATCCTGTCAATTCTACCAACAAAAACATGTTGCCATTGCAGGTCTTTGTTAGAAATTGCAAACGTGAATTGAACCTATACCATAACCGTTTCATACAAAAAATACATTTTGAAATTTTTTTTCCATGCGACAGGACAGTTATCCGGTATTCACCTTTCTGTTACTGAATCCTTAATATATACATAAATCTTTCCGCTTACCCTTACTGAAAACCCTTATAAAACTCTAATCAGATCGAAAATATTTAACATAATTAAAAAGAACATAATACGTGTAGGAAAACCACAAAATTATTTACAAATAAATTGTAATTTAATTTAAAAAATCATCACTATAAATATTATAAAATATTATTATTGTATTGTAAATATGTAGTTTACATTATGCCAGTATTGTGTAATATTAGAACGGTCATTTACAATAAATAAATATGTGATTATGTTACTAATTCTGCTAATTGTAAAACATTTTAACGAATTTGTTAAAATTACTACTATACCCAATAAATAATTTTTTTTTAACATGAAATAGGATGAACTTTCCAAATATACAATGTGCATTTGATAGTGTACATTTAGACATTAATATAGTATATAGTGTAGTAGTGTAGCAATCCTATATCCAATTATATTGTCGGCTAAGTGTTATTTTGATTCATACGCCATTTTCGAAATTTCTGACTTAAGACCATTTTCATATTTTTTTGACGATAATCTTTCAGTATATGTAATCAGATTTTCGCTATGTCGTTTAGTTTCGTAGATATGCCGATGATCCACCTCCGATGATACGCCGATGATTTTGATCCACCTCCAATTAAAATTCGATTTGGGATGCATTTTGATCCATATCTAAAATCGTTGGCGTATGGATCAAATTTTCATATAAATTTTTACAAAAAATTTTTGAGTGCTATAATGACCCATGTCATATAAAAAAATTGTTTTGTATGACATGGATCATTATAGCACATAAGTAAACCGTAAATACAAAATGGATATGGATAAAAATCGCACTGGACTTTCTCTCATTAATTTGCTATAACTCTCGATTCCTTTTTCGAAATTGGACAAAACTTTATAGTCAAACTCTTAAAACTATAATAAAACTAGTAATAAAAATTTAAGAAATCTCATCGTTTTGAAATAAAGTGTTATTTAACTTCAAACGCGATTTTCTCGATTAATAAGTCATGGCGTATGGATTGAAATAGCACTCAGCCGACGATATATCAATGGCTTAAATATTATCTTAATTTACATTTTGGAAAATTGCAAACTATATTTAAATATTACGTGGAATTCATTATATTTTTGTATATGAATTGTGTATATTGTGGGTACTATTAAGTGGATGTAAGTATATATGTAGATATATACTTATTACATTTTAAATATTACGGATGCTCAATGTAAATATCGTGGTTTTTGAAAATTACTTTTATACGAATTTTAATTAAATATAGAAGGCGAACATGTACTCGTATTTGCTAGCAAAAAAAAGGAAATATTAACTTAAAATTTATAATTTATAATTTATATACTAAGCATATTTAGTATTTATTTAGCGAAATTACAGAGAATTATATTATATAAAATTGATAGCAAATATGGTTTTAATTTTCAATTTCCGCATATTTAAATTATTTAATAACATAAATATTTTTACAATGCATACAAATTATTTGGCAATATTTTAATAGTAAGTTCCATATTATGCACATATTACAAATGGAAAAAAAAAATTATGTGGGTTGATTTGAATTCAAAATAAAATAAGGAATTATAGTTAACATATATTGACATACATACATATTTTAATTAGGGTTTATGTACGCTTATCAATTCATTTAATTAATAAAAATTTTATTTTTTTTTTCCAATAATATGTAAAATTCAAATTATATATTGGATATTTACGCATATTTGCATTGGAATATTAAAAATTTTGGTATCAAATAACAAAATGACCATATAGGTGAAATAATTAATTCATTTACAAATGTACAAACATGTACACTAAGTTTATTCCTGGAATTACAAGTTAATGATATTTAATTTTCATATGATAATTAATTTAATTTAAAAATTTGGCCGTATTAGTTGGATTAGAAAATATTCCGAAAAATATGTTATTTAATGAACTGAAATTCAAGGAAAAGCCAATTTATAATATTAATATAAAGATTTTCGAGGTGCTTTCAAATAAATTTAAAGGCTATCAGAAAAACCGAATTTGTTAATTTGACCCTTTTAGATTCCGAATTTCATTTAAGCGGCATTATTATTTTAACCAAGTCTTATAATTTCTCCAACAAAATGCTTGTAGTTGTATCAAAAATTCAGTTGTTTGGAAACCATAATTCGGTGATTACAAACAGTGTGTTACAACTAAATTGAATGATTTTTGAATGATTTGTTATGAAATTTGATTTAATGTCAGAATTTGATTATCTGTCAAAATATATATTGGCAGAATACCAAAATGATTATAAAACTATACAGGACGGCAAGAAAAATGTTGCCTTAATAAATTAGATGAGCTTCTGGCGATGTATAGGATACACATTGCCTGCCTAACGTAAATCTACACAGGATACTGGCCAGCTAGGGTCGGATTGTTCTTGAACACAACGTATCGCAGCTACCGGGAAATCGATAAAAAAGAGAACATTTCTCACTGTCTTTGTGGGTATCCGGTTCAGGACGCGGCCCAATGGGCAGAGCATGTTTGGCGGGACTGGACCAGATATTGAAGATCAACTTCGGAGAGTTATAAATAAATTCCTCAAGAGAATCAGGTCGCATAGATATGCCTCCATTTCTAATTAATTAACCCATCTGTAATTAATTAATTTGATTCTATGTTATCTCTAATTAATGTATGAGTTCCATATTCCGACAAGGATGACTCTATGCGTTCGATTACAAAATTTTTCATATAATTCTTTTTATCTCATTTTTATTTGTCCCTAACTTCCCACAATTTAATAATTTTGCAACTTTCTAAAAAAGTTACCCAATTACTTTGTTCATAATTTTCATTCATTACAAATTTCCTAAATTAATAGAGGTACATTTAAAATATTACTTCATATAGTAATTAAATAATTTCTAAAACAATATTTGGGTTTGATAACTTCTAAAATTTTGTTTCTAACTTCTACTTTAACTTCAACTATGCAAAAAACTTTAATTTACTTATTAACAATAGGCTGCGTTATTAAAATTGTTGAAATAAGTTTTATTTTCTCTTCAATTGTTTAGAAGTTATTTAAAGTCTAATTTAAATTATTTTATTTCATTTTTTTTTTATTATTAATAATGCAAATATTATTTAACAATTAAAATTTTTGTAAATTATCTGTTATACAAATATAAAAAGTTTCTTTAGAAAAGTTTTACTTACTCTCAACTCGTATTGGCTACAAACCCAGGTAGCATTTTTTCAAGAAAGAAGCAATTGAAATGCATAGGAAGACAATTTTGAATGCAATATGGTGCCTTCCGAATTGAACTGATAATATTTCGAGATATGGCTCAAATCAATTCGAATTTAGTACCCAAGTAAAATAAAGTACGTAATTTTTTATACAAATATTGTGCAAAATGAAAATTTTATGCAGTCCTAGTACCAATTTGTTTAAATTTATTTTTACAGTTGAATGCCCTAAGTTTGAATACTTTTATGCAGCCGTCGGCAAATTTTTGTGTGTTATGGGCAAATATGTATTATATGAGTATAGGCTACTCGAGTTTCTTACATCACCTACTTACAAGAAAATTGACATTTTCAACTGACATTATTGATTTTTTTGTTTTGACAAATAATAAATTTGTATGTAATTCTATGTTCCTAAATCTATTATCTTTGATTGAATTCTCAAAATTTTTTTGAAAAATTTTAATAGTCACTATTGAATTACTTTTTTCTTGATGGGCCACATTTTGAAGTTAAATGGTCCATATGCTGCCCTTGAGCTGTAATTTGACGATGGCTGCTTTAATGAATGCTCTTTTTGTACGCTAACATTATTTTTATACAATGCTTCCGATTATAAGCTATTAAGGACCTCTAAATTCAACGTGAATTGTTCAAATTTACAGCTAAAAGTAATTCAACTTAATTAACACGGAGCAGTAAATCAAAGTTTGCAATGCGAGAATTTTAATTGCCAGGGATGGAACATTATTACTTAAAAAACAAATATTCTTACATAGTAATTTTCAAATAATTTTGTAAAGAAAATATAGAATTACATTCAATTATTTTTATAGAAACTTAAGCCTAATATTTATTTTCGTTATAAAATCATGTTTTTGTATTATGAGACTAAAAAAATCTTTTTCTGAACGGATAATGTAATTATCGTTTCTATTATTTTATCTGTTTTTATATTTTAATTTAGCATATTTTTTTTCTCGTAATTTCTAATTTTATTCTTCATAACTTTTTATTCACTTGTATTCTTGCAGTTGATTTCCTTATTAAGAAAATAAATATTTTTACAAATTTAAGTTTTTTACTTAACGTCATTATTATTTTGTTGAGTCTATGCTGTAAAATATTTTCATTCCAAAAATCCTCTTCAATTTATTAATAAAGTTTTGTTTCTAACAAAAAAATAATAAAAAAGAATAAAGAAAAAGTTCACTTAATTTATTTCAATGCACTTGCATTTCCATGCCCTCATAAATTAATGCTACTCTATTACATCTCAATATTGTTAGACGTTCGAAGTACACTAATGTAAACTAATTATAATTAGCACGATACAAAACATTAAAATTTCATAATAATTAATTCTAATATAGATGTCAGGAGAATGACAATGACAGTGATGGTGACAGTGGCGATGACGGTGACAACAGTGAGAGTGATAGTGACGGTGACATTTACCGTGACAGTGATAATGGCAGTGACAATGGCAGTAACAATGACAGTGTATAGTGATAGTGATAGTGACAGTAACAGTGACAGTTATAGTGACAGTGATAGTGATAATAATAGTGACAGTGACAGTGACAGTGACCATGACAGTGACAGTGACAGTGACAGTTATGCTTACGTTCACATATTTTTATCGTATTTATGCCTTGGTAGGTAGAGACACATATTCACATTAAATTTACTGTCTCTGATCAAAGATAATGCCTAAATCTATACAAAACAAGTACTTATATCATAAATTCCAGAGTTTTCTCCCTCAATCATTATCTACTGCACTTAACATAATATTCAAGAATCATATTCGAGTATTTTATTATTTTCTATACAATTAATAACATACCCATATTAGAAAATTGCTGCAAAGTTAAAAGGAAAACTTTTCTTGTCTATAAGATGTGCAAGTTTATGTTGTATACTTACTTATCTATAAGTTAAAAGGGTAAGATGGTGTTATCTTAGAAAATATCTGATTACCTTTGAAGGAGAGAAAAATTTAATTTTGTTTCCTTTTTGTTAAAATAGTTATACCTTAGGATAATAGATAAAGCGAAAATTATATTCATTAAAGCAATATTTAAAATAAGATTCTGCAGAATCTTAATCATTAAATTAATTATTATTTAAATTTACTTAAGAATAATTAAATTATAAGGATATAAAATGACATACATGGTGAAACTTAATCGTATCTATGGATATTTAACCTTATTCTAATTTCCAGACTTCAAACATAGAACAAAGAAATGATTACTTAAAAGGTGTCCAGAGTGCTATCATTTTATGAGCACTAAGTTCAGTCAGCATCAGAGCAAATGATCGAAAGTTGTCAAATATATACTGCGTTAAAGCTTCATTTATTCAAATTAAAACTTTTAAACTTATGGTAAAATTTTTCTTTCAATAAGTAGACGGCTGCGTTCACTGCAACAGAATGCCTTAATGCATCAATGATATTATCAGTATTAAATATTGGATTTTAGTTTAAACAATGTCATTGCATTTTCCCGATATACTTTAAAATTTAAAATATGCGATAAAACTATATGCCAGTTGTCAACAGGGCTAACTTATTCAATTTATTGAGATCTTAATCACTCTACAGCTATAGTTTATGAAAAATAAATTCAGATTCTAAATTATTTGATAAATACTTTCGAAATTACAAACATAATTATTAACTTAAAGTAATTATAATATTTTAAGTTCATTGTGCCTATAAACACAAATACATATACATACTTTTATTACATAATAATTACATTATTAGATTTACTTCAAAATCATATTAAAGTTTTACTATCAAATCATAACACTAAATCATATATGAAACTGTTTCATATATAGCTGATGTTAATAATCATTACCATTTATTTGATTACAGTTAAAGAGTTATCAAATGAATTAATGTACATGCACATAAATATTATGTACTTTTGTAGGCCTACGCATTTATTCATGCTTTTATATTCTCCCGATAGCTTGCTCTATTTCAATATGGAAGGAAGATTCTGAAAAGCATAATGAAAATTATCAAGTATGGAAGAAAATACAAAACCAAATACGAATTTATCATTAGTTTTTATTAACTACAGATATTTTACAACAGAAACCAGCTAATAGCCACAAATGTAAATTATTTAGAGCAGAAAAGAAGCATTTACTCGTAATAAGTAGAAATCCGCGACGAGAAGGTCTTGTCTCAGAGAGAGTTTAAGCTCCTTGGCTAATTTATTTTATTGTGTTATATAATGGTAATGACAGTGGCAGTGATAGTGGCAATGACAGTGACAGTGGCAGTGACAGTGACAATGACAGTCAATTTGGTTCTTAATGTTATATTTTTTTGCTCATTATAAGATTTTGAAATGTGAAATGGTTGCATTATTTAACTTGATATTGTTGTTCATTAATTATTCAATTTATGATATACTTGAATATCGAAACCATGCCAAGAAACCCTTTTAACACATAACATTCATTATCCGAGAAAATTACACAATTTTCTACCCAATTTTTTTTTTTTTTTTGCTATTCATTCCTTAAATATATAGAAAATGAAAATTGCTCGCATAGACTTTATTAAAATAGGGAAAAAAAAGAAAAATTTACACATATACATATATGTAGATATAATAGAACCACTATACATATGTATTTATTAATTGTGTAATTAGCCCAGTGAGGTTAAAAGAGGTCACAAAGGGTCATAACAGTTATAATGTTGTTACATACTCTTATGCATTAATAAATTTCATATCTTTATGATTTTTTTTGCATGGACTCTTATATTTATTAAAATATACTATAGTATGTGTAAGGTACGAGTGTGCTATGTTTGTATACAAGCATAAATTTTTTCAGGCTCTTCCTTTTAAAAATATAAAGTATAAAATCTGATTAACGTCTTATAATTATGTATATAAATATTTAATATTTTTATAATTTATTCATATTCGATATGCAAATTTTAACATACATAGGTTTTCAAACTTTAATAATTGTTGTGTTACTGTTTGTACTGCTAGTTTAAATAGTTAAATTATAAGCTAGTCTAATTGTACTGCTAGTTTGAAGTTATTATAGAAGTACAAAAAATAGTTTATATCTAGATTTATTGAGTTTAAATTCCAATTTATTCCGAATATTCGACGTACATTCCAACAATATTTCAATATGCAGACACAATTAATTGCAATGCATTAGAGATTTTAGGTTAGATATTTTTGAAATATGTTTGCCATAATATTTAAAAAAATCATTGAAAAAATTTAATTAAATTTAATCAAAAAAATTTTATTTTTTCCTAAAGGTATGCAAAATTAAATGAAATTTTAACTAAAAATATGCAAAGCAATACTAAAAATTATTTTTCCAAAAAAAAGAACATATTTTAATTCCAACAAGATAACAATGGCAGCTACTATAGTATAAAAGTTCCCATCAATTCCCGTTAACTTAGTGTTAAATTAAACATGTTTTGATATAATTTACAATCCTTCAACCACTCAACTCAAGCCATTCAACGTTCACACTTTGACAATGTCTGACCCAAAGAAATCTCAATAATATATTTGCTTATAAAAGAAAAAAAATGAAATAAGGAAATTGTTCGGAAATACTAGAGAGAAAGAAAAAGAAAAAAATATACAATATTAGAGAAAAAAATGACACAAAAAGAGAGAAAAAGGAAAATGAATTGTAAAAGGGATAAGAGTTGAGCTGAGAGTAAAAGGGCAAATAAAAATGAAAAATCATGAATGGAAATGAAAAATTGTATATGAATGACTTCGAAAAAAATAATTCTATATATAAAAATTAAACAAAGAAAACAAAAAAAAAGAAAAAAAAAAGAAATTATATAGTAAAAGAAAGCTAAAAAACAAAATAAAAGTTAAAATCGGAAAAGTTAAAATATTAAAATTTTCTTCTCTTAATATTTTTCTAACTGTTCTACGATTTTATATTAGGCATATTGTATATATGGGGACTAACATGAAATGACCAACAATTTGTTACGGTATTATTATTATTCGTACAATATAACTGATATACTTACGGAATTCTTAATTAAAGGGGTTAAACAAAATAAATTGGGGGTGAATTATAAAAAAAAATAAAAAAATGAAATGCAAAAGATGGCCATTACAATTTATTTATTTTTTTCTTTTTATTTTTTTCTCCTTTTCGTTTTTTTTAGCTTATTCCGGTTGACATACTTTTCACTTATATGACGGTTCTCTCTGAATTTTTTTTTTAGCACAAACCAAGAGAAAATAACAAACATGAAGGAAAATTCTTATTTTATTATTCATAAAATTCAAATAAACTAAAAGAGAAAAAAAAATCTTAAAAATAAAAATCCATAAAATTCAGGAAATCAAAAGTGAAGGAGGGTGACAAAATTCTGATACACGTCATACATAATATGGAATGTGCATTATATGCAAGAACAAGATAATAATAGACGAGTTGTCATGGTATATGAATTGTATATTTTTATGTATGTTATACATAGACTGTAATAGTGTTGCCTCTATTATCAAAAATCCTTAAGATTTTTCACAAATTCTTTAACATATGGACATTTTAGGTGTGCTTTTTATTTATTTAATATAGAATTCTAATATACTAGCACATTTTTGGAGTCTCATAGTTGTACCCTGTGAGTGTATTAAAATTTTTGGTGGTTGGCTTATGACTTTATTTTAGAAATTCATGTTCAGGAAGTTGTATAAATGACTATACAAAAATTTAACAGTTATTTAAAGAATTTCATTCGTTCTTCGTGTACATAACCCCTTATATTATACATAAAAAATATTCTTTGCTTTAATGGAATTAATTTTGAAGATAGTGACATAATCAGAAGAAGAAATCTACTATGTAAATGTCATTAATTATGGAGAGAGGTATACAGATTGGCCTATTATTTTTTCTTTTTTGGTTTTTCCAAGCATTTCGGGAATTAAGGGAGAAAAATTTTTTCAAATTTTTGGAGTTGACATTACAGTGCATATTTTAGAGTTGACATTACAGTGCATAACAAAAAAAAAAAAATTGAAATTAGTGTGATACATTAAATTTGTTGCGGAAAATTATTTTACTTTTTTACTTGACATTTTGTGAATTTTAATATTTTGGTTAGAGAAAATTAATCACAATGTAAGAGACATTTAAAATTTTAAGAAAATTCTTACTTAGCTGGAAGGAAATAAATAAATTGATGTTGGAAATTGAAATTATTGGTAGCTTATTTTTCAATTTAGTCAAGTAATCAAATCATATTTCAATTTAATGCTTTAGTTTCTAGTGTATAGTGGCAAGACTTATAAAATGTGTGTAAAATTTAATAAGCACAAATTAATTAGAAGAAAACTAATTTGATCCCGATTTAAATTTTAAATTAAGTCGGAATTTATTAATAAATTATTTGAATTTGCCACTGACAAAACTAGAGCCTATGTCAATAATATTTTGAGAGATGATTAATTATAACACTCTCACATACTTCAATCACAAAAGAGAAAGTTTTTCAATTTTTATAATTTTTATGTGAATCAAATGGTGGTAAAGATCTTATGCATCGAATCTAAAATCAATATTCAAAACAAATATCATAATTGACATGATCTTGTTGCGTATTTCTTGGATTTAATAAATTTATAACCTAGATTTAATTTAGTTAATCTTTTAGTAAAGATTTCGAATTGGAGAGACGCTAGGATTGTCTTAATTTATTTTTTTTCAACATTATAGTATATGATATTCCTTTAAGTATATGAAAAAATATTTAAGCCGATTTGTATGTAATCTATTACAAATATATGTGATCAAACCAGTTTCTTTGAGAGCATTCTTCTATATTGATTGCATTATATGATTCTTGTTTTACTTAGTACCCTTGTTTTTCTAAATGAATATAGTCATTCCAAAAATTCATAGAATCATTTTTCCTAAAACTCGAAATTTTAAATTTATTCCACTCCGAAGTAAAAATAAGTTCTCAAAATTTTGAATTTCCTCAAAGTACAGACTCTTTTTGAAAATTTTATTACACAGGCTTTAAGAAATTATTTAATCATACTGCTAATTTTTTTTCAATTAGATACAATAACAAATAGACCAAAATATTTTTAAAAAATTCACAATTATATTCAAATTGAAAATCTATTGTGAATATTTTATAATATCTGTAATAATATTTTTGGAAATCTCTTCAAAATCTTATAAATATTTTATTTTCTTTCTCTTCTAATTGTACAGTAATAACAAATTAATTACTATAATAACCTATATTTTTCTCCAATTCTTTTAAATA
Source organism: Condylostylus longicornis (assembly GCF_029603195.1). NCBI lineage: Eukaryota > Metazoa > Arthropoda > Insecta > Diptera > Dolichopodidae > Condylostylus > Condylostylus longicornis. The sequence continues at coordinate 134,606 of NW_026578192.1, forward strand.
TTCAAAAATTAAATAAAAATATATAAAAATTATTGTTGAAAGAATACTCCTGTGAATAATTCTAATAAAAATATTCTAGATGAAAATAGTTTAAGTTGGAAAATTAAGTTGCCATTCTTTAAATCTATTGAATGAAAATGAAATATTGAAAATAAAGTTATAAAAATAAATACTAGTTACTATGGATTCAAATATAATAGTATAACAATATATATTATACAAATATATATATAACAGTTATAATAAATGAATGTCCTTGTATAAAGAAATAATAAGGACACCTAAAAATTATGCAACATTTAATTAATTATTATTAAATTTCTATTTCCTTTTGTTTTTTTGAGAAGATTAAATCTACTTAAAAAAAAAATGTTTTTATATTTTACGTTTAGAGCATTTTACAACTAAATCTAAATTGAATGTACTTAATAGTTTAATTTCGTTTGTTCGTTCTTCTGTGAGAATATTTACTAGACTTACGACACATTGAATACTGAACAGTTCACTGCCTTTTAAAGGTGCTCTATAAAAATGTAACTTTTTCCACAGAAAAACTTACTGTTCTTATTTGTAACAAAACAACATCTGCATCTGATATACGATGGCAAATAGAAGTGTGAATTTTTAACAGCTTCTAGGCACTTAAATTATTTGACTGTGTCAGATGAAATTTTGTTTCTATCATCTCTCCACCACAAATTATATAGTCTTTGTAAACTTGTAAGCTCTCAAATTTGGTAATTCATTTCTTTGGAACTATAAGCTAAAACAAATTTGTATAAAATCAAGTAATAAAAAGGTAATTTTTTTTCTAATCAGAAATTATTATTAAATATTTTAAATGGTGGATTTAATTTAATTATCCTACAAGTATGCAATAATTATAACACGATAATTTAAGCTTTTAGAGTATGAAAAGGTGTACGTCCTAACTAAGTTTCTTCATAAATTTTTCTTCCTTGGAAATGTACTACTTTACAAGACCTATTATTGGCTTGTTCAGATATTACTTCCTATTGTGTTTATTTCTGTCGGAAAATATTAATTAATAAAATCAAAATTATATAATTATTATGAAATCTGTTCAAGGATATTTTTATTTTTTTAGATTTTTTTTGTTTTTGAATGAACACGGAAGTTTTCTCAATGATAAATTATAATAAAAATATTTTTTCTTTTACTACACATGAATCGATGGTGAAGGGCACAAATATGCTAAGTCGTAAATTTAAAATTTGCGCAAAAGAACGTTTTGAAAATTTGCCAATTTCTGAAAACAAGCCAAATAATTAAAATAATGTTGAATAGTTCAATTTTTATTTTTTGGTTTTTTTCTAATTAAACTACTTAAATAAGTTTTTCATCCGCGCAATTTATCATAGAATGGCAAATAGTGTAAATATTGCTAATACCAGCTGATTTGCTTAGCATATTTGTGTTTCATAATACAATATCAGTTTTTGTAGCCTTATTTTACTACTCTGGCTTTGTACCTAACCTATTTGTACTACGCTGATCTCAGGAACTATAATACACATACGTGACTGAAACCTATACCACAGAAAGAGGGCCGTTCGAAATTATTATTTGTGAAACAAAACATGTTTTGAAAAATTTTCTACTTAGCATATATGTATGTGCAACTTGACCATCGACATATAAATATTATTGCTATTATAGCAATAAACACATACAGTTTAATAAATATGGACATGAAATAAAATATAAAATCATATTTTAAAGAACTAAAAGGTACCTACTTCTTATGCATACTTTTAGGAGAAATCACTATAATTCTGTGGAATTTTATGAATAAATAAATTCTACGACATTCATAAATTACAAATGAGTACATACCATTACAATATACTCGTAATTCTTATAAAACAAAAAAAAAATAATAATCATATATTATTAATTATTGTGAATGTATATTATAAAAATTATGTTGAATATTTTTAGGCGAATTTGCGTAAAAAGTTTTTTGAACTGACCTGCTTTTAAAGTGTAACTATATACATATAATATTTAGGTAGTGTAACACACCCAAAATAATATAATAAGAAAAAAAATCTTTTAATACCCACACAATTCACAATAATTCCGAACTTCTCCATCATAGGATCCCGGTTAGTTTCTTTTTGTATTTTTGTAAACAAAAGCATTTTTATTTGCTTTTTTGATATTTTTGTTTTTTGTTATTTTCTTAATTTACGTCTGAAGAAATTAAAACAAATGTAAGTACCATTAAACACTTGAGACATTTGTGAGTCCTTAAATTCTTTTTTTTTTCTATTACTCATAAGGTTTATATTCAAAATACTCGTATAGTAATTTTTTATTTACACATAATATTTTTTTTTCTTCGTGCGAGATTTTTTATAGTTAGAAAATAGAAAAAAATTAGAAACAAAATGAATGAATGGGCATTGTTTCAAAAGTTTTAAATATGAAAAAAATAGCTCTGATATCCTTAAAGTAATTGTTTTATTCTTAAATTGTTATTGGGTTGCAATGTCTTCTTAGTTTTTCATTTCATTAATTATAAAATTACTATGTGTAATTCTTAAACAGTTTGAAATTTTTTGTTAAAGAATCTAAAAAATTAAAAATTGTGGAATCGCATAGTGGGAAAATGCAAGGAAAATATTAATTAGTTAAGATTAGAATGCACACAATGGGTTAGTCACGAAGACAAGAATTTCACTAAAATAAAGAAAAATATTAATAAAAATTAAATGTAATTAATAATTTGCAAAACATTCTTTGAGAATACGAGCTTTTTCATGTTCAAATTTTCGGTTATTATCCGATGTACAGCACTTTTTGATAAGCCTACTATATCAGCTAACTCACACACTTTCAATCGACGGTCGTCTAGTATAATTTTGTGGATTTTTTTAACCGTTTCTGGTGTGGTAACCTCATTTGGTCGACCAGTTCGATGTTCATCTTCACAGCTCGTACGGCCACGTTTAAACTTAACCCAATTTTTAATCATTGCATATGAGGTAGCAGACTACCCTAGTGTAGAATTTAGTTCACTTTTGATACCGGCTGGACTAAGACCTTTCAAATAAAAATATTGAATGACATAACGATGACCAATTTTATCCATATTAAAAATTTACTGAAAAGCTTCACTATTAATAGTCGGTAATCTGAAAAGAAAAAAAAAATAATAAAAGTGTGACAGTTAATCCTTAAAATGATAGGGCTTTCTGTCAGGCTTATTTTTTTTTTCAAAATTTTTGTGTTTTCTTGGTTAGGCTACTTAATTCTGGGACAGCCCTCGAACATAGGGAAATATTTATACATGGAAGCATAATAAAATATTTATACATAAGTAATTTCGTATACACACATAGGAAATTATTTGAAATTTTTTAAAATTATAAATTTGTTTCCCGAACTGCGAATCATCAAATGTGACTTTTTTCCTTCTCAAAATAATTTTTGATTAAATTGTAATATTTTCTCTTTTCAGCCAACAAATGAATAAAAATGTCGAAAATTTGTAATCTTCTATTATTTGTCACCCCTTGCAAACGAGAATTATATTCATCTTTCTTTTTAGTCTGCAATTCTTATATATTAAATGAACATATATTTACAATTTTCAATACCTACAATCTTCTTAAAACGTATAACAAATTTAGTTATCTACCTGATCTGTCAAATTTGTTATCTATTATTACGCCTTAAATTCTGTATTTGGTTACTGCATATAGGCTCTGAAATCAAAAAATGGAATACATCACTCCGTCTTCGCCAACGTATTAGAACTTACATTCATTCCACAAGTTCCGACATCCAAAATGAATCATGAATTACGTCAAATCGTCTGGATTCTCAAGATTATTTCTCATCGCCTTTATTTTATAAATTCATTTTATAAATTTTTTTTTAAATTTTAATTGTTCAGTTAGCAAAAAACGGCTATTGAATTTGACCAAAATGTGTCAAAAACTATATTATTTATTAATACCACAAAAATTACTATTCTCTCCAATACAAAGAAATTTTCATATTGTACTAATTGTAAAGTTCAAAAATTTAGAGTAGGCTAGCGTTTTAATTCTTAAACTAAAGTAAATTGCTATATAGAAACAATTTAAATTATAATCTCAAAATAACCCTTTTATTGTTTATGTGTTACTAGATATTCTAGCCAGAATATCTTATTGTTCTTATATCACTAATGTTTAGAAATATAAGAAAACTCTATAAAGGTACCAATTCTTCTCAACTTATTTATTTCACTTCACCTTAAGGTTAATTTCTAATCTTAAAATGTCAAGAGTGTACCAAAATCATTTAATTTTGAAAAAAATTTATGCCGGGCACAATTGTACAATTTAAATGTTAGAACAATTGCATAGAATATTGTAAATATTTTTAGAACAAAATATAAAACTATTTAAGTACCATTTTCATTTTCAATAGAGCAAAAATTCTATTAATAGAATGGCAAAAAAAAAAAACTCTTAGTATTCATAATATTTTTGTTTTTTGTTTCCAATTTTAATTGAATGTGTAAAATGTCAGTCATCAGAGATGATAAAAATTCAGATCTCTAATTTTTAGGGCTATACACAACTATTATATATAGTATAACTAATTTGATCCAATTGTAAGAAAATTTGCTATTCAACTAATTTAAAAAAAAAATGTGGAGTTTATTTTTGTTATGAATAAGGTATACATTGCCATACCTACATTATATGTAAACAAAACGCAAGAGAAATTATTGTGTATAGTTTTAGATTATTTATAGACTTAAAAAGAAAAAAAAAATTTAAATGATCTTTGATTCTCTTATAAATGCTACCAGCAGTGAATTTCCTCTATTTGTTTGTCTTCATTTATAAAATTTTTTTTTTTGTTGGTATTCAGTGCAAATGGAAAAAAATTATTTTTCTTTTCATTACATTTTCAATTTGTACTCCTTAGGGCTGACTGGCTGTTCTACGGATATAAATTTATTTATATAGCCAAGTGTATATAGTTGTAATAGTTCTGAATATAAAATGCCCTGTTTTATTCTGGTTAATTCAAAAGAAAAAAAGAGGCAGGCAAAAAAAAAATATGATGTGCACAGCACATAACCGATAGCAATGTGTTTTTTTGAATAATTCTGAAAAACAATATAGTTCCTATTATTTGGACCTCTTGTCCTCTTCTTTCACAATATTTTGGTGAAAATCTGTTTTAAATACGAACACTTTGTAATCCTGCTTCTATTTGGTTCTTAAGGAAGTTTGTTCAATTTCTGTGATCCGATTTCCATGAAAAGCCCTCGGATTGTTCTTAAATACTATAATTAGTCTGATAATGATAGCATCGATATTTTCAAAAACATTTGCTAGCTCATTATTTTAACAATTAAAGTACTAATTTGCAACGAAGCAACCAATTGATTATTTCCCTATATTTACCTAATCTTATTGGGTTATATTCGGAAAGCCCGTTGATTATTTTCTTAAAAATAGTGGAAAACGCATAATCGTCCATAGGAGTAAAGGTTACCTGCTGGGATCTGACAAAATTTGTTCAACTAAAATTGATATACAGGAATGGATTTTTAAAAATGTGTAGTCTTTTTACGCTTCCTTAGCATGGGGAAATCAATTTTTGCCGAAAATTCAACATGCGAAATTTGATTTCATCACATAGCCTGCTTTATTATATGCAATACAGTTTGTACAAAGAACTAAAAAATATTTTTCTTCAATGGTAGGTTTAGGTTAATAATTTGATCTGTATTGATACGTGTTAGCCTTCTTAATATATTCGGTTAGGAAACAAAAAAAAAAAAAAACTTTAATTCAAAATAAATTTCGTTCGATTATAGAAGGGAACAAGTAAACAAAAGCAAAAATTTTGTAAATAAGAACATTTTCCCCAAAAATCAAAAAGGTAAAAAGCAAAAGGTACATAAAGAAAAAAAATAAAAATTTTTACCATACCATCACATCTCACTTCGTATACATATACAAAATTTAAGAACGCATAACTTAAAATCTAATTGAATTTCAATTCAAAGTTTCATTCGTTGCGATTATTTGGTCTATTTTTCTAATTTGTAAAATGAAAGGCAACGTTAAAGACTTTCGGAAATGCATATATAAAAAGTTTTTGAAACAAAAATAAACAAAATTATAGTTATGGTCCAAAATATTGTAATAACTAGATGAGATTGGACAAGGCATATGTTCTACGTTCATAATCAATAATTCATTAACAACGTTATCAGAAAATTATGATCGATTATATATGAACTTTTATTATAAAATAACTTTTATCAATTTATAAAATGAGATCAATGAATAATTTTATCCAATGCCATGGATAAAATCAATTAAATTGAAATTTTTAAAGAAATTAATATTGAGCAAGAATAGGGCTTGACAACAACGTTAAATTAAATATACTCTATAATACTAAGTAATAGTTCAGCAATTCAAAATATTCGACTTGTTAATCAAATTCCGAGTTTAAAGAATGAGTAACAATTTGAATTATTGAGTACCACATTAAAGACTATAAGATTTTAAATTAAAGATCAACTCTAGAGATGTCTTTGCAAGTGTAGAGATTCACAATTCGGACGAAACGATACATCTGCTAAAACATGATTTCTACAAGTTCAGTAGCACCAGTACACATTCTTTAAAAATACGAACAACTTTTCTTATTAAAAAACCTACACATCTTTCCTTATGATCGCTTCCTTATACAATTTTTGAATATTGTATAGGACAATGGCACAGAATTTGCTCAGCCTCTTCAACTTCCTCATAGTAAATTTCCCACAATTCTATTCAGCAATCATTCAGGTCGACTGCCTGTCCTAATTTGGGCTCATTACAATTTAAGTTTCTAAAATTTTTATAAATCCAGTACTATTTTCAATTTTGACGATATTCGAATTTCCTCTTTATTATTACTCGTATTCACAAATCTCTTCAACGTCATTTTTGTTCTCTGACCTAACAGTCGTCTTTGTATACTTTAATTCTTCTGTATACTCATTTCTCTCTAAAATCTGAATGGCAAATCAATAATACCTTATATTTATAACACAAAATAGTACAAAATTCCAATTTTTTCAAATGCATAAACATCAATTACTTACCATTTATCCATACAGTTTTGAAAAGCAAAAAAAAAATTAAAATTTTTTCATCACATTATCATTCTGATGAAACAAAAAATAATAAACGAATTAAGAGGAAATTTTATGCTGCCGGTAGCGTATACAAAATTTTGATGTACCAAACATATGTTCATAATTTTTAATATACTTTAAAGTAAAAATTTTCTAAAGAGTTTTTATTATAAGCATCCATAATGTTGATATATGCAATGAATATTGTACATACAAACATAAATATATTTTCCAAAATAATGTATTTTTCATAACACAAAAAAAAAAAATTTTCTTTTAAAATGACTGCTCCTATTTTTCCGATATATTTTTAAAGACTATTTAAAGGGAGGAATTTAGTTCATAAATAAAAATTTAATGTTTATAAATACGTGTATAATTTATGAAGATTTTCATCATTTTATGTACTATATAACAGTTGATATATATTATAATACATAGTGGGCATAATATTGTAGAATAACATTGAAGTACATAAAAACATAACGTATAATTTAACCCTTACATGCCCTCTTTCATAATCTGAAGTACTATTCTTACTAAACTAAGAAATTAGGAGTAGAAATCTTTTATTCTCACCTTTCGAAGCAATACAATACAAAGGGTGACTTCTTCCGGAATAATTATTTACTTAAGGCATGACTTTTACAATAAATTCATAAGTATTTTGATAACAAAAGCTACAAATTTAATTGAAGCTTTATGAGATATGCTTTCACCGAATTTCAATATTGAAAAAGTGTTATACTTTATTTTTAACATAACTTTACAAAGTTTAACACAAATACGATTGCACTTTATTCTAAACTGACTTTAATATCTTAACATTAATTATCATTATAAACATAAACTTTTAAAATAAGTAATCAAACATGTCTTTCATACACAGTGCAACGTGTTCGTTATGCGTTTTTCTAAACTGACTTTAATATCTTAACATTAATTATCATTATAAACATAAACTTTTAAAATGAGTAATCAAACATGTCTTTCATACACAATGCAACATGTTCGAAATACATTTTTCTAAACTGTCTTTTATATCTTAACATTTATTATCATTATAAACATAAACTTTTAAAATGAGTAAACAAACATGTCTTTCACACACAATGCAACATGTTCGAAATACATTTTTCTAAACTGGCTTTTATATCTTAACATTAATTATCATTATAAACGTAAACTTTTAAAATGAGTAATCAAACATGTCTTTCATACACAATGCAACGTGTTCGAAATGCATTTCTCTAAACTGACTTTAATATCTTAACATTAATTCCCATTATAAAAATAAACTTTTAAAATGAGTAATCAAGCATGTCTTTCATACATAATGCAACGTGTTCGTTATGCAAAAGAAAATCTTCTTATTGTGCAGATTAAGGTTAATAAATTGGTTATATTGTAGAAAATAATTTTATTATAGCATGCGAATATAGACCTATGCATATTATGTATAATATTCTGTGGATATGACGATGTTGTAAAATATATATTTGTCTATAGTTTAAAAAAAAAATTTTAATCTTAAGATTTCCCTATGTTAAATTATTAAATTTATCATGATTGAATATTATGTAATATTAAATGTAATTTTATTTATATATTTTTTTTCTTCTTTTCTTGTTTTAGGAATCTGCTAAATAAAATAGGGTTAAATGTCATCACTGCAGGTAATATTTGCGTGTGAAATCATATTTTATTATAATAATGTTGAAAATCTTATAAAGAATTAAAATAAAAAAAGGTTAAAAAGATTATGCGAGTATTTTAAGAAATATTTTACAATGATTTGAAATATTTTATATGTGATAAAGATAAAAATTTATTAGAAGAAGTATGAAACAAAGCTTTACTTATGTGGTATATAATTAAAACGTTCAGCCTATGTATATATGTTCATACAAACTTATAAAGGTAATTTTTGTATTGTACATAGGCAATATACAACCTGATTATGTTACATATACATATTTATTAGACCTTTAGGTTTTTTTAGCATCCGTTTTGTAATTTTAATACAATTTTTTTTTTTACAATCTAGTTATGTGAGATATTTATTAATTATAGTGGTGGAATGAAGGTTAAAAATATTGCATGATACAAAATCATTTTTTTGTAAAATTCATAAAGTTTTTTGTTAATAATTTTATAGATTTTTATTAATTCAGTACAATTTATTATAAAGAATTCACTTAGGTGTTGGATCGCGTAATGGAATTTAATGGCCCTGATTTTAAAATTTTTTTTATCTTACATTCAGGTTTTATTAAAAAAGCAATATTGATATTAATTTTTGTTCAAATTTACATTGATTAAAGAAATTAATTATTTTAATTTATACGAGTAATTGAACATATATCCTAGATTTGAGAGAACAATAACATAAGTCAAAAAGCATAGTCGCACTCTTGCCTTTATTACTATTAAATTTTAATATATTATAAAGATTTTATGTAATAAAATAATACATAAAATTTGCTCATATTATAAATTAAGAATAGTTCTATACCAACATTTTTTTAGCTTTCGATAATAATTTACACTCGGCTATAAATACTGTATTTTTGAGTTGTGTCGTTATTCTTCCGAATATATATTATGTCTAATTACTAACGGCGAATCAGTTTTTCCAATGTGCATGTGTGAATTTTTTCAAAACTATCGTATAATTCTCAATTACTGGTTGTATCATGTATGATGTAATCGGTATTGTTACAGCATATCATGTTCATACAAATATTGAAATGAAAAATAGACATGCTTGTGATCACCAAATAAAATTTAAGCGCAATTCCGCTATTTTAATATTTTTTCAATTTTTCATTTTATTATTTTTAAAACTTATCGTCCGCCATACTATTTCATTATAGGAACAAATCAGATTAGCTCATATATGGACTGTATGAGTATGATCAAATGTCACTATCATATCAAACATTTCATTTTAAAAAACGGCTTTAAAAATTTAATCAAAGCCTGATGGATGTTTTCAAGTTGAAAAATATACTAGTAACTTAAAAATTAGATTTTTAATCGTCAGTGCTTTTATAATAAATATTTAACCCTTAATCGACTAACGACGTTGTAAGTAACTTTCGACGTTTTTGTGTCTTATTTCGATAATTTTTCTTGCTGCAATGACAGCATATACGTAATACAAAAATTAAGTAGGACGTGGCAGTATAGACGGCCTCCCAACCTAATTGTTTCCTCAAAATCTTAATGATTAGGAATTACAGTTTTATTACGGTAACTTCAGTTTTCATTCGTCCACCTTTTCGTTATATCGAATAAATTCATTAATGCCAATCTTACTTATCCAATATTTTGTTGTCATCATCAATATTCAGTTTTCACCACAGTTTTATCGTCTTCCTTTAATTTTCTTACTTTTTAGGTTAATGGTTAATAAAATTATTGCTATTTTTGTGCTAGATGGCTAGAATAATATTAGCACAATGTGTGCAATATTTCATTTCTGTGCACCCAAAAAACAAAAAAAAAAGAAAAGAATGGGAGGAGCGCATTTCCTGGTTTTATGTACATTTTTAAGTTACTTAAAGAGTTTCCTATATTATGTTGCCCTTCTTCTTTAGAAATGGTTTTTACCTTATATTCACACAAGATAAAAATTTCGAGTAATAAAACTTAAATCTTATAAATTTTACAACATAAAGTATTGGTGTGAGTAAAATAGAAAGAAAAAAATTTTTTTTAAAAATTAAAATTTTTTTTTTAATATTATTCCTTTTAAAAATTTTATTATTCTTCATCATAATAATTTGCGTAATTAAATTTATTAAGAAACAAGTACATACACACGTTATACACATTTATTCAAATAGCAATTGTGCAAAAAAAAAAAAAGGTCACAATAGTTCAACAATTTCAAGCCTACATGTGCTTATGTATAACTACAAGTATGCATAAAATAAGACTCTTTGGAGAATAAAACGGATTTTTTTTTCCTCTCCCTCTCTTTTTCTTCGTAAAGCAAGGTATGGCAATCTTAAATGCAAGAGCTATACTAAATAGAAATACATACACATCTTTTGTAAGGTATATAGGCATATATGTGTATGCGCATGGATATACATGGAGCAATATTTATATCTTATATACAATAATGAATTGCATCACACCACATATGACATTAATATGTTAATACAATGTGTTCTTCTAACTAACTCTTCCTTGCATCTAAAATCTGAATGCATTGCAGCTTACACTCTTTCGTCTATACTCTATTAGTATGAATACCACCATGGATTTTTCATTCATAGCATATAGGCAAAAATAGAAAAAAAGAATATTTATTCTCATTCAAAATCATCTTTATAGGAAATATTGTCTTGCCTTCCCCCACTCCCTCCCATTATCTCAAAGAAGAACACTTTAATGGAGCCCTTCATATAATTCTTATCTCCACGTTTGTTTTTTTTTTTACTTTCTCTTCTATGTAATTATTACAATTTTTAAGAGTAATATGTCGCATGGGTAACTTTCTCGACTGGAATTTATCTTAAAAATTTAACTGCAATATTTATATGGATCTTTGTTGATTGTGAATAGAATTTTTGAGTAATAACGAATTGCAACCCATACAAAAGTATTCTGCCATTTTAATGTTTGCCTGGTATCTCGTATAACTCCTCCAAAAGCATACGAGACTGGTTTTGTACAGTATTATTCTGTTTTCCTTGATGGTCGCCAAATTTAATCTCCTTGCAGCTTCAAAAAGTTTTAATAAAAACAATTAAAACACATGTTGGAACATACCAAAATTTCAGTAACAAATATTTTTACCACAACATCTAATTTAACCATGATGCCGAGAAATATTACATACGCATACATAATAATATTTTTTGTTTCTAGAATGTATTCATATTTATGCTTAAATAAGAAGTTAGTATAGTATATGCATAGGTATTCCACGTTTTATAATTTACACTCTTGAATGCATTCACATGAAATATATCATTGGCGTATATGCTTTAAGAGCACTAACAAAAACAGAATTCTAGAGTTGATATTTAAAAATGAATTTTTACCAATTACATAATAGAAAAAATAGCAAAAAAAATTATTATGATAAATTGTACAATAATTCTTAAAGGTAGCAATAGAATAAAGACCTATAGCATATTTTTAAGAGTAGAAAAATAACAATGTAAACATTATCCGATCTACTGTGAGATACGGGGAAGTTAAACCTTAATCAACTTTTTATATATTCTGTACACATTATAAGAAATTTAAATTGCCGAAATTTGTAATTTGAATGAAGGCGAAAACCCAAATGTCGACTTGGGCGAAATTCTGAATTTATTACTGAAATAAGGCAAGTTGCTTTGTATATGTCAATGTAGATAAAAAGCTTTGGTGTTTAATATAACTAAATATTGTTGGAATATGAAATGCAATGGCATGGAAGTGGGTTTATCACATATAAATTTATTATGATTTAGTCTATAATAACTCTCCCGCGATTGTAAAAGCAACATTATAACAGTTTATATTCCGGTGTCCTAATGGTCTCAACAAAATTAGAATGGAATTGTATCGTTGTATATTTATAATTTGCACTTTCATAAAGTGCATATTAACTTTGGTATCGAGTTTGTATTCACTTGAAGGAGTCATCTGCGGTATGGACATGCATATTCTTGCTCAGCGTAAAATTCTGCATTGATTTAAATATGCCTGTTCGTCCGATCACATGATAACTCAAATTCTAATTCTTCTTTCACTCACAACTATTTTTATTTTTCTCTGGCAAAAAATATTACTAACTGGGAATTTGGGAGATTATCATGAATAAAAATTCCATTAAAATCCAGAAATAATGCTAAAATATTAATTTTGAAATTTTAACAAACAAAATCTATTTTGAGCGGGAAATTAAAATTAATAACATAATTTTATTATAGGTTTTATAGATGTACGTATAGATGGCACTTCAAACACACACATACTTGCCCCGGCTTTACGCTATAAATATCAATTAATAAGAATTTTTTATATTGTGATTTTTTAAATGGTGGAAATCTTGCCTTCCCCTTAAATTTTCATAAAATTTACAACATCCTGAAACAAAAATAAAATAAAAAATTTTTTTTTTTCAAAGATTCGCTAATAACCTGCCTATCAATGGAATAATAATTTTTTTTTTCGCATATTTATTTCGTAATTTTATTGAAATATTTTCCACATTTTTGTTTTTACTCTTCTACTACTCCATAATGGTATTTTCCAGGAGTATAGAAATTTTCTTTCTGTTTTTCCAATGATTTTACAACAATACGCATGAGAATAACAATTTTTTTTTTTTATTATTTTTGCATCGGTAATAGTGAACGCCGTTTTTTATATGGATATATCTGCACTCTTATATATGTACATACACACATATACAAAGACGAACATTTATTTATTAATTTCATGAAAAAATATACAAAAAAAAAAAATTTTTTTATAATAAAAATTTTACCATCTAGGGAATCTTGATAGTAATTATTTTTTAATAAAAACGAGTTCAAGCATTTTTATGTCGAGATTAGTGAGTGCAAATAACAAAAAAAAAAAAAAGAAGAAACATTTTTTTTTATTATTATTAAAAAAATATCAAATTTACGCGTTATAATTGATTTTGATGCAAGTTTAATATTCAGGGAAAAAAATTCAGTTCCATAGTGTTGACCTTGTCAATTAAAGGGATAATTTGGAAAATAGAATCGAATGTTAAATATGTAATGATATACAGGAACAATAGGAAGAATAAAAGAGGGGAGGGCGTGGAAAGTAAAGAGAAAGGTCTTCATTATATTCTCTGCAACTGTCCAGCTCTGATTGGGGCACGGAATATAGAAGAAATTTTTATTAATTGGGGACAATTGTTACGGAGCAAATTTTGAAAGTTGAGCTTCATTTTCGATTGCACCCTCTAGATATGGGTCATAGTTGAACTAACATTTTTAAACACAATTATTGAACTTTTCCAAAAGTTGTTTCAGTGACTCTGGGACGAAAATGTACAAAATAAATTTTAATATCCCATACTATGTAAATATAATAGAAGTTTCGGACTCTTTTAAAAAAAAAGCAAGATAGCAACGTATTGACAATCAAAATTAGCAGCCTATTTCAACCATTAAAATCAAATCTATAGTTCAAACAAGCAACAACTGCTAAGTCGAGCTTAATTATAGTTCTATTCATTACAATTTCAAGTACTTCACATTCAGTTGAACTCAAATTCTATCAAAATTCGGTAATTAATCCTTTTGACCCGGCTGTAACACATTTGGTTTTTATATGATTCGGCACATTAAATTTTAACACGAATTTTTTCATCACAGACAATTTATTCCATATAAAGGTAATAGATCCCACATGTAAAAAATGTACTAATTACATCATTCGAAAACAGGGTTAAAAGGGTTAATTGAAATTAATTTTAAATTTTCAATACATTATAAAGTATTCAAACAAATTCATAATACATGTCAACAATAAATTATACATAATATAATAAACTCTAAATTAAACTGTGCAAAAATCAATTCAATAACAATTCAGTGAACTCAGTAAATTGTTAAGTAAATTGGATCAATTTGAAAATAAAATGTTATTAAGTACAATTTTTTTTTTAAAATGGTTGTAGTACTCAGTATTAAGGTAGTGTAGTTTTCAGTTTAATTTCATTTTTATTATTGTTTTCTTCGTTATTGTACCTAAATTAAAGAGATTTGTTAGATATTTATAATTATATTTTATTGATATAAGTACATAGTTGAATATTAACCCATACTCACATAGGAAAAGCCTAAAGTTAAATTCACTAATTGGAATATCCATATAAAAAGGATTGGAACAATTTAATGTTTGAGTAAAGAAATTTTCTATTTGTAATCAATTGTATCGTCATTAATTTTTTCTTAATAAACATACAATTTATTTATACTCGTATTTATATATTTTCCGGCAACCAAAGGGTATTTTGGGCAATTATAATCAGAAGCGCTTTAAGGCGATCATAGATATGTTGAGAAATCATGTGAGAATTCTCACGGGTTTCCTGACAGAACATTGCAAATTTAGGAAACACCTAAGAAAATTGGGCCTAGGTTTTGCAGATACTATGAGGAGAGCTAGGAGACTCCAATGCATGTCGTTGCGGAATATTTCTGCGGTAAATTGGCTCTGATTCACGAAAAATGTAGATTCCGAGTGGATGCTGTAGGCAGGGCACAGTGCGCTCGTGGTGGAGGGCACAATAGATTTTTTAAGTCACGGCGCATCATTGGCCCATTCTGTAATCTACAATCTACAATTTATTTCTATATGAGATCCAATTACACAAGTTATGACATATATTTAAAGAGTTGTGACCAAATCGGCTCAATTATTTTATTTAACATGTTTTAATAATCCATTATTAAGGTGACAGAATAATATTGTCTCTAAATAATAATCGAAGTGCTAAGTTTTATTTGTTTACTATGTAATTTTTAGTTATAGGTACTCAAAAAAAACGGCGTTTTCTACAGATTGCTTTGAAAACCTTTACACCACTTGCCCCGTATAAAGTTTTATACACCGCGTCTTGAATTCATTACTACGTTCACGATTCTGATATCACTCTTTATTTCTAAGAATCTAAATTGTAATTACTTTGTATTGACATATGTAAGTACTCGTTACTTTTTACGATTACCTTATACTACGATTATCTTATACTATTAGTAATTATTGTTATTTTATACGCCTCGCGTCGCGTACAATAGTACGTTTACAACTCGGACATCAATCTTTGTTTCTAAGAATCTAAACTCTAATAATTTTCTGACATATAAAAATGTACTCGTCAATTGTTTTATACAGTTACTTTTTACTGTTATTTTTTACTTGTTAGTATATAGAATACTTATTATTAAGCAAATTTTTTGAAAATTTATTTGGAATGTGCTTTTAATGCAAGCCCATTAAATATAACAGTTTTAGTCATTTATCCTAAAATAACGAGTAATCAATTATTTTTTTTATTTTCAAAGTAACTAGTAGTTACTAGATACTCCATACTTGCTAGATATAAATTTTTACATATATTCGACCTCGAAGCATTGCTTCATTTAGATTTTCATTATCCTGAAAAATATTTACTCTCGTAACTCGTGTACCAGATTACAAGCATACATTCATATACCCATATTTCAATTTTGTTTATTCATATTTTGGTAATTTATAAATTTATGTATACAAAATATTTACATGCATTTTCACATATTTTTCATTGCCACATCCTTTAAATTCATCCTTATCTTTTTTATTTCTTTTGAAAATGAAAGCAACATAAAAATAAATTATTTTTGAACTTGAATTAATCAGAGTAAATTTTTTTCCTTTTTCATTTTTGTATTATCGTAATTTAACATGATAGATTGTTCAAGTCTAGACTCCTCGATAAAGATGAGCTTTATATACGAAATTCACCATAACGACATATTGAAAAAAAAAAATCAAAAAATATGCTGGCAGGAATAAAATACTCGTAAAATAAAAAGCAAAACTCCAATTTCAATTAAACATTTCAAGGATAATGAACTTTTTAAAACTTATCCTGAACTATTTTGAAAACAATCAAAAATATTCGAATTGAATTTTATAAATTTTTTTTTTAATTTTAATTTTATTTTACTTAAAAGCACAACAAATTCCATTCCATCGTTTTGTCACGTTGCGAGCCTTCAACGAATTTCAATGCCAGTGATATTGAAGGACATTTTTATTTTAGATTTGCAAAAAAAATTTTTAATTTAAACTATAAATAATTGTTCCATTAAAACTAAATTTTTATTATAGGATAAACAGATTTTTTTCCAACTTGACTATTATATTAAATGTTGAAGAGGCAGGAGATTTCATACGAAGCGTAACTTTTCCGGTCGCTAGGAAATATATATATTTTCTTAGCTTTAATTTTGTCGCAATCAATTTCACTGAGTGGGAAGAAAAGAGTCTTTTCCAGTTTAACTGGTGTTAATATCAAATTATTTTTGATTATTCTTAATCTAGAATTCGTAAGACTTGGGCGAATGTTATAGTAGAGCATTGTCTTTTGCAGGAAAAAAATTTTTGATTTAGAAACTCAAATATTTGGAACGTTTATTAATTCTTCTAATTTTTAAACTAGCAATAATGTTTAGTGTACAAAAAAAATTTAAAACATGTGTTACAAAAGTATAAATACAGCAGGATTTTGAAAGGTTCGTACTGGATTGGAAGAAAATTTAAGCAATATTTTTACTTTTAAAAAGAACTTTGCGGCTTCCAATAAGATTTTGGTATAAAAATTAACAAGTACTTTTGAAAAATATTAGTGGAATTTCTCGCCAAATCTAGATCACTTAAATAAAACTTCTCTCTTAATAAGTTGTTAGTTTCATTTAATTGACTCACCAATGCAAAAAATATCGTTTTTTTTTTACTGAAGAGAAACTAATCGTTAAACTGTTCTGTACTAAACCTGTTTAGTAATACACTAGCTTTAAATTGTTGCAACTTTGTCATAGTAATCAGGCCTATCTCATCAAATTAAATTTTTCTGACATATTTTTAATACTCGTATTTTCTTTAATAGCCTTATCATCGTACACCTTGACCTATTTGCGGATGAACATTAATTCAATCCTAAACATATACAAAAATTTTTCAAAAACAATAAAAATTTCTAATTACTAGACTCCCTATAAATATTGAAATTCTCATATATAACTTTTCAGTTCCATCAACATTTTATTATAGGTTTCCGAGAAAATACCTTACTGCTATAACGACATAGTAAATATATACACGGAAGTCCTTCTCAAAATATGAAGATGCTTTATTTTCACATTCCATTGTAAAAAAAAATGTTAGGAAATAAAAAATAGACAAAAAAAAGTTATGATTTAAAGGATTGGGAGGAGGGGGGGGGGGGGGGGGGGGGATTTACAACGGGGAAAAAAATTGTTTTGTTTCTCTTCCATTTTCATTTTTTTTTTTGTATTTAAAGGTCCAAAAAGGATACATTTTGTATATATATTTAAATATGAAAATCAAAATATATGAGGGAAAATAACAACATAAGTACTAAGGGGAACTTGATTCTTTTCAATTGAAATAAACATTCAGATTTTCATTCATCATTCAGCAACAAAAAATTAAACAAATTACTTGCATACGTAAAGACTCATAATATATGTATGTGTTTGTGAAAATACATATGTTTTTCTGTATGTAATATATTATAATATAAATAAAGTTATTCTTATTTTAAGGATATATGAGGATTATGGAATCCTTGAATAATGCTACTAGATCTATACAATATGAAAATTTTTTTTCTTGTTTTCATCATTATACCCGTACGAACGTATGTTCGAAGGGTATACTAAATTTGCTTTACCTTTTGTAATGCTAAGAAATAACGGTCCTAGATATAGACTCAAGTATATGTTTTTGATCAGCGTCGAATTCTGAGTCGATTTAGCTTTGTCTATTCGTCCGCCCGTCCGTCCGTCCCAACGATAACTCAAAAACTAATTGAGCTAAGCTCACCAAATTTTCACAAATGATTTATTGTAGTAAGTGCCAGAACCCTATTTAAATTGGGCATGATCGGAGTATGCCATACAACTTCAAAATTTATTTTGCTATATCTCAGAAACTATAAAAGCTGTGGTATTGAAATTTCTCACAAATGAATATATTAATAGGGCTAATATGTTTGATAAAATTCATTGAAATTAATTGGCTCTTTCTGGTAGCTGCCATACAACTTCAATACTAGTTTGGCCATATTATTATAGTAACTTAAAGTTATGGTCTGCCCCATAGTCAGCTATGACATGTTTATTCGCACATAGGATATCAAATTCGTAGGGTATCACAGAGTTGACACGGTCAACTCTATTTTTTCTCGTTCTATATTATTTTTCTTTCCTGTTTGTAATTTTTATTCTATTTTGTCTTTTAATATATATGCAGTTATATTGGGGCAAAATGATCTGTCAGTAGATACTGGATTAAAAAAAATTCGTTCTGTTTTTTTTTGTTTTTTGTTGTTTTTTCGTATTAGGTCCAAAATATT
The DNA here is from genome assembly GCF_029603195.1 of Condylostylus longicornis. NCBI lineage: Eukaryota > Metazoa > Arthropoda > Insecta > Diptera > Dolichopodidae > Condylostylus > Condylostylus longicornis. The sequence continues at coordinate 153,916 of NW_026578192.1, forward strand.
CAAAATATATACAAAAGGGAATATTTTAAAACATTAAATTTAATATTTTTTTAAAATTAAATGCAATCCAATGATTTATTAATGGACGATTTTTTACTCTCCCTTCCAACTATATTTTATAGATTTATTAATAAAATTAATGTTTTGCATTTAATAATTTTTTAATTCATTAAATTTTGGGTGCCATTTTGTAGATTGTACAGGAATATTTGTAAATCTTGCTCTGTGAATGTATGAACTATGCATTTTTCGCATGCTTTTGGAACACATTTAATAAGTTTTACTGGCAAAACTATAAGAAATAGAAGAAAATTTTAAATGAATCAAATTTTGACTCTCATTGTAGCGCATCGAAAAAACCAAAAAAAATAATGCAACTTTTTGAGAAATTTCGAAATTTTTAATAAAAAATTAAACTATAGCACAATTGTAATTAATTGTGAGACAGAAAATAAAAAGCAAATAATTATCTGTAAAACAAGCTCCCGACGGTTACTCTATAACGCATGATTCTAAAATTATGAGCATTTATTTAAATGAATGAAAGTTCTGGTACCTTTTAATTTTCAACAGGCTGTATCTCGAAAATTAGTATATCAGCACCCCCGCTGCAATCAAATCATAAGAGTTTTTGCTTAAAAATTATCAAAAATTTGCCATCTTATACGAAACACTCCGTATGTGCAAGGCTTTAAGTAATTTTTACAACCTACTTCACGAGTATATTTGAAAAGTTTGAATGTGTTTATGAGAGAGAATATTCAAATTTTTTGTTTCAATTTTATTTTGCTATAGAAATTGGAATTGGGTATATGAAAGTAATTTCAACATACTGCACATGTTTTAATTTTTTCTGTCCAAAAAATGAACCACTTTCTTCAAAATTTTGATGGCCAATAATTGAAAATTTTCCCTATTCAAATATTTTTGAAATAGTGTACAAAATTTTAGTATGAATTCTTCATATTTAAATTAATTTTCCTTTTTTTTTTGTATTTCAGCCATTTCACTTACAACATCATTTTAATCTACTGTCTTTTATCACCCCTTTTTTTTTGTATATATATACATATATATATATATATATATGTATTTTCTTGCTTTGTTATCATCTTCAAATTTTTTTGTAATCACTCATATTCAGTTTCTTAACACCTGAGTCATTTCACTTTGAATTTGGTCGCTCACTTTTCAAAGGAATAAAATAATATAAATTATTTTTTCTTTCAAAGTTGATGAATATTATTGGGTGAAATATACTATCATGAGTTGAAGCAGCGACAATCTAAACTCTATACGTATGTATGTACACAATAATTTTGAGAATCCGTACCCCCGGACTCCCCCCCCTCCTACTTCTTGACTTTTTCATTCTTAAATCAAATAAATATTTACAATTTTTGTATTCGTATTTTTTTTTGTTTTCTTGATTATGTAAAGAAATTCCTATGTATTTCCGTACACATGCTAGTCATTTTCAAATGAAATTATATGAACATTTTGGTCTACAATATTGAATTTTTTTTGTTGTCGGCTTTAACATTTTCAATTTATTACAATTTTGTATTCTTCTATATTAATTTTAAATAGAAAAAAAAATTGTCTTGGCAATACGAGTATTGTTTTTCTTTTACTATTTTATAATAAAAATTTATTTTTATTTAAATATTATGGATGATAATAAAAATGTTTATGAAGGATGTGCGGAACCTTTATGAAATTTTCTCTTTTTTTTCAATATTTAAAGGAATTAAAAAATTTTAAATAAATAATATTAGAATATGTGTGATGTAAGAGGCATAATACTTCGTATATGTCATGCTCTCTATACCATTAATCGTTGTGTAATTAAAAATTTACCATCTGCAAACACTGACAAATTGTTTGGAAATTTATACACATATGCATAATTTATCAAAGAAAATAGACCCGACAAACACAATGTTTTAATATAGTTGTCGTCGCAATTTAAATAGAAAACAGTGTTTTTGTATTCATTTTCATTTTGTTATAAATGCACTTTGATTATTTTAATAGCTATAGTGCATACACATATGAACTATATATATATAGGGTGTCCTTTAAGAGGTCGTCTTTGATGTTTTCTTATTTAAAAATGTGTAGACAATACTTGTACATTTTTTATCATCATTAATTCTTCCAGTGTTCTTTAATAATTTTTGAGTTGAATTAAGGAAAATAAAATTCCAAGAAAATCTTAACCTTAGAAGTGATTTTGTTTGAAAGATCTTGGAATGAAAGTTGAAATTAACAACAATCAAAAGTTAAAGAAGGTACATATAACATTTCTGTACTAAGATAAAATTTTATGAACTTATGAAGCTACTTTATTACTAAAATATAAGAGAAAAATTTTTGTATATTTTAATTTTAGAGATATTTCACCACGATTTTAATTTAACTTACATTTTGTTTCACCACGGTCTAAACTCACCACGAAATTATTTTACCGTGATATTAATTCACCAAAAAACCTATTTAATTAAATCTTTTTTTTTCACCACTATTTTAATTCACCACGAAATCAACTTCACCACTATTTTCAAATTCACCACCAATTTGATTACACAATGTAAATATCTATAAAAATAAGCAAACAATGTTAAACGATTTCTTGGAGGGTAATATAAGTGAGTGTAAAAAAAAACCGCTCAGTAGAATCTTCTTTGTTTAACTCTTAATATTTTTTATTTTAATTATGTAATTTAAAAATAAATTTATAATATTGAGAGTTCACTCAATTATTAACAAAATTTATGAAAGAAAAAAATAACATTAAAAAAACAATAACAATACCAAAAATAAACAAATTCAAAAATACAACCGCTTTTACGCGTCAAAAAAAATCGCTCAGTTAGCAAAAATGTTTTAATTTTTTTTTTAAAACAATGCGAATTAATATTTGGTATCGCATTTATTTTGCTTTAAATATTGCGTTTAACCTCCTAGGCATAGATTCAACCAGTGTTTCAGTTAATTCAGAAGGAATTTTTTGCTATTTTTCTAAAATTACTTGCTTCAGCTCTTGCCTCTTACTAATTTCTTTTTTTTTTAATGTTCGTATCCAAAAAATCCCACAAATGCTCAATAGGGTTAAGATTTGGGCACTGGGGAAGATGATCTAATTATTTGGTTGTCTTATACAGCAGCCATTCTTTGATTCTATTGAGGGGTTTTTTTGACACTCACTATGTATTTGTAAACATTTTTCAAAAAATGATGGAGGGACGCCGAATAGGGAAATCGAGACTACATGTTTTAACTCTAATTGAAAAACTCACAACATTTAAATACAATTAAAATATTTATTTATACTTGTTCATTCATAATAGAAAAAATAATGTTAAAATTATAGAAGCAAATTTAACGGACGGTGTAATACACAATATAGAAGAATTGGAGAGACATTGTAGAATATTTTATTAAATCTCAATTAACAAAAATGTTGAAAACTTGGAAATTTATTTAAAAATTGAATATCTAATAAAAGTTATTCCATAAACCTATAGGAAAAAAATTTAATTTTAAAGATTTCATAAAACCTTAACGAATTTCCTAAATGGCAAAAATAAAAAAAATAACCAAAAATTTTCATTGGAATCAATTTAATTTCACTTAATATTACTTTTGATTAAGTCAAAATTGTAGTCTGCCTACATCATATTCAAATTTTATGATAAAAGAACAAAAAGAAAAACAACAAAAACCACTAAAACTACTATAAATAAAAATTGGAAAGAATTCATTTATTAAAAAATTTCGTTTTACGAAAATCGAAAATTTCTCTGTTAAAAAAATTTTATTCTCTGCCAAAATTCATATACATATATACATACAAAATATTCTGACAACACAAAAATATCGTTAGTAAGTACAGTTGAATTGAAAAATTTCATACAAAATTATATTGGGATTTCTATTATGACAACATTCATGTCTAAGTCTGTGTACACAAATTTACAAACTCAAAGCAATTTTATTTAAGAGTCATCTATATGCATATTTTGAGTTCGTATACATAAAAGTATAAAATGTTCACACATATATATATATACACATTGTATATCCATATATATTTTTATCGCCTTACAAATTAAAATCTTTTAACGATACTTGTATTCAGGAAGTAACGATATAACAATTATCAAGCTAAGTTTTTAACTCTTCATACTCGCTTTTTGATAAAGCATCTCCCCGCCCCCTCTCCTCCCTCTCTTCAAGCTTGAAAAATCATAATATTTCCACCTTTTTGAATTATATATTTATGTATTTTATAAACGCTGTATATTGTAATTTCTATCATATGGATACCGTAATTTCAGAGCCACTGAAAGAAAAACAAGAAAAGAACCGAGAGGATTGAGTAAATAATACTCGTACCAACACAAATACTAAATGAAATGGAATTTTCACTAAACAAACATATACAAGTATAATGATTGTGTGTATGTGTTATATCCATATTTTTATAATGAATATAATAGGAAAGAAAAAGAGAAAAGGATAATGTAAGGTAAAAATATACTATTAAATGATTGAAATGGTGATGAGATTAAATGGAATGGATAGATGGTAACAGGACATTTTGTAAAAAAATTTTTTTTTTCTGTTTTTAACCCTTTCTTCTTTTTTATTCTTATTATTAAAAGGTATCCAATCTATGTGTGTATATTATGTAAAGAAAAACAAAAATTCGCTCAATTCTTTTGTAATCAATTCAACTGCTTTTCAATATTCATCATTATTCACCATATGCAACTGTTATAAATAAAAAAAAAAAATTGAGTTTTTCATTTTCCCCAGCAAACGCGATATTAAAATTCAATGTAACGCTCCTTTTACGTATATACAATCAATGTTGGTATACCAGCATCCGTATATAGGCCCTATGTGTATTTTAGTTATACTTTAGATATTTGTTATTAAAATATGCCGACAATATAATATTATGGTAACGAACTAGTATATATATATATATATATATATATATATATATATATATATATATATATATATATATGTCAAATAAAGAGGTCCTTTTTTCCGATATTCTTGCAATCGTTTTTAAAACTCTGAACTTATAATAATATGTAAATAGGTTTCAGCTTAATTTTTTTTTTTAAACATTTTTCATTTTGAAGAGCTCAGCAACACAAAGAAGATTTCAAATGTTTTTGATGGGAAAAATGTTCACATGAGATTAAATTATTTCAATAATATTAAAAACGTTGAAGAAACTTAAAAACTATATCGTAAAAAGTGCATGAAATGCGTATTGGAATTTTCCGTTATCAGATAAAATAAAAGAAAAATTTATGATTAAATTCAATACGATTATGGGTACGTGGAAGCAAAGATTAAAAATTTAATAAAAAATAATGCATAAAGAATTTTCAATTTTTAAAATAGCCCGAAAAACTTAATTCTTCCTTTACAATATTACAAAATTGATTATTGCATACTTTTAGGGTTGCATGAATACTAAACTTTTAATTAAATAAGTTGAATGAAAAAATGTTATAAATTAATTGTTTATTTATGCATTTTAAATATTTCAATGTTGTAGTAGGATTTCAAGTGATTTTATGTGCTCTAACCATACGATTCTCGGCATATCCGAAAATACTCTAAGAAATGTGATGTTCTTTTTCTCGGGCAATTTCTCAAGTAACAAATTATTGAGATTTACTGAATTTTGTCTAAGACTCATTCAAAAATATTTAACAGAATTCAATTTTCAAGTTAAATTTCAATCAACTCCTACCAATCCTTTCATTTGTTCCTACCAACTCAATTACTATTTAAATTTATGAAAATATTGCATCCGAAAAAACATTTTTATTATTTTTTTCTCTTAAAACTTTTAAAAACTAATTTAATGCGAGCAAAATTAAATTGAAAGCTTAAGAATTGTGATGTTTTTGGCATTTCAATTAACTTGGAAATCACCTTTTTATTTATGACATCCTGTTGATTCATATAGTCGCCTACCTGGACGATTAAATGAAATCAAAAAAGAATATCGTTGGATTGGAAATTACATTGTTTCTTTGCTAAGCACTTTCTGACTTTTTTGAATAATGGTGCATTTACAATAAAATGGAACATGTTCAAATCTTATTTTATAAATATTTGTTACATACCGGCACAAAATAATTAGAAAAGGCAGAAAGATATTATTTATTTGCATTTAGCAAATATTCGTTACAAATCTATAACGTTATTATTGAATCGGAAGGAATAGATAAAGGAAATTTATACAAGAATGCACTTTTGCACTACAGTACTTTGGTAGTACGCAATTCGACAATATTTTTTACAATCCAACCCATGATAATTAGTTAACAAAACCTCAAGATTCCATATAAATGTTGATAAACAAAGGTCACGTCGGCCACCAACTGACGCAATTTCAAGAAATATAAGGTAATAAGCTAGCCTACTCTCGTGCGACGTCATGCTGTAAAGATGGAATTACCATATCTAATTCATATTCCTTATAAGAGTAACGAAATACTTCTTGTTTCGCACTCGAAAGCAAAAAATCGAATTAAAATTTATCATTTCATATAATAGTATCATCGTATAATAGAACTCTTAAATATTATTTAAGATTTTTCAATAAAATTAACTATTATAACTAACATTTTTAATTTTTCTCTTTTAATTTCAGAAAACTGAGTTGGAACTATGTAATCTATATAATCGTTTTCATTTAGAACTCAATTAATGTGTAAGTAAATTTTATATCATTTTGACTAATAAATCTAGACACCATATATTATTTTCGTAATTTTTAATTATTCATTCGTCAAACTTTAAAAGTTCATATAACGCTCCGACACTGTTATTCTATAATAAAATATTCAATTCTCTTTTATGTCATCTACTCCTAATTCTTAACATACAAAGCAGTATTATATACAGGATGTCTCGTAACAAAGTGCACTGTTATATGGCATTGTATAGGTCCTCATGAGTAGACAAAACTTTCGTATGAAGACCATGTTTACAGCTCAACAGGTTCGGGGCTACAGGAGCTTAAAGTCAATTTCAACTGATTTTTTTTCATTTTTGAAATTTTAAGTATAACTCTGCGACTGTGTAAGATAGGCGCATTAATAAATATTAGTTGAAAACTTTAGAGTAAGGGCTTTCTTATGAATATCCACATTAGTTATCATTTATTCAGATTTTGGAATCACATGAATTTAAAGTTCGAAAAAGTTGAAATTTTAACTTTTTATTTTTAAAAAACGTTCATTTTCTAGGTGACGTAACATGGAAGCTTCCTCCAATTTTAGCACAGGTGGCAACTCTGACAACTGAGCTTCGATTTGTTGTATGAGTCATTATGTTACCTGATCTGGTTTAGGAGTTATTGAGAAAAATAGAGTATTGTAAACGCTTTTTTATACCAATTTTTTTTTTTCAATGACTTTGAAAAATGTAATGTTGTGTGTTCTGTTACGTAAATGTTCAACTCAACAATCGAGTTTCTCTCCCATTTACAAATGTTAATAGCCTGGAGAATATCATATGGGGTCTTGTATATACACTTGTGTATTATTTGTTTAAAATTTCACGTTAATATTAACGACACAATTTTAAATTTCGTTTGAAGTTTTTGTTTTTAAGTTTTCGTTCTTCCTTTTTATCTCTAAAATTCTCTTTAAGGATTAACTGATAAGGTTATAACTAATTTTAAAGATACTTTATTCATTATACAAAATTTTCTTTCTTATTTTATCGTTTATTTATCATTTACCACAGATTTTTTTTATACCCTTTAATTTTTTTTTTGTTTTTTGTTTACTGCCAGACAGAAACCTTCCCATATTCATTCATCATAAGTAATACACATGTTACTGTTTATATATGCATATTAAGTGTTGTGTATAAAACGATTGATAAACGGAGTGAATCTGTTCATACAACATTATATGTATAATGTATAAGGTATGAAATAGGTCTATACAATTATGTATGATTATTTCCTTAACACAAATGTCGCGTGCTTCTGTTAGGTGAACACAATATTGTGTCGTATACGTTATGGTGTTTAATAAAGCGTGCGTATTATTCATATTTATATAATTATTATTATTTTGTATATGTATATATGCATTTTTTGTAATGTGTTTGATTGTGTATTTAGCATTTAAGAGCATAATATTCTTCCATCTATACGATATTATTAAACACATGAGAAATATTGCACATTTTAAATTTTTTTTTTTTCCGTTCTTTTATTCTTCTTCTGTTGTCCTGTTTCTACTTCTTCTTCTCCTTCTTCATCTTGTTGTTTTGCTTATTCTTTTCTCCTTTTTCTTCCTATACATACTCCCTTGTCGCTTTTACTTAAAAAATTCTCACATCACTCTTCTTCTTCATTTTTTTTTTGTTTTTTTTTTGTCAAATAACAAGGACGTTCGCATCTCAGATATTATTTCTATTATATATTTTGAACTTTAAAGATTATTTCTGCTGTAACTTAAATGAAACACGAATAACTTTAAGATAATTTTATACTTGTACTTACACTCATATATACATACATGCAATCTTATAATGTTGTGGGACTGTATACATATAGACATAATAGGAATGGGAATTCAAAAATATTATTTTTTAGCACTTTTATACGCAGCACATTAAAATTATAATGAATGTGTTTGTATGTATGTATGCATAAGATTCAGATAGTTTATGCAGCATAATGAGAGTATATCACAGAATTTGAAAAGCAAATTTTAAAAATTATAAAAGGCCAAGAATAAATAAAAGCCAAAAATAACACAATCACATGTGATATAAAAAATTCTGTGAAAAAAAAACTGTTTGACGTGTCGTCGTTTTAAGTGAAGTGACTTGATTTCAAGCTTTTTGTTTTTTTTCTTTTCATGCATTTTTACTCAAAAGTATACCATTATTTGTAGATTTTGAGAAAACCGAGTGTGACAGGAGTATCCCCCCAAGCCACCGCATCTATTCTTGACTTATTGTTGCCTAAAAAGTATACCATTTTATATACAAACATATAGAAGTGCATAGATTTCACTTGATTTCTTCTATGTGCATGTTAAATCTCATTGTTTTCTTGATATTATGACAGCGGCACCAAAACTATTATGAATATTAAAGGTTATCTTCAAAGAAATTTTCCTTTCCAACATTTATTTTCATTCTCAATCAGTACAATATTTTTACCGACCGTATTGTGTAAACAATAGGTAGGTTATGTGATGGCAACAAATTTTGCATATCGAGTTTTCGGTGGGAACGTACTTCTCCATAGTAGGGAAGTGTAAATAAACTATTTTTAGCAACCTGTCGGTCTGTCGGTCTGTCGGTCTGTCGGTCTGTCCGTCTGTCGGTCTGTGTGTGCACGCGTGTATCTCAAGTTCGGCTGAACCGATTTTGATGAAATTTTATATGTAAGTTTGTTTCCACCATGGCACGGATCGATCAACTTTTGGTATATATCAGGCCTCGGGAACTGCACTTTTTAGCGGGCCTGTTTTACATTTTTGAACATTTTGAAGAAAATATTCAACCGATTTACTTGAAATTTTACATATAAGCTCAGCTCGACCGTCCGCAAAAATTCGTATGTTTTGGAAGAAATCAGGCATCGGCAACTAGACGTTTACTACGGGCCAAATATACATTTTTGTGTATATAAAGAGAAATAATCAACCGATTTCATTGAAATTTAATATATGAATTCCTCGTATTAAAACAATGAACATATAAATTTTTTGGAAAGATCAGGGCTCGAGAACGGATTTGCGGGCCAATTTTACATTTTTCACCATTTTGAAGAAAGTATTCAACCGATTTACTTGCAATTTCATATATAAGCTTTGCTCGATCATACGCAAAAATTCCTAACTTTTGGAAGAAATCAGGCATCAGCAACTGGGCGTTTACTACGGGCCAAATATACATTTTTGTGTATATAAAGAGAAATAATCAACCGATTTCATTGAAATTTAATATATGAATTCCTCATATTAAAGCAATGAACATATAACTTTTTTGGAAAGATCAGGGCTCGAGAACTGATTTGCGGGCCGATTTTACATTTTTCACCATATCCACAGAACAAATTGATGGAATTTCTTGAAATTTGATATTTGAGTTCTGGTTGTTACCGAAACTAACTGGCGAGCATTTCAGGGAATTCGGGTAGCACAAAGCGAAACTCTACTAAGAGCCAAATTTATATTTTTCTAAGTATGTTAACTATAAGCTTACTAATGTCCTAAAAATTGGAAAGAAGTACTTAACAGACATTTTTATAATATTCTGTAACACTTTCATTTAACTAGACAATACACAATGCGGTCGGTTATGTGCTGACCACATCAGATTTTTTAATATAAGAAATAAAAAGGATGAAGGAATATAGGACGATGACATAAAAGAAAATTTGAAATGAATTTTTTGTCCTGAAAATTTTCCTCTTTTTTTTTTTCTCCAAATCCTTTGTTGATGAAAAAGACGAAAAATGTGTGTAGGTATGTGTTTACTTTTCTCTTTATTATTCTGTTTTTTTCTTTTTTGGATTCTCAAAATTTTTGAATTTTCTTTTTCGTTGCTTTCTTTTTGAGAAATTAATTCTCACTTTTGAGTACACGTCTTATATGTACGACCTTTATGAAACGAGACAATAAAATGTAAAAAAAACAGAACACAAAACAATAACAATGCAACAAAACTATGCACAACAAGAAAAAAAGAGAAACAAACATTTCAAACATTTTCTTATAACAAGTTGTTCATCGATGCGAAATAAAAGTTCTTTTCTTTAAAAAAATGAAACCCAAAAAAAACAAAAAAAACACAAGTCTATGTCTAGTATGACGACGGCGAGGATAATGTCGGATTGAATTGCTTCATACTTTTCAAGCATTTAAATTAAGGAAAAAAAAAAAACGACAAATAATTCATTTTTTATAGTTGGGTTTGATTTTTAATTCGAAAAGGCAAAATTCTAGTCCAGTGAAATTTTGTAAAATTTTTAGATTTCAATTATTAAAGAGGCTCTATCGTCTATTAGAATTTTGGGATATTCTCATTGATACAGGGTTATAACACGATGAACAGTTAACACTTTTCGTGGATACATGCGAAACTTTCGCTTATATTTTGACAATTATTATATTTTGTTGCCACTCTTCAAAATAACTAAAAAGGCTTCACATTCTTGGCAAATTTGTTGATTCGTTTGTTACGTACTCAAATGGAGAGCTCGAAAAATTTCAGCTAATTCGAAATTAATTACAACGCTGCTGCGAATAGTTTTCATAAGAATCAATACGTCGAAAAGAGTTGTTCTTAATTATAATCCTCCACTAAACTGGAAAAGAGTACAAATAAATTAAAGGAATATAGTAAAAGGATGACAACGAAAGCATTGTTCCAATAATGAAACAAATTGTAAAAACCTAACCTAGACCTAAGCTATTCCAAAGTCCAAGGTCAGATCGGTTTCATTTTGAATATTTTAGAGAACAAAGAATTTTCTATTTGAGAAAACTTATCGTTTTTCTCACATTTTTAAAAAAAGCTTATAAGCCTTATTTGAAAAAAAAAAATAAAACAATCATATTTGGAGAAACCTTTAGAATTTTACGTAGTTGATATAGGTTATTGTATAAACAAGTAAAAGAATAACATGTATTAGGAAAAGTTCTGAAGTTTTTCAAGAAAGTTTGTAAGTTTACGAAATTTGTGAAAATGTCAACTTTTTTTTGCCAACAATAATGAAGTTATTATAATTAGATGAAACGGTTACCAGAACTCTGTAAACCGATCTTGAAATGGATAAGAAATTTGTTCACATGAATTTCACAAAATAGTTGAAAAAATGAACAAAAATATAAGGCCCCAGCTTGTTTCACCCTGAAAAAATTTTCTTAGTTGGATACAGTATGCTTTAGTATTTAAATTTCGATAGTCTTGCGAGCGTCGAAAAAAAATCCATGTTGTTTGAAAAAAAAAATTTTGTATATAGAATTCTTGAAATTTTATTAGTCCCGTACACATTTACAAAAAACAAGCAGAGAAAAACAAAATGTCAAAAAGCATATTGTTACTTTTGCTTCATCATTTTGTTATACTAATTAACTCTCAAGCAAGTAACAGTATATAATTTTCTACTTTCTTTACTCTCTTTTAGGTTCATACACTGAAGTTTATATTATTTTTGTTTTAATTATTTTTATTTTTGTTATTGTGCTTGGAGAAAATCGTGTTACAAAAGGAAATTTTCATTTACATAACATGTGTACCTACTCCTACACATGAACGTTGTGCCATAAAGTAAAATAAAACAGAAGAAAAAAAATAACATTAAAAAGGCTGTTAAAAGCTAACGTTTTCTTTTTTTTTCTCTCTCTCTCTCTCTCATTATCTTTACCTTTTTCTTGCCCTCCCACTTTTATCGTGTTTAATATTTCCTTTTCTTTATATACACTATAGTTCTATTAAACAATAGAATCACATTACGCGTAAATAAATCCATGTATTGCCACACATATTCATGCGATACATCCTTGTGCATTTATAATTAAATGTGTACACGGACGCACATATACACACATGCACATATAAGTTATGTACGTATAAAATATGTTTGAATTTTAAAGGATCACTTCAGTGTTCCATAATTATTATTAAAGTTTTTGACATAAAGTAGGAATAAAATATATAAACAAAAATCTCTTCAAAAGGATATTTTAAGGATATACTGTTCATATTTTAAAAGAAGAGGAAAAATAATCCCTGATATTGCTTATAACTAAAAAAAAAATATTATATAGGTTTTATATTAAAAGATCAAAGTATATTTTTGTAAAATTTTTTAGTTTAAATTCTTTAAAATGTTTTAAAAATTATTTTCGTTTTTGTCTTTCCTTTTTTCAGCCTAAATCTTCATTATTTAAATGACAAACCTTGTAATACATCCATACTAATATACATAGTATATGTCGAATGCTTATGTCATGCAAATTAGTTGAAAAATAATATTGAGGACATTAAAGATATTGTGTAAAATTTCACTTTGATTTCTAATCTTTAAAAGGTTTTTTTTTTTTGTTATATTATAAACAAAAAGAGTTCTAATTTAAAAATCGTATATGACAAATACAAAAAAAAAAATCCTACTTTCATAAAAATTTAAAAAATTAACATGTATACTCATGGAACAGCAGTACAGTAGAACACGGTTGCTCACCATTCTTAAGAACATGCCATGCTGAAAGATAATCAAGAAATTTGTTTTAGTAAATTTTGAATACTGCATACAAAATTAAGGTTATTTGAATAAATTTTTGCGGCCTGAAATTTGCAAATAAACTCATAAATTCTGGGATTTAAATAAATGTCTAAAAATGTTTAAAGCAAAACAATACTATGGGGTCAAACGGAAATTCGAATTTCTGTTAGAAATTTTTATTTGAAAAAAATAAAATATTTTTGAAATTAATTGAAATATTTATGAAATTATTAGAATAAATTGAAGTATATCGGAGTGTCGAAATTGATGTAATGGAGAAATTTAACAAATTAAGTTTAACGTACCCCTTACAGGGAGGTCCCGAAATGGAAAAATATACGTTTAAACTGCTATAACTCGAAAACCGTAAGTGCGGAATCAATTTATATCTACTAATTAAGAAAGAAACTCACGAACAATATAATGCGTTAACTTCAAAGGCGTCGACGCTGCTTCAATTTTTAGCACTTTTAAAAAAAATTTTTGAAAAAAAGTGCTTATTAGTTTCACTCTGTCCGTCCCTCCGTCCGTCCGTCTGTCTGTGTGTCTGTCCGTGTGTCTGTTTACAAAACTTCTACATTCTTAAAGATAGAAAGCTGAAATTTAATACGTACATAGATCTTTACTAGAAAGTTATTTTTGTAGAACAAAATTTTTACCTATCTCCCCCCCTCTAGAAGTTATACCCCCCCAAAGCACTAAAAATGGCCTATTTTAACTATTTGTTGCAATGAAACCATAAGCATTTTTGAAATTTTGCAAACGTAGAAAGGCAGTGGCTTGCTTCCCCTACCGCGGTATACTATAGTTAAACTTTAGAAAAACAAAATGGCCGTTTAAATTTACCGTTATCTACAGTCCTTTTTTTCCAAATTTTTGATGCCGTTTTTCTTCTAGACCCCAGCCTGTAGAAGCTTGAAATTATAAGGGCTTTTAGACACTAACAAGTAGTTCATTTCCTTAGAAGAAAAGTTTTTTCCATCTCCACCCCCTTTCAAGTTATCGCCTCTTGAAATTTGTAACATTTGAATTTTTGACACCCTATATTCCCGAAACCGCAATCTGTTTCAAATTTCTATAAACGCAAAAAGTTAACGGTAAATTCCATGACATTAAAAAATATAATTATTTTTCTTAACTCACACAATTAACCCTTAAAATCGAGCATTATGTTAACCCCTGTTTATATTAATTTTTGCTTTATTTCAAAGACTGCATAAATGGTTCATCCTAAATATATGCAATCCTAGAAATAGTTTCGTTTATAAATGAAAATAATTTTAATATTGTGGTGGATATACATAGACTGTTTTTAAAAGCAGTATTTTCACTTGTTGAAGGGAAAAGTGCTACAATACAAACCATTGGTTTGACCCAACTTTATTTAACTTTAGTTCATACCCCTCTCGACAACAAACAATTTCTTATAAACAAAAACATTTTTCCAATCGAAGTTTAAATAATTAAGTTTTACTGTTAAATAGAAATAAAATTTATAAATTGTCACTCATACTACTGAATAACGAGCCTATATGTATGATGTTATCAATGAGTTTTGTTAGATTTTTAACAAAATCAAATTGAATTGCCAATCAAGTTTACAAAGAAAATTAAGAAAATAAATTGTTGAAAAGCGAAAATTCCGAAAGGAAAAGCAAACTAGAAGCTGTTTAAAAAAATATTCTGTATATTTTAAGCTTATGTTTAATCACTGAAAACTATTTGGAAATCTATTAATGTAGAAGATTATATATTTGCCTTTAATCGTTCTTTAAATAGGTCAGCGGTAAGTGAATAAATAAAATTAAAACAAAAAATCTGATATAAAAAAGTTAATGACTCTGTCAAAAATTAAATGATTGTTATTAACGAAAATTTGAAAATAATTTATATCACGTATTTCAAATCAAATATAAACAACACTTGTAGTCGAAATTCGAATATAACTACATAATAAAATTTGAGCTCATCAACATGATGTAAATAATATTGTGGAATAATCATAATGATTCATGACATGAAGAGCTAAAAAAATAAAGACAGTCTCAAAAAGTAGTAAATTTGTATTCAATATTAGTATGACACCCGTAGAAAGTTTTAAGAAATTGAATTTGAACGTTTAAAATGAAGCACTTGCACGAATCCCTACAGAATTTCTCTTTGTTCTTCTTTTTATTTAATTAGTAATATATGCAAGCCATTATAGTATCATAGACCAAAACCCTTCTACGGAATTGGACCACACATGATACAACGTGAATTAAGAAAGGAGATGGAGGGAACGCTGACGAAGAGATGAACTAATCTCCTGAGGCTTCGAAAGGTTTTAGGAATTTCTAACCAGAAGCGCTTTAAGACTTAAGAAATTGCTACTGCTGATTTTGTTAGGAGGTATTGAGGAGACGTCAGTCTCCACAGTTTTGGGTGAGTGTGGAGTTTCATTTCTGAAAGAAAAAAGGAACGGTAACGGTTAATTATTTACAGTCACTAATGTGGATATTCGATGCGCGGATCCTTACAAGTTGCTGGAATTCATTGGGGTAATGGATGGCGGGAGTTTTTATAGCGTATATCCAATAGCCAAACGAAATTCACAATAGATCTATGGAGGTCACAATATCTTCTCACCCCAGTACACAATTTACAAGTCATTATAATTAATAGATATTAGTAATATTTGATTTCTTGTAATGACCCGCTGACATACAATAACATAAACTATTAGAAATTTATATAAACGCTTAATTACGGTATTAAAAAAGTAAGCAAAAGAGTAATGGTGTAGTAACTTAGAATTTTATATGTTTTATATAACTCCGATATATCCGTATTTGACAACAGTTTATTGCCGCCCGACGATGTGGTTAATCAATAATAAGAGGCGAATAATTAATAAAAAATTTGCATCAGCTATGTATGGATTTCCAAAAAACTTAATGTAAGCGCATATATTCAAATTTTAAATAAAAAATATTATTCATTATACCCGTACGAACGTATGTTCGAAGGGTATACTAAATTTGCTTTACCGTTTGTAACGCTAATAAATAACGGTCTTAGATATAAACCCAAGTGTATGTTTTTGATCAGCGTTAAATTCTGAGTTGATTTAGCTTTTTCTGTCTGTCTGTCCGTCCGTCTGTCCATCCGTCCGTCCCAACGATAACTCAAAAACTAATTGAACTAAGTTCCCCAAATTTTCACAAATGATTTATTGTAGTAAGTGCCAGAACCCTATTTAAATTGGGCATGATCGGGGTACCGGTTCGGGTAGCTGCCATACAACTTCAAAATTTATTTGGCTATATCTCAGAAACTATAAAAGCTATGGTATTAAAATTTCACGCAAATGAATATATTAGCAGGGCCAATGTGTCGTTGAAATTCCTTGGCTCCTTCTGGTACCTGCCATACAACTTCAAAAGTTATTTGGCTATATCTCAGAAACTATAAAAGCTATGGTATTGAAATTTCACACAAGTGAATATATTAGTAGGGCCGATGTGCTTGATAAAAGTCACTGAAATTGCTTAGCTTCTTCTGGTAGCTGCCGTACAACTTAAATAGTAGTATTTTGAGAAACACAGTACTGAAATTTTGCATAAATTAATATGGTAATACGGAAACTTAAAGTCCCATAGTCAGTTATGTCAAATTTATTCGCACATAGGATCACAAATTCGTACAGGTATCACAGAGTTGACAAGGTCAACTCTATTTTTTCTCGTTTTTAAAATAACAAATAAAATTCTAAATCACCAATAAAATGCAAAAAAAAAAAAAAATTATTAGAACAGAAAATCTATGCAGAGTTTTGTCGCCGAACAAAAGTATAGCTTGTATAAAATTTAAACGACCATTAAACTGTATATAATTATATATGTATATTGTGCATATACATATATAAATACATACGTATTATATAAATTATAATATCGTACAGAATTACTTAAAAATATTATGTGTGTGTGTGTATACAGTGCATTAAAAATTTTAAATTCGTTCAAAATTTTATTAAAAAAAAATATTTATGTAATGAGTTCAAACTCATTCTAAATTTCCAAATCATACATTCACATTATACATATATATACATAGTTGTACATATATACATATTATTATGTATATTATTATGTAAATATAACTTAAATATTATTATTTTTCCATGCTAAAATTGATATTCAAAAAAATTTGTTCTAAATAAAGTTTTAAAATTAAATATGCAATTTGAATACGTACGTACATAATATGTGTATATGTGTATGTATACATACATATGTAGTTTTATTTCCAAAAAAAAAATGTACTGTTATGAATTCAGAAAGTTCATATTTTTCTGCTTTCGCTCTGCATAAGTTTATTTTGCCCAAATATATGAGAAGTACATCATACTTTAATACTCGTAGGAACGCAGCACACCCTTTATCCGCAAATTTAATTTTAATATTTAATTCTTTAACAAATTCGAAAAGCAAAATATCACAACGGCTTTGTTATTAAGTTGCTTCTCCGTTAATTAAGAAAAATAGCTTGTGCATATTACGGTCATCACATTGTTAATTAGAGCAATGTAATTATTATAAAAAATTTAAATATATTATCTTAAGCATAATAGGCATTAAGTACAACTTTGTCTAAATATTTTAAAAAATTCGCGTTTTATTTCTTTAAATTTAATATTTCTTTTAATCGGAATAAGTATATCTATCTCTCTTTTAATAGATTCATATGAAATTTCTCTCATAAAATTTTCTGAGAAGAGTTTTTTGTTCAAGTTCAACAAAAAAACAAAACTGCATACTGTTTGTAAATTTGCTTGAATGCATTCTCTCAAAATTTGTTTGAATTCATTAGATGGTTTTGGCTTGAGCGGTTTGTATGAGGGAATTGCTTGCACTTAGAGCTGCGCACGATTAATTCTCGACTACCGCGCAACATAAAATCTTACAATCTACAATTCACTAACCAATTTAGAACTACCACTAAACGTCAATCCAATCAACCACTAAACGGTAATTTTTCTTACCGCCTCTAGTCTATCAAGTACTTCGGTCTGCAGATTGTATTGTACCAAAGACATGGTATTTTTAATGTCTTTGATTGTACGTTAAAAATTTTGGTAATTTATTTTAAAAAATATTTTTGTTCAATTATCTCTATTTATTGTTATATTGTGATTATGTTGTTAAATGTTGCGTCATACAAGTTTGATGCAATACAATACATGTTTAACTCAGGATTAACGAAAGAATATTTTTCTAAGTTTAATTTAGCTTCAACATAAACTGCTCATACAATTTCAGTTTTTAATAATAATTTTTTTTTTAATTTTTAGAAATATAATATCGTAAAACATATGATAAGATATCATAAAACTATATTGGTTTTGATTATAGTACATAAATTTTTAATAAAATTTGAACATGCTCCAATAAAATTTAATATCTTTTTAAAAAAAAATCTTTCTTTTGATAAAAAATTATGACGTTTACAAAATATAATTTAGTAGAACACAACAGGTACTAAATTGTAATATTAGATTGTCTAACAAAAAAAAAAAAATTTTTTTATTGTGCAACATGTTTTCGATATCTTGTAAATAAAAAAAACAAAATTCCCTTTGATTTATCAACATACGAGTATGATCAATAAAACATTTTGTTTGATTGGAAAATTTTTTTTGTTTTTCTATTTTTATTTTAAAAACCAGATATTTTTTTTGTAAAAATTTGTAGTATTTATGTAAACAAATTTTTAAAAATAAAAATTTTATTATAAAATTCTATTTTGAATAACTCTAAGATGCGGTAACGTAAGATATTCAACATTTCAGTCAGAAGAAATATTGTATGAAACACATGTTCTTTCGTTCATTTAATAAGTTGTTATAGTTCTTGCAATACAAATTGTAATAATTAACTTAGAAATTAAATTGCTTTATTCTGTTTAACCCTAATCGTCGGAAACAAATTTTATGAAAAAATTTCATTTTGACATCAAAATGCAAAGAAGGAATAGCGTGCTCTTTTGTAAATTCGATGAATTAATAATATTGTATTACACTTATTTCCAAAAATTTTAAATAATGTTATTGAGGATTGTTTGTAGGAAATGTAGACTACAATGGATATACGAGTACATATACATGTGTTATAAGTAATACGAATGTTATAATTATACTGTACATATACGAGTATACATATACGAGTGTTATAATTAATTTAGTTTGTGAAATTCTAATTTAAATGGACGGAAACGAGATACCAAGTGATATTAAAAGTCATCATCATCATAATTTGGCGCTACAGCTACAGGTAAGCCTTGGCCTTCGTCACAATGCTGGGGGGGGGGGGGGGCATTACTATTGATCTATCTTGAGCCAGTATTTTCCAATTTGGAACCCCAATAATGTGTGCGTCATTTTCAACAAAATTCAACCATCTTGTTCTGGGTCTTTCGCTCGCCCGAGTAAGACAAGGACGATTTTTAAAAATTTTACCTTGTGCCCTTTTTTCGCTCATCCTAGCCAACTGACCAGGTCGTCTTAACAACTGTGACTTAATAAATCTGAAACTTCTTCCCATTACCAGTATATCGTCTGTGTATGCCATTATTTGCGATAATTTTTTTGTAAATATATTTGCCACCATTATCTAAGTGATATGAAAAGTGATTATTGTTAAATGAAATACAGAAATTCAAATATGGTATTTGAATTTAACCACAAATTACGTATTCCAAAAAATTTAAAAAAAAAATTGAAATTTTCTTTGTTGTATCTTAAAGTAGATCTTGCCAACTACATAAATTTAGTTTTAATTTTTTTTTCTTTTAATACACACAAAATTTTCATATGAAATATTTTTACAATTTCGTAAAAAAATTTTTTTTTTTTGGAAATCTAAACAAAGAAATTCTAAAAACAATTTCGTGATAAAATATATATATATATACTCATGTACAAATGGAAGTTCATGTGCACTAAAGTAATGTGCAGGTTATAAAAGGGGGAAAAAAATTAAAGCGTTTTTATCTATAAACATGCTATTGGAATTCACTTTAAAACAGACAACTTTTTTATTTTCTTAATATGAAAACGAAATTATTAGCTGAAAAACAGAACTTCGAACATTTATGACTTACATTATACAAAGTAAATGTTACACAACTTCTGAAGGAATACTATAAGATACAGCCTATTGAGTGAAACAACATGAGAAAATTGAAGAGCGTGCCAAATGAATATTAAGTTGTAAGTGAGTGGAACATTTTTTTTTTTAATTTCTGAGATAAATTTTAAGTATTTTGAGAGCTGATAGCTTAATTTATATCTCACCTATTCATATTCTATATCAGAATATGTACATAGACATACGAAAAAGCAAATAATTCTCTCTCTTATTTGTAAGAACAGAAAACACCACGGGATTGAGTGAAATGTATTATTCACTATGACCACTATCTATAGTGTTTCTTAAATGTGTATAAATGAAAATTTTCTTAGTACAATTTTAGAAACTTAAAGATACGCCAAAATTTATTCTTTGTTTACTCATACTCGCGCAATTACCCCAAATTTTTAAAATGTGAGGTATTAAACTTCAATAATCATTGAAAAACTAAATTTCTTTAAACTCCAACCAATGAGATTTAAAGAAATTTTTTAGACTGCACAATTAATCATATGAACGGTCGTAATATCTTTCTTATTAATTTATATTTATTCTTTCAAACAAAAGAAACGCAAAGATCTCTCTTATCATTGACAAGTAACCTCAATGACAAGTAAATGTCACTCATTCGACATGCAGTAATATCAAAATTTTAGCGCATCTGCATTAATCAAATTTCAAATTAATTTAAAATTACGAGTATTAAGTTTAAAAGCGTGAAAAGCGAGATTTTTAATAATAACAAATGGAAAATTAATTTCAGAATAGGTGGCAACAGAACTATTTAAGATCCATTGATAATGTTGAAAATTTCGTAACACCAAAATCTAAATGTTGTAACTTTATTATTTTTTTTTTTTTTACAATTTTGTTTAGATAATTGATTTTCACCTGTATTCTATCAAATTTTATTTTATCAAAAAAACAATATTTTTTTTTTTTAATTACAACTTTAATTTTATTTATTTTTTGTGTTACTTGTTGCTTCTTCACTGGAATGATAAGTAAAATTAAAAATTTTTGAAATTATTCCAGCCCCCGTAAATTTCCTCTAATTCTATTTGATAATTCTAGGTACTTTTATAGGTATAAATTTCTCAATCAAGATAAAGGCATGAAAAAGAATCACAGATTTTTTTTATTTATTAAAAAAAAAAATAAAATTAATTTACAAAATTTATATAAAGTTATCAGTCTATACAAATATAATTATCGTGTCGAAATTAATGCGTTAAAATATCTTCGACTCAAAAAAGTTGTTATCAAAAAAAGTTGACGAAGTTGTTATCAAAAAAAAAAAAATATTCAAGAATATAAAAAAAAAACTAAAGGTTAAAAACAACTGATATGGTTAGAAATTTTGAGTCATCGAAGTTAATAAAACAGGCCTAATAAACTATTGAAACTTTAGAAAAAATGTTATCAACACTCTATCAATTTTTAATGTACTCTTAGAGTATTTTATCAATTACAGTGTGACCGCAAAACAGGCTTTGTGTAAGAAAACTTTTTCAATGTAGTTTCATTAAGTGCGCTCTAAGTACTTAGTATTTGAAGATATACTTATCTTAGTATTTCTAGATTAAAACTAAGTACCTATCATAATAAAATGAGGATATTTCCGCCGATATTGTAAGCTTACAAAGTATAAGAATTTGGTTTCTTTTAATTTTTTAAAAAATTATCTAGTTGAAGATTATTTTTAAAATTATAACCTCAAATGGTACACTCCAATGCTTATATATATGTATATGTATCTAATAATTTAATATATATTTTTGAACAATAATAAATGTAGTATGGCATTACAAGGGTTAATTTTTAATAAAGTCATCAATTAAAAGCTATAGAACTCATTGAGATGTTAGCTATATGTTAGTTTGAATTATTGTGGTCCACATATAGGATTAATTTTTAACTAAGCCACGAAACAAAAATTTTATAAAGTCAACAAAATCTATCCGATTTAATATATGGAAGGGAATACAGCCAGTTTCAATATCAGTTGCTTTAACTAGATTAACTGCAATAAATTTATAAAAAATTACGTACTGTTTGATTGCTTAATTGTATTCGATCACAACTAGCGCCCCAAATGAAACAAATAGCTATTGCAAACATTTGCATACTTTCTGCGACAATTTTTCATATATCTTTCACGATGCTTCCACCTTTTCCATTAACGATTAACCATTTAGTTCTTTAATTTCAATAGTCGGCACATCATTAATTTACTAAGGAACTAAAAAAATTTTTAATTCTTTCGTAATCTTCTAAATATTTCTGTTTATTAATTATGCAAGTAAATATAATTTATTCTTTCTAAGAATAATTATTTTTTTTGGATTAATTATCTTAAACAAAAATTATAGCTTTACAATTTTTTTTTTTTCTAATTAGTTCCGGGAGATTTATTTATATGCACACATAATTATAATGGTGTGCATTCATGTAGTTTAAATTTTTCTTTATTCACTATAAAACACATATGTATAATAGTTAATTATATGAGTGGCATGTGCACATACTCATTGAACTTTAATAGTATCTATGTATAAACGTATTTGGTCTTATACATTATTATCACAAGAATCTTATGTATATCATCACCATGATAAATTTTAAACAATTATCCATTCTATATAATATTGCTTCTTAATGAATTCAACATCGCGTTTCCAATTGAACTAAACAAATGCAATATCACATAAAATAAACAAAATATTATACATAACCCAAGAAAATCTATACTGCCCCCCCCCTTCCCCCTCTCTTCCTTCCCTCTTCTAACATATTGTGTATAATAATAATAGGGTTCTTTAAATTTAATATAAACAAAAAAATTTTAATTTTAATTTTTTATTTTGTTAGAAAATTATGCTTAACTTAGCATTTATTTTATATTATGGTTTTGTTTTTCTTTTATCAACTCTTTTCAAGAAATGAACTTCGGAAAGAAAACAAACAAATTTGTCTGTTCATCATCGGCTAAAATGAATTTAACCAGAAAATTAACCACATTTAAGTAATAATCACATTTTTCTTCTCAGTTTCTGGTTACTTCTTATGATGTTATTTTTTTTTTCTTTATTATTGTTTTTCTTTAATTTTAATCCAATCAAGCAAAATAACCAAAACCAACAATTAAAGTGCATTATTAGTGTCTATCAAAAGTCTCTTATTATATACTTAAAGTTGCTATACAATTTATTTTTGTAAAGAAACTGAAAAGTAAAACTATATAATTAAATAAGGAGAAAGAAAAAAAAATTTTGAGTTGTTCAGACAACTCTTTGGTTATTACAACTTTAAATTTGGTTGCTTCTTACAAAATATAACGGGTTATGAAAATATATTGATTTTAAAGTCTCAGCATTTATACATCGAACGATTTTAATGTATATTCTCTATGTGCTCTATTGAATATTCGAAAAAATTTGATTAGGTTAGTTTAGTTTAAGCTACGCGGCCCTCCGAAGGGTACACTTAAGTCCCTTATGGTGCCGCCGGATCTCTTCCTTCTCTTTCACTAGAATCAACCTGAGTTCCTCAGAAAGTGTCCAAGGTCCCTAGCATTTACATTCGCTAAGTCCATAGCCCGCTGAAAAAAGTGAGTCGCAAGAAATCTCTGTCTGGAATCCGCCAACTCCAAACACGAACATAGCAGGTGGGTCATTGTTATCTTTCTCCTGCTCATCACAGTAGCTCCTACAGGGAACGTTTGCCGGGCTACCAATCCTCCTGGCATTATAGCCAATCAGACAGCGTTCAGTCAAAACCCCTATTAACGCAAATATAGCTTTAGCCACAACTTCCTTGTCGCGTTACATGTTTTTCCATTCGCCCATCTGAGATTGGTATGTTCTACTACAGCAACCTGTGAGTGTTTTGAAGTGAGGTGTGCCCAGGTTATCCTTTCTCATTACAATCCTGAGGGTTGTTCCAGGTCTCGTAAGCGCGTTTGATTAGGTTTTTATAATGTTTGATGAAAATTTTATGTCAAACATTTTATTTCATGGAAAAGGAAAGCACAACATCCAAATCATATCATATTATATTCTAATAAAATTAAAATGGCGAATGAAATTTTAAATAATATAAAGTGGCTAACAATGCATATTAAATGTCATTTTAATTTCATTCATGTTTTTTTATAATTTAACAGCTTAGTCTCAATGTCTTAATGTTTCCAGTTGACAATAATAATTTATTCATTTACTGTTAAATAACAATAAGCAAACAAATTAAACCCCTATAAGTATGCAGAATTATATTACACTATTATCGTCATTATTATATAATAAATGTAATTGCATATCCGTCATACCTTATTAATATTTCCCTTCTATTATTAATATAATAGAGAAACGCCGTTCACCACAATATTTATATGTTTAACATCAATCAAGCTTGAAGCTGTAATATCAGATGCAGTTAATTTAAGAAACGGAAAATGAAAAAAAAAAAAAACAAAAGAAAAAAAGAACTACAAGCATTGAAAATAATTCAACGTATTAAAGAAAAAAAATTCGTTAAAAAATGTTACAATTTTATTTTTGAATCACGAGTTTGTAAAACGCGCAATACAAGGAAAACAAGACTATATTATGATAGTTGCAATAAGAGCAACAACATAGCTGCATAACAAAAATAACGAAGAGAATTAAAAAAACTGGACTGGGACCCATGTGATTTGATCGCATAAAATTCAAAAACTTTAAAAAATTCTTTCACATTCATTCTCTCGCCCTGATTCATATCTAATGGCATCTTGTTGAATGGTTAAAAGAATAATAAAATATCACACCACATACACCATAGTCCATAACAAGAATAAAATTTCATCTGTTCTTATTCTTACTGTTACTGTTATCAATTTATTCTCTTAGCATCTTAAAAGTAAACCACAAATTTTATGGTTATTAGTGCAGAACATTATTTAACGGATTTAAAAAACTAATTTTAAATTAACAGAAATGAATTTATAAATGGGAATATGAAATAAATTAAAAGTACACAGAAGAAAAAAAAAAAAAACAATAACCATTATCATATAAAATCATCATTATTATCATTATTATTGCTAGGAATCACTTTGGCAAATAAAGCAAAAAAAATTTCAGGAAAAAATAAGAGATGGAGAGAAAAGATATAGAATTTCCCTAAAGACTGTGAAAAATTTATTACTCAAGATTTGCAAAATTTTTTTTGAATTTTTTAATGTTCAAATTAAGGCAGAGCTTATTGTTGATTATTTGAGTCCAATAAGGTAAGGTTCAATAAGATACTAAAAATGTATGGCCTTGGTGATTATTCTTCAGAATTGAATGGATTCCTGCTACTGGAATCGCAATAACACTATGCATATTACAGCGCAATTCACACTATTAGTTCCAATTTCTTAATTGTGTCTTGATACCCTAACATGTGTAACGCAACTTTAGAAGCTGTAGCTTTAGAACTTAATTGAACTATACTATTTATATCTAAATATATTAAGAAGAATTTGCCAAACCACTACAAATGTCTACCTTAAACCATTAATATCTTACACTGAAAACGTGGAGGCGCAAGCACATACATACATACTTATACACATAATAATATAAATTAAATCAAAATGATTTCAGTATGTAGGAACATCCATTATATCTAAGTAACCAACAGAATATACACGATAAAAAGTATTGCATTTCAAATCATATTAAGAATCATCCTAAATCTTGTGTATAACATACTTACATTGTAATCGCCTTTTATAAAAAAAAACATCATCCATGACATTTAATTTGTGTGTTTTATTTTATTGCTGCATATTGTTTTTCATTTAATCCTGTTTAACTCGTGCATTCTATCAAATAATATGGGAACCATTACTAATTTTTATGATGTCCAATTCAGTACCCATTCCTTTAATTCAAATATGTATGTATGTGTGCTCGTTATATCACAAGAATTCATTTGTATCCAGCGTGTGACATATTAAATTATTAATCTTATTCGAATATGTTATATGAAGAAACATAACCTAATATTTTATTAAATTAACAAAATATTCTATAAAATACCTTATCCGATGACGAGAATATTCATGGATGTAAGATTTAAGTAAATCAGCCATCGTATTCATTGCTATTAAAATTCGGAATCATAACCTCAACCTAAAAAGCATAAAACAAAAAAAAAAGTTTATGAAATTTTTTTTTTGAAATCTCTAATCATTAAAAATTTTATTCTTCTTTATGGCAATCACAATCCGAATCGCAATTCTGTGTTATATAATTGTGAAAATAAGACGAAAATGATTTTGATCCTCCAACTTGTTCTGAAATAAATTTTCTTATGTACAAGCTTACAAACACAAAATTCAAAATTATGAACGCCAACTATGACCATTATTATCAATAAAATATGAAATGATTTCTTTGTTCACTTATAACAATATTTCACTTGCGGACGAGTGAGTGAAGTAATCAACTCTTTTTTATTTTTCTCTCTTTTTTTTTTTGCTCGCCCATACAACCAGAAATATTAAGCGAAACGAAAAAGATTTTATTTTTCTGTTTTTATTTTTAAGATAATCTTTTTATGAGATCCCCCTTACAAATGTATGTTTGTGGAACTCTAATGAAGCTAAAATAAAAATTCTAAAAAAAAAAAAAATATTACTATCACTTAAAATTAATTTACAAGTGCAATGGCGGTAATAATTTTTCTGTGAAAAAACAAATTGGTGATGAAATTTGGAAGAAATGTCGACACAGAAATACAAAAAAAAAAAAACAAACAAAAATAGAAAAACAAAGAAAGAAAGAATAAAAAGATATTCTGTTTTTATCTTACATACGTTACATACATACAAACATTTTATTTGGAAATATTCTTTTAAAATTTATGCACAAAATACCAAAATATTCATTGTGTATAAATTTTGTTTGACATGGGAAGTTCTTTTGCATTAAGTTTAATTCATTTCTACACGAGTAGATAATAACAAGTGTGTACTAAAGAATTTTTGTTGGAAATAATAAAGTAAAACAAGCTCTAGTCAAAAATAGTTCGTACCATAACATGTTAATGTTTAATTTATGAATATCATCCAGGTTAGAACTGCAGTTTCAGTTACAGATTCCAGGTTGGAATTGGAGTCGAAGCCGGTTTTTGTTACTGTACCGCAAGGCAGTATAGTAATTTATTGGCTAAATTAATTGTTTTCATTTCTATTACAGTATGGTCCTAAGTGTATAAGACCTTGCTTGGTAAAGAGCTGCAAACATGAAATCAACCTTCATGATATTCTCCAATAGAGGAAGAATTACATGAAAACGAAGACTGTGACAGGACATCTTAACTAATAATTATTTCTGTAAACATATTCACCGAATACCAACACGTAACGTGACAATTAACTTTTACCAAATTGTTGCACCTTCATTTCATTCCACGCTATATATTGATAAAATGAAGTGGTAGGAACATCCTCATGTGAATGATTAACGCACAGAGTCATTTAAAAATATTTTTTTTTTTCAAAATCCTCTACAGCTCTGAGCAAATTCTAATATAGGTATTATAAGTTAAGAGTAGTTTAGTACAAATTTAAACAAGATCTTGTTAGATTTTCTTTGAATTATAGTTTTCTAAGAAGATTTTCAGCTAAAAATGTTTTCGAATACTAAAAATGAAATCTATAATCTGGAAAATTTTAAAACAATTAACACCATTGGTACATTGGTAGATACCAAGGGAGCCGAATGAAGTAAGAAAACCGCAGCCAATAGCGACTTATTGTAACCTCTACACGCTCTCGCCTCCACCATCTCCGTTTCAAGTATAAAACTGGATATATCCCTAAGGAAATTAAAAAGCAGTTTCCACATGTTCAGAAAACTCTACCCAAGACAATTGCGATACCGGAGAGTCATTAAGGCTATATACTGTCTTAGTGTTATATATGACAATAATGTACTCATGCTCCTTGTAGGAATGCAATATTTTTACTTTTACGAGTCGTTTAAGATTATAAACATAAAATATTGGTAATAAAGTCCCGCTTCTACCTAAAAACAACAAATAATTCAATTAAAATCTTACCAAGTTAATAAAGACCATCCATAATGGATTAGATCTTGTTAAAATTTTTCTTACTTTCAAAATATACCCAAAAATATTAATCCCAAATGAAAATGTATAAGATCCATAATAATATTTGAATACATATCTAGTTACCATATTATTATGTCCATTTTGCTCATTATAAAATCAAAGAAGAAGAAAAAAAAACAAAGTACATATTTATCTTTTGTTGTGTCTTTAGTTTTCATCATTATTGCAGATTGTGTATTTTTCGGGTTCATTTCTAAATGAAAACACAATATATACTCGTTGACTTGTACATTCAGTGATGAGGCTAATAATATTCTTCAAAATAAAAACAAAACAGAGTTGACCGTGTCAACTCTATGATACCCGTACGAATTTGTTATCATATGTGCGAATAAATATGCCATAACTGACTATGGGACAGACTATGACTTTAAGTTGCCGTATTATCATATTAATTTATGCAAAATTTCTGCACTGTGTTTTTCAAAATACTGTGTGTGCCAAACTACTATTGAATTTGTATGGCAGCTACCAGAAAGAGCCAAGAAATTGTAACGAATTTTATCACACATTGTTATATATTTACTACTAATATATTGCTACTGATTTCAATACCATAGCTTTAATAGTTTCTGAAATATAGTCAAATAACTTTTGAAGTTGTATGGCAGGTACCAGAAGGAGCGAAGTAATTTTAACGAATTTTATCAGATGTATTGGCCCTACTAATATATTCGTCTGTGTGAATTTTCAATACTATTTATAATGATTTTATAGTTTCTGAGATATAGCAAAATAAATTTTGAAGCTGTATGGCAGCTACCCGAACCGATACCCCAATTACACCGATCATGTCCAATTTAAATATGGTTCTGTCACTTACTACAATAAATAATATTTGTGAAAATTTGTTGAACTTACCTCAATTGGTTTTTGAGTTATCGTTGGGACGGACGGACGGACGGACAGACAAAACTAAATCAACTCAGAATTCGACGCTGATCAAAAATATACACTTGAGTCTATATCTAAGACCGTTATTTCTTGGCTTTATTAACGGTAAGGCAAATTTATTATACCCTTCGAACATACGTTCGTACGGGTACAAAATTAATGACTGGCATATAGTATTCAACATGTTGTCTTCAATTTGAGAAATGTCATGAAAAGGTTATAAAAATAAATAAAAGAATAAAAAAACACAAAGAAAAGCAAAATAAAAAGAAAAAATTAATGCAAGTGGAAAATTGTATGAAGCATAAATTTTTGACATCAACATCATCACCTTTATCAATTGTCATCATTATCATCAAAACATCTCGCAGCGCACAAAAATTTTGAATTTTAAAATGTGCTGAAATTTAGAAAAACAAAAATAAAAACGTAAAAGAAAATGTGCGATTGAAGTGAATGCATCCACACACACTCTTTGCATACATACGTGCTGCCATTGAATGCGTTTTTTCTTGAATCTTCTTCTTTAATTTGTTTTCTTGTTAATTTTTGAATGACCGGAAGAAGATTGATGAATACTCCTAAAAAAAAATTTTGGGTTGTTATTATACCCGTACGAACGTATGTTCGAAGGGTATACTAAATTTGCCTTACCGTTTGTA
This sequence comes from Condylostylus longicornis, assembly GCF_029603195.1. Lineage (NCBI taxonomy): Eukaryota > Metazoa > Arthropoda > Insecta > Diptera > Dolichopodidae > Condylostylus > Condylostylus longicornis. The sequence continues at coordinate 184,119 of NW_026578192.1, forward strand.
ACGCTAAGAAATAACGGTGTTAGATATAGACTCAAGTGTATGTTTTTGATCAGCGTCAAATTCTGAGTTGATTTAGCTTTGTCTGTCCGTCCGTCCGTCCGTCCGTCCGTCCGTCCGTCCGAACGATAACTCAAAAACTAATTGAGCTAAGTTCACCAAATTTTCACAAATGATTTATTGTAGTAAGTGCCAGAACCCTATTTAAATTGGACGTAATCGGGGTACCGGTTCGGGTAGCTGCCACACAACTTCAAAATTTATTTGGCTATATCTCAGAAACTATAAAAGTTGTGGTATTGAAATTTCACACAAACGAATATATTAGTGGGGCCAATGTGTATGATAAAAGTCGTTGAAATTACTTGGCTCCTTCTGGTACCTGCCATACAACTTCAAAAGTTATTTGACTATATTTCAGAAACTATTAAAGCTATGATATTGAAATTTCACATTAACGAATATATTAGTAGGGCCAATGTGTCTCATAAAAGTCGTTGAAATTACTTGGCTCCTTCTGGTACCTGCCATACAACTTCAAAAGTTATTTGGCTATATCTCAGAAACTATAAAAGCTGTGATATTGAAATTTCACACAAGTGAATATATTAGTAGGGCCGATGTGCTTGATAAAATTCGCTAAAATTTCTTGGCTCTTTCTGGTAGCTGCCATACAACTTCAATAGTAGTTTGGCACAACCAGTATTTTGAAAAACACATAGTACTGAAATTTTGCATAAATTAATTTGGTAATACGGCAACTTAAAGTCATAGTCTGCCCCATAGTTAGTTATGGCACATTAGTTATTCGCACATAGGATAACAAATTCGTACGGGTATCACAGAGTTGACAAAGTCAACTCTACTTTTTTCTCGTTTTTTTTATTATTTTTTCTGATTTTTTCGGGATTTTTTAAATTCTTTTATTTTTTCGTAAATTTTAATTAGAAAATTAGGTGTCGGAGATATTTTGACAGAAGATAAAGAAGAAAATGTTTGTTGCGAGCAATTAAATAGGTGGGTAAATACGAACATTGTACAAAATGGACTTGAAAAAAAATACTGTAATTGGAAAATAGAGAGGATTTACGAAAGGGTTTTATACAGTAAAGATGAAAGTGTGGTTTATTATATGTTTCGAATATTCATTGGAAGCAATGTTCTTAAATTTTAAACTAAATATTGAGTTATTGGCCTTTGACCCATTAAATTCCATTTAACAGAAATCATTTCAAATAATTTTGGCACAAACTTTCTTAATGTTCTGTATTTAGTCATACTTGGATAGTCTTACTTGCTATCTTCAACAGTTTGAACGTCGAAGTTGAAAAGAGCGGTAGAACCGAGAGAAATAACGAAGAGAAACGAAGCTAAGTTCATTAAGAATTGAAAATGAATTTCGAAATTAATACATTCAGCGGTCACGGGATTTTTATTTGACCAAATTGATTCTACCCTCTATTGGTAAAAGAAAAAAACTATAATTTATCGTTTGAGTTTTATTTTTTTTTTTTGTTTTGGACGATTTAAATTTTATTTTTCTATTTATTTTCAAAAAAAAATTATAAATTTTAATTCTTTCAAAAAAAAAAAAATCATAAATTTTGTCCGTTGACATGTTGCAACGGTTCAAAATGTTATTCGCCTATGTTTGTTCCCTTTTACAACATTGTGGTTGAACCATTATTATTTATATGTAAGTATGTATATATATACACGTATATAGGGATTTAGTGGGTGCAATTTATTATATAAGAAAATTTTATTAATTAATTTTTGCTGTCTTTATTATGACATTGGGACATAACAATATTTAAGAAATGAAAATAAATTGGGTCATTTAAAATATATTAAATTTCCATTTTTCGAAATTCATACACAAATATTTTCTGTATGATTTCTGTATATAATTTTCTATTACTTCCCAAGGTGTATAATTAAAAAAGAATTTAATTTAAATGAAGAACTAAGAGACAAAAAAAAAAAAGTTAATTAATTTTATTATTAACGTTGATCATTTAAATAGAGGAATCTTATGGGATAATTTTGAATATTATACTTTAGAGAATTGATGATTAATTTTATTGAATTAATTAAAAACAAAAATTTTATAATTTCCCTAATATAATATTGTAGACTAGATATGAATTCTATTAGATATAGGTACTTGGAATTTATTTAATGTGAATTTAAATTCTTTAAACTATTATTACAATAATTATGTTTATTTTACAAATATTTTTGAAAAATTTTTTCATTTGTACAGAGTGTTTCCGCATATAGTGGTAAATAATTTCAGGAATGATTCTTTGATCAATTTCCAGCTAAAAATTGTATAGGTGGAAGAGAAGAGGTTTTAACACAAAAACTTTGGCTCAAATCAAATTAGTTGTAAGAGCGAATATAAAGAGCAATTATTTGTCTGTGAAATCTGCTCTCTACGTTGTATGGTTCTGAAGTAATAAGCAATTATTTATATACAGGAAAAGTCTGGTTCCATTTCTTTTTCAAAAAACCGTAATTCGACAACGAGTATATCTACATCACACCATTTTTTTTCTGGAAATCGATCAAAAAATTATCCTTGAAATTATTTGCCAACTAATGCGAAACATTCTGTATATGGAGAAGCAGTTGTGTACGATCACATAAAAAATTATAATGTCAACGTGACATATGTTTGAATTATTAATTAAAATGCTTAAATTCTAATTACAATAAACTTACGAAAAAAATTTTTTTTTTGAAAATTATTCAGAAGAACCAATATCCTAAATCATTTTTTAATCTATTAATTTATTGTATCGAAGTGACAAACAAATTCAAAAATTTTAAATGTACAGAACGTCAGTGACTTAGGCCCGTTATGGTATACCGCATAAGATCTCTCATTTCCCGCCTCACGTTATAACCACCCCAAATTCCTTAAAAAGCGGTTAAGATCCCTAATATTTATATTCGCTAATTCTGTAGCGAGAACAGTGACCTTGTTTCTTCTACAATAAAATTTGCAAAAGGAAACACCACTATTATAAAAAATTTTTTGTTTTGATATTTTTAAAATTATTCAAATATTCTTTTAGGCAAAAAATCTGAATTTTGGTCCGAAATTTTAAAGGCTTCTGTATGTACTCGCAAAAGATTATTTAAAGCACAATTTTTTTTTATTATTTTCCCCCTTTACTCCTAAAAGTCCCTTATTGATCTTTCAATTTTCAGCAATGGATTTCTTCTTTCAGCAAGTCTATATTTTTTTGTCCAATTTCTACATAAAAACAACTGAGTCACGGTTTCGAACTCATTATTACGTTAAAAATAATTCGCAATAATTATTACTCGTATTTATTAAATCCAGAAATTTTAGACCATTGAATTTTCAACAATATTTTATTAATATTCTATTAATCCTCTAAAAGCTTTGCCATTCTAAAACTAACTCTAAAACTAAACACTTCTAAAACTTTGCCATTCTAAAACTAAACACACTAAAACTAACTGGGAAATCATTGAATTTCTTTATAAATCTAAATTCCACTGAAGTGTAGGGATCTAACAATGTTAATGTGCTTTTAAAATTAGTATAAGCGAAAGAATATTAAAAAAAAATTTTTTTATTAATTCTTAAAATCTACTCCAAAAAAAAAAAAAATGTTTTTTTATTTAGTGCTTTTATTAAGTGTTAAAATCCAAAATAATGTGGCAAAATAAACAAAACATAAAATCCCATATCATCCCAATTTAAAATTTTGTATGATTTTATTAAAAAAATAAAATTATGTCGTAGGTGTATCCTTTCAAAAAAATCAAAATCCAATCATGAAAATTCTCAATGGTTTCATTTAAAAGATTTTTTTTTTTGTGTGTTTGTTTCATAATTCATAACTCTTTCATTCCGATATTTAACTTACATACTTATATACATAAGTACATAAATTTATTTATTTATTTTTTGTGTTTTGTACCAATCCCCCTAAGAAAATTTCCAATTTATGTCCATTTTTAGCTAATAATTTTTCTTTTGAGATTTGATTATAAGAAAAAATCATAATGAAAAACAGAAAACTATAATGTTCTTTTTAGTGTTTTACATTATATTCGTGTATGTACGTAAGTATGTTCTATAGTTCTACAAATAATAAAAATTTAAAGTGAACATAAAATATCAAATAGAATAAAGTGGAACTATATTATAAGTTTCTAATAAATTTCTTTTTTCTTTCTTAGTATTTATATCTCTGCTTAAATATCATAAAATATTATAATATTTTGTTGTATGTATATATAAATATATATATGTATGTGACTCAATACATAAAGTCAGGAGAGAAAAATATTTTTCCATATTCCATGTGCCATAAATTTATTAATCGTTATAATTTAGAATACTATTGTATTCTAGTACTAAATTCTACAATAGTTTTCTAGTACTAAATTCTATAATAGTACTAATTTCTATAATAGTATACTAGTACTAAATTCTATAATAGTACTAATTTCTATAATAGTATTCTAGTACTAATTTCTATAATAGTATTCTAGTACTAAATTCTATAATAGTACTAATTTCTATAGTAGTATTCTAGTACTAAATTCTATAATAGTTTTTTAGTACTAATTTCTATAATAGTATTCTAGTACTAAATTCTATAATAGTACTAATTTCTATAATAGTATACTAGTACTAAATTCTATAATAGTACTAATTTCTATAATAGTATACTAGTACTAAATTCTATAATAGTACTAATTTCTATAATAGTATTCTAGTATTAAATTCTATAATAGTACTAATTTCTATAATAGTATACTAGTACTTAATTCCATAATAGTACTAAATTCTATAATAGTACTAAATTCTATAATAGTACTAATTTCTATAACAGTACTAATTTTTTTAATAGTATTCTAGTACTAAATTCTATAATAGTACTAATTTCTATAATAGTATTCTAGTGCTAAATTCTATAATAGTGCTAACTTCTATAATAGTATGCCAGTACTAAATTCCATAATAGTACTAATTTCTATAATTGAATTCTAGTACTATATTCTATAATAGTACTAATTTCTATAATAGTATTCTAGTACTAAATTCTATAATAGTACTAATTTCTATAATAGTATACTAGTACTTAATTCTATAATAGTACTAATTTCTATAATAGTATTGGGATTTTTGGCAATCCTATAAATTGCTAATAAGAACAAATTATGAAAAAGGCGATCGCTTTTACAGTTTTATTATGAAAAACTGTTCCAAAGTAAATTTCAAAATACTATAGTTCCGAAAATTAAAAATTGTACGATATTTGAATCGTGACTTTAACATTTGACATTTCATCCGAATTCATTTCGTATGTAATAATATAAATATAGAAAATGTTTTAAATAGCAAATTAATTTTACTTTATAATCATAAATGACTGATAAAATTTAATTGATACTAAAAATACTACAATTTTAATAAAATTTTTACATGTCATACTAAAATGTTTTCCCGCGCCATCTATCGAATGCATATAATAAGTTTGCCATCTCTGCTACATAAATACACATTCTACGGTCTAGTATTTTCTCTATTGAATTGGAAATATTTTTATTTATTTTTATATACGTACACAGTTACATAAATTTGTAAAAATACTTGTGAACCACCAGAAAAAAAAAAATCTTTTGTTTTTATTTTATTTAGCTGCTGGAGCTCACAAAATACGCATATTATAAATTTCGTAAAAATAAAAATACAAATTTTATTAGAATATTAGAACTTTTTAACAAAATGTACTTAGAACTTAAGAGAAAAACCCATTAACACCAATTTCTATATTGTGTGCTTACACACACCACACAACTAATTTTGAAAATATTTATGATGTTATATTGAGAAATTATTATAGAAAAATTTTGTGACCCGATTAACACAATCAAATACAAGTACTCTGTTTTTCATGATTACATATATTATTTGAGATAATGATTTCAAATTGAAAGTGTTGAAATTTAAGTAGAGCAAAGTGTTGAAATTTAAACTTAAAGCGTTAATATTCTTATTTTATAGAGATAACATTAAATTTGGATATTAAAATTATATTTTGGGGATTTTTACTGCAATTATACCATATACATATCAATTCACGTATATTATTTTGATAGTTAAGCCCCAAATTTTGATAAAACGGTCCGCAATATCAAAACCAATAAAAACTTAACAATTCAAAACAAACAAGAATACGATTTTAATAGAAGTGATAAGGGAAGGGAAGTGCGCAAACGAGTCATTTAGTCAATTTTAAAATTACAAAATGAAATAATTGGCACAACACTGCGGTCACATTTTATATATAAAGCATTGACACTTTCCGAGAACGTCATCGACGCTAGCGCAATGAATTCCAGTTTGTGTTGCTAACGCAGGTGGTTGTTTTTTTTTTAATTTTTTTTTTTTTTTGCATTTAATTAAAATTAATTGTTAAAAATTATATTGGTGCAGATAATAAAATGATTTTGATATAGAAAAGGAAAATCCCACTAGGTCAGAGAGATGTGACAATCTTAAAATATCGAAATATCAGTTGATAATAGTTTCTTTGTTTGCATAATGTCAGTTATTTTCAAATGTAATTGTTAAACGCAACTGACATGATTTAATTAAACTTTTATGAAATTTTGATGTGATAAACTTCATTTAGAATTTTGACGGAAAGCACATAGAATGTCATTGAAGTCTCGTGTCAGTACTTATGTGATTTTAATAAAAATGATGCTCCTGATGCGAAAACTTTGTTTTCAGTTCCTGATGTTAAAAATTCGTCTACAGACTTACTTAAAACATTCACGGCCTGTCATACTTGTGTGTATTCTTTAAAATTTCCCAATATTTTCTTATACAATTTAAGATTTTTTCCGTATTTAATTAATTGTTATACAATTTACTTTAATTACACCTTAATTTTCATGGTCAATTATGAACCAGAAACAAGATTAAACCAAAATTTACCGTAAAATGTAAATAAAAAGCATTGAAAGTTGTTAAATAAATGGTGTCTTTTATCTACAGAAATAAAGTAATTTTGTTAATTTTCGAAAATATACAAAAAAAAAACTATCTCTAAACTATTTAAAGAACATTAGAAAGAAATTATTTTTTTTTTTTTGTTATATACATACATACATATTATATGTACGTATACTTGACAATAGATTTTCTTTTCCTTTTTCCGCTTATTATTATAGAAATTTGTCATTAATCTTTTCGATACTTAAAATGGTAAAAATGTCTTTCGTTTCCAATTTACAAGCAAAACACACATTACATACTTATATAATACTTTTTTTTTATACCATAACTTTACCACATATAGAATTCGTTTTCCTGTAATCTCCTTAAACTCGGTTATAATTTACTTTTATAATGATAAAATTGTAAGAAGATGAAATCAGAGATGTTATTCAAAAGATTATTGTCATGAATAGCATTTTTACAGACATAACTAATGTTATAATAGTGAAAGTGAAGAAAATTTTCTACATAAATAAGAAAATGGAAGAAAAAAAATATTTTGTTGTTATTTTTCTTATAATATAGAATAGGCGCCAAACATTTTAATTCGATTAAAATGGTTGACTAATTCTTATAAAGCTAGAGAGACTATTGCAATTAGAATTACTGTTTTTTTTTGGTTTTTGAAGTTTTTGTGTTTCCGAAAGAAAATAATATGAAAATAGGTTCATTATCTAACTTACATATATCTTATATAATAATATAAATATAATTTTTAAAAGAGATTAACTCTTATACAATTTATGGTTATACAATTTATAGTTAATAAAAATTTCTACACAAAAATACAAAACAAAATGTTGTTATAGTAATTGAAGTATAAAGGAGACAAAACAAAATTTGTGTTTGGGTGCTCTATAAGATAATGTTCAAGATTACCTTTGAGAAATCTTCCACATATGTACCTACTCATATGACAATTTTTGAAGAAATGATGGTACTTTTTGTTAGTGTATGTTAGTGTTCAAACGAGACTACTCACATAATATGGGTGGGCTATTTATAATCTGTTTTTAAAAGTTATTAACACAAAATTAATAAAAATAATCATATGATTCAATGATTCATTTAATTTAAAAAATGTTAATCACACTTATCGTTTTTAGAAATGCAGATTTTTTCCTTTATTTTAAATTAAATTTAAAACCAATATGATGTGGTCAGCCCGTAACCGGCCGTGATGTATTTTATCTAGATTAGTAAAAGTATTCCAGAAGATAATGAAAATGCGTTTTAAACATTTCTTTACAATTTTAAGGATATTAATAAGCTGTTAGTTAAAATAACTAGAAAAATGTGAATTTGACTCTTAGTAGAGTTTGATTTTGTGCTGTCCGAATTATACAAAAAGTTCGTCAGTAATTTCTGTTTAAAACCAGAACTCAAATATTAAATTTCAAGAAATTTCATCAATTCTTTCCGTAGATATGATAAAAAAATGTAAAATCGGCCCCCAGATTAGTTTCCAAAATCTGTAAATTTTTTGGCCGTAGTAAACGTTCATTTACTGACACCTGATACATAAAATTGGTTATCAGAAAACCACATGCACATAATAAAATCGCCATCATTTGATAATGAAGGAAAAACAAACGCTGGACAGTTAATAAGGGCTATCATGAAAATATAGGTAAATGAGTATAACAGTTTTCCTTAATTTAATGTTTCACGAGAGAATATACGTATCGAACGGAACACTTTTAAGTTCTTAACGGAACACCTTCACTACCAATCCTATAGAAAATCACTAAAAATAAAAATTTATTTTGAATTCAATTGAAAATTCTTCAAATGTTCATAAAATGTAAATGTACTTATCATATAAGAATTTAATTACCAAGGGGTTCTATAACACACAAAAATGTAAAAGAAAAATCCCTATCCATTTTCCCATCCTAATTGGTTTTAGGGGAAATACGTTTGTCAACCAAATATGTACTCATACTTACACATATAATACAAACATTAAACAATAATCAAAATTTATTGAAGCGTGTTAAAACGGTTTCTAAGATTATTTTATCTATGTACGTATATCTTACGTATTTCTAACACTATATAGATGTCGTCTACATTGTATAAACATGGGATGCCTTGGCGAAAAAAGACAAGAAAACAGAATAAATTAAAGAGGACTTCTATTTGCCTTGAGACATTAATTTTACCCGTTTCATGGGAAATTAATTTATTTTTTGTTTTTTTACTTCGACTTTAAATTTTGTCTCAATGTCATTATCATATTATAATAAAAAAGAACTTGTTTCTCATATAGTCATTTGAAATTGATGATGATTTTCTTTTTAGATTTTGAAATTAGAATCCAACGCATTTTATTTCAATATTTGACACATTTCAAATTAGGTACTCGTAAATTCAAAATATTTTTATTTCAATTGAAAGTCTGCTACCTTATAGACATTTCATTTTGATGTTAATGTACTACATTGTTAAATTAGTTACTTTAAACGTACGAAAATAATTAGAAAGTTAAAGAAATTAGTTCAGACGCATTATAAAAATGTTAGTTAGTATGATCGAAAGCTTGAGGTAGAATAGAGTTAAAGAAAAATTGTACTAAAACAAAAATTATGGTGGCAACCATTACTCGCTGCTCCCTACATTACTTCCTTCCCTTATGCAATTGGATAATAGCTACTTAGTATACTGAAGAAGACAAGTTCAATAGTGTCACCTTTTATCCAATCAAGGGCATAAAAAAGGAATGTTGAATGAAACATTGAATTCCATTCAATGATGAATTTTAAATTAATCAAATCAAAAGCACAAAGAAGAGGTAACAGTGCCGTTCGAACAGCTTAAAAAGATCTATTGTGCCCCCCAAATAGGTGTTGGACAAGGCCCTACAATACCCCTTAAAGTCCCATCCCTCCAATGAATTCGAGTTACTTTGAAGCCCCGCCAAATAACAATCTCTCAATATTTCCCAGCATTTCCCTTCTGCTGCGGGCGAAGGACCCGCATTCTCCCAGAAGGTGTACCAAAACTCCTTTTCCTGCCTTCAAAATCAGCCTTCACTTCACTATCTAGGCCTTCAAAATCAGCCTTCACTTCACTATCTAGGCCCAGCCTCCTAAGATTAGCCCTAAGTCTACAATGCTCCGTCAAAATAGGGGAAAAATTTTCACGCGATTCATGTCAAACCCTATGATTTTTCTTTAGCACAAACAATATTCAATCTTCAACAAATTCAAATAAATTCAAATTTTAAAATCAATTTTGAACTATGACTGTGACTTATTTGTATAACAACACTACATAGAGAAATTAATATACCTATATACATAAATACAGAAGTACATGTTAGAAATTTTATGTTATACTTAAACAAAATATAATTTCAAATAAATTAAGGCAAATTAGGATGACATTTTTTTTTTTGTTAAGGATAATTTACGATTAACAATTGAATATATTTTCCTTTCATTTAAGTTCAATTAAATTTCAATTCCTTTTATTTTATTCTAAAAAGAAAAGGACAAGAATTCTTAAAAGAAATTTCTTTTTTTTTTCTTGTGTGAGAATAACATTAATGTGAGGTAATTTTAAAATAAAAATTAGTTAGTCCCAACTATAGGATACAATAATTTTATGTTAATCATTTAAACTATGAGGAAAATAAGAATATGATCTTTGCATATGAAATGTAATAAAATTTGCGATAAAGACTAAAAGGGGGTGGCGAACTCCGAGTCGGAATCACGATTTTAAGGCTTTTAATTGTTCTTCAAGTTTCTCTAATTTTTTAATATTAAAGCAACTCTGTCAAATGCAGTTTTATCTTGTAAAACAATAATTTTATGATAAATTGCATGAAGATTAAGTTATAAATCATTATAAAATCTAGTAATGAAACTTTACTTAAAATTACTGTTTAATTTCAAATGAATTCCTTAAATATATAAAAAAAAATTGCTGATTTATCAAGGATTTCAACCATAGGCGATAAATTTGCTTGGTTTGTTACTTAAATAAATTAATTAGTTCAGTGATCTATCCAGAGTTTTTTTGGAAATGCAAGAAATGTCTCTTTAAATTCTTATTGTCCAAATAGTAAATTACTTTTACCTGCTTAGCATTTTAATTTTTATTCTAAGCCTGACGTATCAGAACAGAACAAAACATATAACTAGAATTCAAATAGAAATATTCGAAATGAGTCTAGTACAATAATAATCTCTATTTAACAAAACATGTTAGAAACAGTTTTTTCATTAGACACATAGATTTATAAATTTATTTTGTTATCTAAACGATATTACGAGCATTACAAATGGAAAAATCTACTTTTAACATTTGATTTAAAAATTAAATTTTACATATAAAATTTTAAAAGGGTTCCAAAATTTTTATCTTTCCATTTATTTAACTTATTTTATATAATTTTAACGATAACAGGAATAAGAAGAAGAAAAAATCGAAAAAAAAAATTAAAAATTATTCAACACATCTTTTTAAGGATTCTTTTTAAGGATATTCCACACATCATTTCTTCTTTTATGTGATCCCCTCATTTTTATTTTCATTCTCTTCTTATTTATTGTTTTTTTTTTTTTTTTATTTTATTTATTGTGAGAATAATAGAATGCACCCTCACTTTAAAAAATTTGTATATGTGAATAAAATAAAAGCAATAGAATGAAAAAAAAAATAAATTTCAAATTTCCTTGCTGGAATTTTCTTTTTATTTTCAAATTTACATAAGTGTTTCTAGGGTCCACATGCGTAAAAAATGGAAATTATGTGTGTTTGTCTACTTACACATAATAAAAAACCAACATTTCTTTTTAAATTTGAATTAAATAGCAAAAAAGTAAAAAGAAATCAAAATTGCAATATAATGAAAAAGAAATCCTTCAACACTGCGATGATGGATTAAAAAGGTAATGTACATAAACGCAATTTAGAAGACGCATACTTCAAATTAATAAAAAAAAAATAAGAGTATTAAGGCAAAATTGTAAGAGAATAGGGTGGTTTACAAACCATTGAAATCTTAATAAAAAAAAAATAATGGTGCAAATCCTTTCCTTTGATTTTGTTGGTACACACACACACTTTTGCACATACACACATTCTAAATAATAATTGCAATAAATAATTTTTTCTTTGATATTTGTTTTCTTTTTTTTTTGTTCACATCTGGTTAAATTATCAATCAAAATTAATACTTTTTAAAAATAATAAGAGAAATTATTTTTGCCAATATTATAAAAAGAGAAAATTGTAATTTGAGAAAATTATGTGAGAACATGACATCAAAAGGAAAAAAATTTGACATTTGATGGGATGTTTATTATAAATTTAATATATATGTAGGTATACAATTAATGGAGAAGTAAAAAAAAAGATGAACAAGTCCTGGTCACGACTTAAAAATATTTTGATATTTTCTAGCAAATATAATGAATTTCAACAAATTAAATGATTATAACCTCAATTTAAATTAAAAGAAAAAGACCTTAACTTCTACATTATATCGCCTAAATAATAAAATGTCTAAACTCAAAATCTCCTAAGATTTTCTTTTAACTGAGCGATAATACTGAACATTTTTATTTTGCAAATTGAATTATAAGAATCCTGGCTGGAATGCAATTGATATAAGATGCACAAATAGCTTAATGTATCTATTATCACATACAGGGGGTGTTCGTTTATGCACGCTGCGCTGAAAGTTCCAAATTAGAACTAAAATTTCTAACTTGTAGCGTTAAACAGTATGCAAAAACTTTAGCTAAGCTTTTTTTGTTTACGCAGTCTACAAATTCTGAAACTTCTAACTAAATAATCTATCGTTCGAAAATAACAAAAATGGCATCGTTTATGTAATTATATTCTAATACTTTTCACCATCCAATTCACTGCAAAATAAAGAAATTTTAATAAGATTTGAAGACTTAAAGAAAACATACTGTAACAACCTTCAATATCTGAATCTGCCATTTTGAAATTTAAATTTTTTTTTCGAATTTTAAATTAAAAACGAAAAAAAAAAATTTCATAAGGCAGTGACTATTAATTATATAAATTTATACTAGAGGTCTGCGCTACATTTCTAATATTTTTTTATTGCAGATTGAATTTCCGAACGCACTTTATTGCAGCAAATAATTTCCGAACAATCTATATTTTTAGTGTATGTATAGCGTGAATTTTCGAACGTACTACAAATTTAGAACTATTCTAGAATTGAATAAATGAAAATCCTCACAATTTGCAGCCTATAATTGTGTATCTAACCTTAACTTATCACCTTGAAAAACAAAATGATGAATAAATAATTAATTTGTATATATGTACATATATACATTTTAGAAAAAAACGAGATACGCAATACGAGTATAGGGAAAAAATTACATTATACAAATATTTTATAATTTATAATAAATGTCACTTACCTTATTCTCACTTATGGCAAATAAAATATTGAGATACACCATCACGCCCTTTAGCTGTTTCGTAATATACACGCACATAACAATATAATTTCAGATTTTTAGGTTTATTGTATATGTAATTCGGACCAATTTCCCCAAAACCTAAAATAAATTTTCTAATAAAATTCATTGTACAAATGATTATTATTAAAGATTTATTGTAAATTTTTACTGCAGGGCATAAGGAGCTATTCAAAATCACTTCCTTAATTCTCTTCTGAAATTGTGACCGACTTAACTTTATGATATTATTCCTCCTCATCTTCCTTTTGCCTGAATAATTTTTTCTAGTTGCTCTTTATTGCTAAATTTTTGTTTTTTTTTAATAAAAAATAAATTTTTAATTAAAATTTTTTCTTTTTTCAAAATAAAAATTATTTTGTAAATATTCAAATGATAAATCAAATTTGTTCAGTAAAATATGAATTGTTTTAAAATATGCCTACTAGATAGAGAACGAACGCATATTACATAGATTGAATATGATAGGAAATTGCGACTCTCTTAGTGTTCTTATGAATTTTAAAGCTAAAATTTTTTTTTGAATATGACAAGGGCTATTATACTTAAGTAAGCTAAATATATAGGAATTCCTAAAATACCTGGACCCATATTTTAAGAACGATCCAATTAAGCTGCAATAACGACAAAATTATATAAAAATTTTAAATTCATTTTAAAAGGGTCATATTGAAAATTGTAATTATTTAGCAAATTTTATGTAAAAATGCAATAAGAAAAAAATTGTTATTAAAAAAATTATTAAAAATAATTTATATAAGAATATTTCGTTTCCGTATTCGTACAAAGCATTCAAAGGTTTTACCTTTGTTTTACAAAGGCAGTAATTATTATTATTATTTTCACTTTAACATCTTTACGCAATCCTTTTGACTTTGATTTTTAAATTTTATTTCTTGAATTATTTTTGTTTTTCTTCTATGCTGCCGCATTTAACATTTTTCGCGTTTTTGTAATATTTTTTTGTGCTCATTTTTTTTTTTGTGTTTTATTAAAATCGAATTTACATTAATTATGTTTGCTCCACTTTCTTTCATTTCAAATGGATTTTAATTGCATCCTTTATAATATATGTTGTATGTATGCTGCAGGATATATTATAATATACTGAAATATATACATATATACACATATATAAATAATTATATAACACACAATATATTGTATATAAAATAAAGTATAAAAAATAATTCATAAAATATTTAATATAAAAAAATATGAAACCCTGGTTAACAACTTTGTAAACGAGTTGACCTGAAACTAATTAAAACAAAATATGAAAAATATGGAGAAAAAAATATAGTTGGTCATTTCAATTTTAGGATATACTGTTATAAATGAACATTGCATAAAATTAATTCCTATATTGTACATTATTATTTCTAAAGTTTTATAAATATTAAAGACATGTAGTGTGTAACAACAGTATAGAGAACTAGTGTTATGACATATGTAGTTGTGAGAGACAAACCGCCAGATAATGTCTTAAATTACTGTATTAATCTCGACAAACTTAATTTTCAGCGATTGTTATTAATCAGTGACAAAGTTGTTGAAGTAAAATAAAGTTTTTAAATTTTTATAATTCTAATAAAAGGATGTGATATTTAATTTGATATTAAAATGATATTTGAAAGGATGTGAAATTTAATATATTTTGCCGCCTGTTTGATCGTTTACCCGATTATATATACTTGCGTAGTTAGAAAATATATAAAAACAAAAAACTGGTCGAAAACTGGGCATATTCATTTTAAAAAATTTCCATATTTTTTGCTTAAATTCTTGAAAACAAATAAAGAAATTATTTTATTTAGAACAATATTCGATAAACCAATTACCAAATTGAGAAATAACTTATATATTAAAAAATATACACAAATATTTTGCACAACAGTCAATTTAAATTGCGTAGAACAATTGAGCGAATTCGCTCTAAATTTAAAAATAATATTAATTTAATAATTTTCATATTAAGGGATGAAAATTGATAATTTAGTTTGAGTTTGGATTAAAATTCAAAACTATCAATCTAGACTTAGGCAAGTGTTGTTGTTATAGTCACAGAATAATTATAAAACTGACAATTTTGTAATATCGTCAAATCTTTATTTAATTACAAAGTTTAACCCTATAGTCTTTTAGATTTTACATTAATCGCTATCTTTTGTTCGGTTAAAAACAAAAAAAAAACAAAAAATTGTGAAAAGACTATTTTTTATATAAAAAGTACAAAGAAAAATTTAATTTTATATTTAACTGTATAACAGTTACATAAAGTGAATATATCGCGTTTTTACACACGGGATACCATAATGTTTTCATCCCTTTTGCTTTTTTGTTTTATGATCCTTATAAAATAAAATATTTTCTATTTAAACTTTTAAACTTTGTTATATCTTAAAAAAAAATTCACAATAGCTATATTCAATATTAATAAATAACATTAACGTATATGTACTTATTAAAAATTGTATAACAATTTTTTAAAAAATATAACAAAATAAGTGCTT
The DNA here is from genome assembly GCF_029603195.1 of Condylostylus longicornis. Classification (NCBI taxonomy): domain Eukaryota; kingdom Metazoa; phylum Arthropoda; class Insecta; order Diptera; family Dolichopodidae; genus Condylostylus; species Condylostylus longicornis. Next base: position 200,168 of record NW_026578192.1, read on the forward strand.
TTATTTATAAATAAAAATATTTTAATTGAAATTATTTGTTTTTAATTATAAATTTTAAAATTAAATGAGAAAATGAGATGCTCTAGGATTCTAAAGGGTTGCCGACATAAAAAAGATTATTACAAAATTTTGTTTTGCATTTTGCCCAATCTAATTTTTGAATATAATCAAACTACTGCTCTAACTCCAACAACTCTGATGATAACTAAAAACTTTTAAATAAAATTATTTTTAATAATATTCGAACAAGTTTGAATAGAAAATTCTTGTCCTATCAAAATTGTTTTCTTTCATTTACCAAAAAGTTATTTTTGAGAGTAAAAACTTTATTAGATTAATGGCTTAAATAGATATGCAATTTTTAGTTTTACAACAGTTTGATTGCTTATTAGCATTCCATAAGTTTATATATAAGCGTGCACACATACAACTATATGATCGCATGCAATTAAATAATCAAACAGTTTATAATTTGCTTCAAACTGATTGCAATTTTATATTTGAGTTGATACAATAATTTAGTTAGTTAGATTTGCGTGCAAGAATTCTACAATGAAGCAACAATTACAAAACTAAAAATTGCATGTCTGTTTGAGCCCTAAGAAAGCAATTAAATTTTTTATTTTAGTAAGCATTTAAACTTTGTTGTTTGTTCATGGATTTTGTTTGATTTGATGAAAATAGGATGTATGAATGAAAATTGTTTGATGATAATATAGAAAAACTGTAATTAGGTATGTCATACATATTTGTTTTTGTGCCTTTTATGAATATTATTGGTAATTTGAAAATATGTTATAAAAAGGTGTATGATGTTTGATATTGCCATAGTTGATGGCAATATCAAACAAAATGTTTGATATTGCCATCAACTATGTTTGATATCCGAATACTGATATTAATGAAAATTAGGAAATGTAATTATAATATTCTTCATTCTTCAATTGTTACTCAATTAATTATTATTATTACAATTTTTTTACAAGACCATTTTAAAACATTTGTAATCATCTCGCTTCTCGTTTTCTCTTTATTGTTATTATTCGATTCCCTTTATTGTTATTATTGTATTCGTTTATTGTTATTATTCATACAATCGTATGCACCATACAATACAATACCGACCATACTACATACAACATGTTCATAAACATTATTTACAAGTACATAATGCATATTTTATAATTTGTTAACGAAAATGAAAAAAGTACATTTGTAATTTGTATTAAATAATATTTTTATATAATATTGAAAATTATTGAGACGATAAATATTAAGACAATAATATTTTATTGATAAATAACAACATAATAATTAAAATGTTCTCAATTAAAAAATTATGAAAACGATATTTTGTGTGTATGCAAATGTTATATAATAACATTGTAATAATTTTAATTAACAGATGATATAAAATATAATAATAATTGAAAAGTTCGATAATAATTACATTCATTTTTTTTATTTTTAATATTATGCAGCCATATTTCAATTAAATTACGAATCAGAGAGGACATTATTTTTTTTTTTCAAAATATTAAGTACTTGTTAAATAGTCTACAGTGTACACTTAATAATATTTCAATTTAATAACTTGAATACATACATAGTAAATGTAATATATTTTTGTTAAAGAAAATAATTCAAATATTAATGACTGTAACTATTGAACAAATTGGATACACTTTGGACCAAACGATTCTCTATATTAATTTACACATATATATATATCTGATAGCGTATGTCTGATGGCGGGAAATTTCAACAAGATTTTAAGAATATTTTGCAATAACATTATGGAAATGATTGTAATTTAATTATTTTACATGAAATTTATACATGCTTTTATTCATACATGTATGTAGATTTAATAAGTATGAAAGCATATGTACAATTCACATAGAGTACGATGTATCCGTTTAAAATTATATTTCTGATATTCTTCATCTATCAGCACAGAGCAAAGTGGCCTAAACGTCATACTAAAAATTTTTGCCACGATATGTGGGTTAGACCATTTTTGCATTTGAAAAATTAAATTTTGGGCTTAAGAGGCCAAAATAAATAATAACGAAATATAAAGAAAATATTTGACTTTTTTGTTGATAAAATTAAATTTTGGACCTAATTTAATATATTATGTATATTTCTAACAGTAAGAGCAAAAATTGTGCAAGTGAGAGTAAGGCCACTTTGGTTTTGAGCCTCTCAATTGTAATTGTGGTTTTTAGAACATTAATTTCTAAAATTTGCAATTTTAAATTTAAGAATCGGAGTTGTAGAATATATTTGAATAATTTTTAAATTCAGGAACTCTTTAACAAAATTTTGTCGAGCATTCTAATTAAGTTTTAAGTTTAAATTTTCTAAAAATATTAAATTACTATTTGTGTAACTAACAAAACTACTTCTAGCAATAAAAAGTCAATTAACTATATGTGATTTCTTAAAAAAAAGACCACATTACCTCAATTACCAGACATTTTTTAATTCAATTACAAGAAAAAAAAAAAAAACTTAACAAAAAATGGCAAAGCCTTAAACCAACTCTGAGTATAAAGAAAACCATTTTATGTTTGTCTTTTTAAAAATTCATTTAAAAATAAGAGTTTTTAATAAGAGCCAGAACTTTTTTATATTCATGATATCTATTAAGAATTAATTCAATTCAAATGAACTTAAAATTTATCACATTTCCTAGAATTGAGGCAAATGTAATCATTCTTTACATTTATTATATCAGAATCTCTCTAAAATCATTTTACAGCAATGAAATATCGATTATGCGATCCTATTAATTCTGAACACAATTCACTAAATTGTAAAATCAAATTCGAATATTTAAACTACTTCATTCATTACCTGTACGTATAGCTATTATAAAAACTTTTACTCCTAATAAATAGCCTGACCACAAATTTATGTAAATAATATACATATTATAAGATAATGTACAAGCAGCCCTATTTATATAGATGAGAGTTCAAAAGAAAACGGACCTAAATTATACCATTTACACTCAAGAAAATTCAATAAGAGCAGTGAAAATAGTTGTGTGTCATATGTATGTAATGATTTTTATTTTTTAACATACTTACAACATGTATTCAAATGCAATATTTAATTGATTAATTTGATTTGAACAAGGAAATCTGATTAAAGTACGATTGCACGTATTGTAAGCAGGCCAAAATGTGGAAGAAATAGGCATTTGCATCAATAAAACTTAACAAAAATTCTTCTATGAATTCAAATATTTTCTAAAAAAAGGCGAAAATCATGATTCTTATTCACTAGCCGCTCACGTTTAAGACTTGAAATTTCTTAAATTTTTAAATTCCTTAAATTAATATTAATAAACAAGTCAGCAACTTACAATTAAAAGCTAAATTGTGTATTAATAACTCATTACTGCATTTTGGAAATCAAGGATTTTTTTTTTATTTTTTTACTAAAATATACTTTAATTAAGATTAATTAATTAATAATAGCACTGCTTAAATTTGATTAAAAAAATATATTATGTAGCTTAATTTAAATTTGTACAATATTAAATTTTTTTAAGCTGCGGAATATTTTATATTTTCGATATCTCTCCAAAACTAGTTACTACAATGGAATTTAAAATATGGGTTTAAATCAATAATTTTAATCTGAAATTAATAAAGAAACATCTATTAGATTCCTTAATCTTCATTAAAATTTTCTAAGCAACTTTTGTAAAATTCAAACAATTTCCATTATTACAAGTTAACTATTTACTAATCAACTTTTTTTAAGTACATACATACTCAATATAAAATTTCATAATATAGTAAGTTTTGGATTCAACAAAATGCCGAGGGGCTATATAAAAATAAAGAGATTTTCTTTTTAATTGCAAGCAATTTTGTAATAGAATATCGAACAAATTGGATAAATTGCGAAAAAAATTTTTTTTTTTAATATTTAAAAAATTTGTAAGGTTAGTTCTAGCAATTTTGTTTTAATATTTTTATTACGGAAAGAAGAAGAAAGGTATATAGGGGGAGATTATGTACACATTGTAGGTTTTTAAAAAAAAAAATTGTAGGATAATTTATCCTTTTTTTATTCCTATTTGAAGAATATTGTTTGCATTGAAAACTTTATACATATTTGGAATTTCTGGTTGAAGTTACAGGGCTGATGGCTTTCAATTGGTATATGAATATGAATGAAAAAAAAAAATAAAATTTAAAAAAAAAAATATTGACAAAAATTATTGATTATTTTAACCGAATATCATAAAATGTTTTTGATTCTGTCACGAACTTCCAAATTCGATAATATTAATTCAAACGCAGAAGTTGTTCGCTATAATTCTTATTGGATCTGTAAGCAATTATGGTTCGCATGTATGTCAATTTACTTCTGATACTTTCGATTAGAGAATTTATTTATTAACGTTTAGTAAAAACAACGAATTTCATACATCATACATACTACATACATCGAACTAGAAAATTAAAATACTTATATAAATTGAGACCGAACAGAATTACTTTTCCTGACAATTTTATAATTCTTACTGATTTCTACGTTATTGACATTCAAAAGGGAAGCTATAAATCCAAAACAAAAAAACGAGATTCCTTTCAATCAATGTGAAACAATAAAACAGATGATACGACATCATCCCAAATTTCAATCATTCAAATAATTACAAACATTGACTTAAAATCAATCTGCATTTCGCAATAACACCATGCACAAAAAAATTTTTTTTACAATGAATTAAAATGAACAATAAAAAAAAAAAAAAAACTTGACTTCTGATACTTTGATAGAAAAACTTTCCAAAATGCAAATTTTTGTTTTTTTTTTCTATTTTTGCATACTTTAATTTCCTATTTTATTCTATTTTGCTTTACTTTTTTCTTGCCCTATTGAAATATGAGTCAGCTGGATTTATGTTATTCTTTGTACAAAATATAAAAATATGAAGTTTGAATTTTACAATTTTTTTTTCTTGTTTCAATAAATTATTAATTAAAAAAATTTGCAATAATAATGGTTTTCAAATTACAATTTTATTAAACGTTTAAAATTTAAGTTTCAAGTGATTTTAAATAACTATATAGTTTGTAAATGGAGCTTGTAAAATGGATATTAAATTTGAATAAATTTAGTTATTTGAATAGTTTTAATCAAGAGCTTCACTTCGTATGTTCTAATGTTTTTGTTATAAACTTCACAATTTTTTATGAATAAAATGTGTATTAAAAACAAGCTATGTAATATTCGGCATTTTATATTATAGGTCATGTATACTCTGATAATATAAAAAATAACTCTTGACTATGTCCGTTTACGGACGCGAGTATTCTATTGAAGAAACCTTTGAATGTAAATCTGCCTTTAAAAGTTTTAAATCTGCTTTCAATCAAATAATTGTAAATTTCAAAAATTCGTTTAAAATATAGAGAGTTCGAATACGCAAAACCCAATCATACATATTATATTTGAAACAGATAAATCAATAGAAAATAAATTTAATTCAAAGAGGAATTCAAATTAAAAGAAATTTGAATAAAAATACTTTGACTGTACAATTATTCTATTAATTGACAAAATATTTGTTGCATTAACAATTAAATTTTCTTAATATTTTTGAAAATAACATAAGATTTTCCTATGAAAATAATTAGTTTGGAAATATTTATTGCAACAATACAATATTTGTATTAAAACATATTCTATTATTATAACATTTTCCCTACATTATTCTAAATAGGTAAAAATTATTCAGAAATTCGAAAACAAATTTACGAAAATTATAGGAAAAAAATTGATTTATGGACTGGAATTTTTTTTACTTTCCATGTAAATATGCATACATACAATTTTAATATTCAATTTACAAAAAATGATGGTATTTAAAATATCATTGTAAATAATAAAAAAAAAATATATGTATATTATATTATGTAAACTTTTATAACAAATAATCGCACAAAAATTTTTTTTTTGCCACTTTTAAATTGCTTCTATTTAATTTGCTTATTTTTTTGTTTTTATTTTTTTTTAATAAAATAAAGTGAACGTAAAATTTTTTTGTACATATGAACTCAGTCAAATATATTTGATATTTACCTTTTGATTTTTATATAATATTCAATTTTTTCAAAGCAAATATTTATATAAATTTTAGGTGTATTACTACTATACGATATTATTGATATTATAGGTTGATTGTTAAATACACTATGATTACTTAGTACCATATGCTATATTTATCATTCATTTTCAAATAATATGTCTGGGGAAAAATTTTTGTATTCTCTATTATATTTTATATTTACTATATCAAAAGTTACTAAAAAAATATTAAAAAAAATTATGTGATTAAATAATTAAGTGATTGGAAAATTTATGGATGAAAAAAAAAAACAAATGGTTTTATAAATTATATTAGAAAATTGCGATTTAAATTAATTAAAAAATTTGATTAATTTAAATTGAAATTAATTATGATGCTAAAATTTTCTATTCTATTGAAAAACTAATATTTAATTAATTATTTGAGAATTTATGGCTGAAATGCAACTCATATATCGTCGGTTAAAAAGCAGAAAGCGTTAAGTCAGGAAACTGTGTTTTAAGTAAATTCAATTTGCACAAATCGTAAAATTGTAAAACTAATCAATTAGTGCAATGGGATTGGTTTCTTTAATTTCTGGATTTATAAACTACATTCTGGATTTGCATGATTTTTTGCCACAACAAAGATTATATTATTCTGATTTAATTCATCTGTGAAATCCGAATTCTCAAAAAATGCACTTAGTGCTTTCTGCTTTTTAACCGACGATATTAAAATAAGTTAAAAACTATTATAATTTGGTCTATTAGAACATCTTAAAATCAATCTTAATTTTCTAATTTAATTACAAAAATAACTAGCTGCACATAATTGAATTGAATTCGTATGTATAATTAAAAAGTGAAAATTTGAATCTTATATAAAATATTGTTGAATTAAAATAATAAAAATTACTATATTGTATTTTTAATTAAAATTTTAAATAACATACGATTGAAATTAATTGTGAAAATTGCAATTATAAAAATCGAAATAATATTAATTAGTAAAACAAGCCTGAAATTTATTTATCTGTTTCAACTAAAGTTGTTCAGCAAATTGGTGAATAGAGACTCTAATATTACATTTATTTATAATAATATTATTTTACAATTAAATTTTTGTTTTTTGTCAATATGCAATTTGTTTTGTATTCATAAAATGTAATCTTAAATTTGTTGGTACAAATTCAAATTTTCAAAATTTTCTTTTAACTTAATAATATAGAATAAATTTTCTATTAATTCTCGATTAAATTATTTACAATTCACTTACATATTATTATGTTACAACATTAATGATAACAAAATTTTACAATTTATAACAAAGCTGTTTCATTATCAATTTAACGTATGAAATGTGCTTGAACATTAAATTATTAAATTTTTACATTATAATTAAATTAATCATTTAAATAATTTTATTACTATTATTATAAATCATTACTTATCATTATTGTAAAAGAAAAATATGAAAAAATTACAATGGCTCCAATTTTATTTTGTTTTCTTTTCCCTATTCTTAAAATCTATAAATTTTTTCTTACATCTGATCCAAATTTCTGTACAATACATCAGAATAGATTAAAAATAAATTATTAATTTGTATTTTTATATAAATACAATTTTTTTAGTTACAAAATAGAAATTATTCCAGATGATTTCTGCCATTCTTTTTGATTATTTTTTTTTCTTATAATATTAAGTAAAATCTTAAAATATTGATTTATTTTGTATACTTATATGTATATTTTATAAAAAATAATCGATCATTAATAAAAAATTTAATTTAAATATACTTGTTATTTTATGCGTATTATACATAAATGTTATTTATATTTTAATTTTTATTATTTATTACAATAATTTCCTTTTAATATGGGCATTTCAATTAATTAATATGTAGTCGCCTTAATTTTGATAACAGAAATTTATTATAATTTTTGTTTATTTTTTTTTTTGGTTGTTTTTGACTAGACGACATTAAGACAATATTCTTATAATATGAAGGCAAACTAATAGTAAATAATTGACTATAAAATAAATACAAAAATTATATTTTTTATAATATTGTACACAGAGTGAACCCCCATAAAAAAGAAAATAAAATTTTTAAATTTAAAAGGAATAAATGGAATGAAATCAGCTGCTCTCGTGTATTATCCAAAAATTTGTTTGCTTCAATTCATTTTTTTCAATTCATCTGTAAAATTTATATATGTAATTCAACTGCATAGCTTTAATTCATATTCATATTGAAAAATCTAAAAAGATATTGAAATTTTAATAAAAATCAGCTTTTTTTATTAATAATTGCAGAGTTAAAATTTACTAAAAACACTCAAATTGATTTTCTTAATGTATCAAATTATAATTATGTTTACTTTGATATTTAAAAATTTAATCAATTTAATTGGACAACTTGTATAATATAATAATATTTCGAGTTATGACCTCTTCAATTTAAGAAAACAAATCAGAAATATTTAATATAACAAAACATAAGAAAATATGCAAATATACATACAAACACAAAGAACAGGGAATAACAGATGAAAATCATAATTTCAATTTTAAAAAAAGACGAAAAAAAATAGAGTAGACCCTTGTCAACTCTGTGATACTCGTAAGAATTTGTTATATCCTATGTGCGAATAAATATGACATAACAAACTATGGGACAGACTATTAATTTAAGTTGCCGTATTACCATATTACCATTGAAGTTGTATGTCTGCTACCAGAAGGAGCCACCAACGACTTTTATCAAACACATTGGCGCTATCTGTATATTCGCTTGTCTGAAATTTCAATATCACAGCTTTTGTAGTTTCTGAGATATAGTCAAATAAATTTTGAAGTTGTATGGCAGCTACCCGAACCGGAACCCCGATCATCGCTCCAATTTAAATAGAGTTCTGGAACTTACTACAATAAATCATTTGTGAAAATTTGTTAAACTTAGCTCAACTTAGTTTCTGAGCTATCGTTAGGACAGGCGGACGGACATACAAAGCTAAATCGACTTAGAATTCGACGCCGATCGAAAACATACACTTGAGTCTATATCTCAGAGCATTATTTTTCTTAGCGTTACAAATGGTACAGCAAATTTAGTATACCCTTCGAACATATATTCGTACGAGTATAAAGATCTTTAAATATTGGGTCTTTCCCGCGGAAGAAAAACAAAATCAACTAAAATATTATGGTATAAGTTATCAGAAAACTCGACTTAACCCGTATCAAAACAAAAATATTACTTAGAAAATATTATTATACTTTTTATATTATGATCTTTTCTTTCTTTTTTTTTTTTGAATATAGTGTAGATGAAACTATCAAATTTCACTATCAATCGACTTTAATATTCTTTTCATTTTCTTTTCCATTTAAATAATTCATAAATGAAACTGATATAGTTCTTGAAGATATTATTCAAGTCCGTCAATTTAGTAGCTTATAAATTTTATTAGATTGCCATGTATTTTGTTAGTTGGTTTATAATATAGTGAAATATTTCAAAGATCAGATCATATTTCAAAAAAAAAAACTGCGACAGATATCACAAGAATCGTTTTGTTTTTTTTTATTTATATGATCTTTAATTGCCTCATCAACTTTTATTAATAAAATAAAAAAAAAAAAAATTAAGTTTGAAATCAGCAAACATCATGCTTTGTTTATAAAATGTCAAGATTAATTTTATTGGCCCCATAGGATGATAGATACTGAACGCGATTATTTGGTTCATTAAATATTATCACATTTTTTCTTATTAAAAAAACATTTGCTATAAGAAGTTTTTTAATCTGTAAATTTGTTAAAATATCAATGAAATGGAATTAGAATAGAAATTTTAATTTCAAACTTGCAGATTAAAATTGTTTGGATGACAGTAAAATTTCAATAAATAAATTAGTTTCAACATTTATGTTCTAATGCATCTGAAATTACGTTCTTAACTCAACCACACTTATTTCATTTGCCTGCACTTTTCCACCTATGTGCAATGTATAAAATCTTTTCTACATATATATATATTTTTCCTTTTAAATGCAAGCTATTATCTTTGTCCTCCAGCTCGTCACGTCTAACCTATTATTTGCCTCTATTCTATTTATTTCTTCTATTCTATTTTATCGCTTATAATATTACAATAGTTAAACTTTTTCATTTTATAATCAAAATAAAGATACAAGTACCTACAATTATAAGAAAAAATAAATAATTCAAAAATAAATAAACTACAATAACAATATTACCACCCACGGTCATAATTTTCAAGATGTTCCGTCGAATTCACTCTAATTAAAATTAGTTTTCTTGATATTTATCGCTAAATATTGCAATACGCGCATGCAATACACTACAAAATTAAATGCTCCAGAATAAAATATTCTTCAATTAGGTCAGCAATAATAATTTAAAATCTTTATAAAATATAATTTATTCCGCGTTTATGCTACCATCCCCAATATATAAAGTATAAGATTATTAATGGTAAGCATTTTGTTTCATTACATCTTTCTGATTCATTGGATGCTGTTTATTTTGTTCCAGTGTTCTTTTGTGTGTCAACTCGTTCCATAAGGATGTAGTTTTCGATGGTACATAATACCTTGATTCAATAAAACATTTATTACAGCACTAAAATAAAATAATTATCTGGTTTCACTTATCATTTAAATTTGATTAAATCATAATCATCATTTTCACTTTTATGGACAATATTCTACTCGCAGTCAGCCCCCTTCATGAGATATTTCATAGAAATCGATTTGATATTAGAGAAAAGAGAAAAAAAAATTAACTTCTACCATACATACATACATATTTTGATATTTACATAAGACCTTTTAAAATATATAAAATTATCTACAATTCCAGATCACATTTAATTCACTTCTTATAATCAGAAATGCTGCTAAATATTGGATCAATGTTTTCTATTAAATTCCTGGACGTAAACATAATTTGATACTGTGGATTTTGTTAGTTTTGTTCTTGTTCTGTTTTTTTTTTTTTTTAATTAAAATTTAAATATGAAAGGGTTACGAGATATGCACTTAATACTTTAATATTTAAAAAAAAAAAATCAAAAATATAAAAAAAAATGAAAACAATATTGGATATTTAATTTCATTTTAAAAAATTGAAAGGGGGGAAACTTTAAAATTCCCTTTAATTTTAATAGCAGAAAGGATAAAAATATTTATTTTAAATGGAGAAGTTAAGAAAATATTTTTTTCTGTTTTCATTTTATAGGCTTGCTTATATTATTATTTTTGTTGAATCGATTTACTTCAAACTAAGCACTAAGGGATTCTGGAATGGCAATTAAGCTTACAATAATTATAAAATTCGGTATATTCTTGCTATTGTGGGAGTATCTGCTTTTTCTTTTAACATACTTTCTTGGAATTAATTCCAAATTTTATTCAAATATTGTTTGTTGATTTAAAATTAAGATTTTATCATCTTTTTTTCTATAGTTGAATCTAAGATAAACAATATCGACATGTAGAAGGTTTAAGTCTAAAAATAAAAAAAAAATTATCATATATTTTTTTTATAAGTTATTTTAATTAAGTTTTTTGAAAAAATTACCGAAATATTCTCATGTAACATAAAAATTAACTAGTTGACACAATTATTAACGGTGACACATTCATAATTAATCTAATTTACTTAAATAGTCCGCGTTCCCAAATATGTTTTGTACCTATTCCTGGTAAGTAATGAGAAGTAATATTTCTGACTCGAGCTCGCTTTGTATAAAAGTAAGCGTTAGTTCTCAGTTATTTGTCTGCTAAAGACTTTAAATAATTTATATTGCTGAAATCAAAACGCCCACCCACCCCCATATTTCTGAACGCAAGCGAATAAAAACTATCTTAATTTTTAAAGAATGCAATAATGAATTTTAGAATGAATTTAGAATTTTTCGATATAATAATTATTTTAGCTTTTACACGTATTAAGCTCTATATCAATTATAACATGTAAATTAAACTGTTTTTTTTTTTAAAAAAAAATTTTCAAACTCTTCAATCCTAATTAAGTAAATATTGTTTTGGATCATAAATCACCTTAAAATTTTTCACAACAACAATGATAGAAATCTACTCTATACTTAAAACATTAAACCAATTAGTAAAACATTGCCTTAAATTCTTTTAACTCGTTACACAAATTTTTTTTTTATTTTCCCTTCTTTATCTTTTACAAAATAAGAGCAGCATAAAAATTATGTGACGGTAATTGATTCATTTAAAGACATCACGTTTCGCTTTTACTCAATGCACTCTCTATTTATAGAATATTAGGTGGCCCACCAATCATTCATATTAATTGTATAAAATGTCATACTATGTCGCGACAAAATAAATTTCGCAAATGAAATATTCATGTTATTTATTTTCACAAAACATAAAAAATATAAAACTAGAGACTATGAAAACAGAAGCAAACAAATTCTGAATGAGAATTTAGAACAAATCTTCATTATTTTTAAAGCCCATATATTTATTTTTAAATAGTGAATTTGAATGCACAAAATTTACGTGGAAAAAAATAAATAAATAATTTTATTTAGCAAACAATCATTAAATATATGAAATTGTTATCTTTTTTACTAAATTCATGCAAAAATTAAAATCTTTGAATAGTCTAGCACTTTAGAATTGATTAAAATCGTATCGTTAATCAAGTCAATGTTAGTAACAACATAAAAATATTAATGCTCTAAAACACTACTTTGAGATTGCAAACTAAATTTAAGTTGATTGGAGCAATCACAAGCAAATCATATCATTTATGGTTCTACGGAATCATAATAAAACAATAGATTCGGTACGTACTCATGATGAAACCTTAAAACTTTGAGTCGTTCTTTTCTTGTGACTTAAACAATGTTTATATAATTTTAAAATAATTCTAAGACAAAAAAATATACCAACGGGAAGTCTAATTGAGGTCGTTTAAAATACATAATTCAAATGTAAATTTTCACAAATCAAAATAAATTGTAGGCCATTCATTAGTTAATATAGTGAAAAAATTAATCAAAGAAATCATAATTCTCATTCTGAAGACATAAACTGTTAGCAAAACATTTATAATAAAGAATTATAAATTTACTTTTATGTATAAAATCACCATTAAACTGCAGAAATAAATTATTTAACCAGATTTGTTATCCAGATTTCAAAAATTAAAATAATTGTTTTTCAAATTCATAAATTTTTTTAAAGTTACATGAATATCATGTACTGCCTCAAGAATTACAAAATTAGGTAATCACTTATTTTGCCACTTGACTCATTTAGAACTTATTACTCGTAGTACATCCAAATTCAAAGTGGATCCAAGTTTTTATTAAAAATGTTTGGGTGTACCTACAATGCAACAAAATTTAATTAACCGTAAATCCTAAATAGCAATCTAAATAAATTGTATGTATTAAAGCTCACATATATTCGAAATTACCTTTCGTGCGAAAATTTCAGCTGTTATATTTGATAACGTAGTTAATCTCTATTGCGTTAAATCTTAAGAAATCTCTAATTATATAACTATTCAACCGTTAAAACTATAGGCTCATGTTTTTTTTCTTTTCATGCTCATCTTCTTTTTGTGTTTCTTCTTCCATTTCGATTGCATTATATAATTCATTATTGTAGGATGATACAATAGCACTATCATCAAATATCTAAAAATTAAAAAAATTTAGCAAAGTAATGTGTAAGTTTTTGAAAATATTTTAAGGTACCTTCTTGAGATGATCTTCTAGTTTAATTTCGGATTCCTTATTCTATTCATTCTGTTAGAACTACGATTTTATTGTTTTTATATCAATGCTACCTAAATATCATAACATGGAAATTATATGCAGTCAAAACAGCTCTACCTCTCTTAACATCGACTTTTAGTTTATAGATTAACGGGCTTTAAAATATTAATACATATTTTCCAAAACTACGTAAATTATATGTATAATTAATAAAATATTATATTTATTTTTTACAGGAAATAATCCAAGGTTTAAGGAAAAAGTAAAGCTTTTAACTATGGAAAAACACAGAAGCAAAATTTCATCACGGAAACGGCCATCAAATTTGAAGCGATTAGAATTATTGGCGCAACAAAAACAAAAGTAAGTTATAAAACTACAATTTTACATTCTACGTTATATGTATTTCAAAAAAAAAAAAAAAATGTTAATACAATATCCTTTTTGGTTTGTTTCTTAACTATAGAAAAAAAATATTTTTACGATATTTTAATTCAATTCAATACATAATCACTTTAGAAAGACTAAAAATATCCCTACATTTCTTTTAACAGAACAAATTCCATGTAATTTACGATAAACATCATTGACCTTACATTCTTACAATATAAAAAAGGAAATTTTAAAATTAAATACTAAAAGGAAATATTATGATTTTTCCATTACCACCAAGTATAATTTGGTTTGAGTTCATGCTAGTTCTAAAAAGAATTTTTACGAAACCTTTATATTTTGTCTACAATAAACATATCGTAAATTGTTATTTAAAAACTTCTCACTATTCCAAGTAATCTCAAAAACACTTTCAATTAATTTAACAAAAAAAATCCATTTCAATAACTTAACAGTTAAAAATTGTGAAATATTTTAGACCTATATTTTAATTTGTTCTTCAAAAATTTTTAAGTAAATATATTGAAGCAAGTGTGTACCTACCTAACCTTGCATTGTTAATGAACTCAAACCGTACTTATCCGTATTAATATCAAGAAGATTGTTATTTTTTCTGTTTATCACCATTCTTGGTTATTGAATGATTTTTTAATTTATGTTGTTTCTTCCGAGCACGATAGAGACATCTTTGAATAGATGATTTTCCTGGAAGACTCGATTGTACTGCAACAGGCAAATTTGGTATAATTTTTTGCATTATCTGAAAAGGAAAATAATAAATCTAATTGAAATAATTTTACATAATTAAAATCTTATATAATTATTATTAGAAGACCGTACATAATTAAAAAAAAAATTATTGCAATAGAAGGAATATAACATATAGGCCTCCCAAGGAGATGTAAAAGTAAAAAAAATTATATTTATTAACATGCAACCATGAAAATATAAGAGAACAGGCATTTCGAAGAACAAGAATCTTCGCTATCCAGACTAGTGATTTTAGATAATTTAGATTTTAGTAATTCATTATTTGTTAATTAAAAGTATGTACCTATTCTATATATACTCTTATGTAATATCTGTTCAAAAATCTAAATTATGTATTTGTTGCCCATGTAATTATAATTCCAAATAATATAAGTAGGTGTTTATTACAGAAGCACTGTCAGCCATAAGAGTATTTTGAGATATAATACAGTAATTTATAATTTGCTGTATCAATTATCCTTAATCAATAGACTAATAACTAATAATGAATTCACAAAATTATCAATAAGTAAATTCTATTCAATAAGTAAAGCTATTCAATAAGTAAATTCGTCAGTAGGTACCTACATATATTTATATGTATCTACAACTGCCGAAAGTTGTTCGAATTTTCTGGTTACAAACTAAATTTTATTCATCTGCAATTTGGTTATTTTGTTATTACTTTTGTATTAATTTCGCTTACATACTATAATTTTAGCTTACTTTCTTAGGTGTCGTACTAGTTTTTGAAACTAAAACTTTCATTTTTTCTATTGCTAAATTCACAGCAACTGAAACGGTATCCTTTGGTTCGTGAGTGTGAATTTCATTTAAAGTTGCAATTTTTCGTTTTTGCATAATCACATATGCTTTGCAATGCTCTTTTCTGGCGAACCGGCATATATAACGGATTTCCTTTGTAATTTTTGAGTTTCTAAAAGAATATATCATTTTAATTATCTAATCAGCTCTTTCTTTCTGCACAAAATAAGTCTTTCTTACCCCTGAACAACATATTCAAAATTATGAAAAATAATCATTCTAAGTCCTCTTGCGGTTTGAGTATAATATATTTTATCCATCACGCTTTTGTGAATTAGCTCCTTGATTACAACTGAATCTTATTAGATAAATAAAATTAAATTAAGTGCTACTTGCTAGAGCACTGGGCCCAACGAATTTAGGAGGCAAAACTTAAATATAATTTAAACTTAAACGCAACACTAGTGCACATAATGTACATACAAAAAAAAACAGTCACGTCATAATCAATTTAATAGTGCTGCCGTTTAAATATTTTTTAACGCAATATTTTTGGTTTTCGATTATTTCCCTCGATCTCAAAAAACGCATGTTGCGTATATTTTTTTGTCAAAATATTTTTAAATGCATGTTTTTAAATTATGTATATTATTTGAAATATGAGACCTACAATACGCATTACTTTTAAAAATTAAAAGTTGACAACGTACACAAATTTTTTTTGTTTTAATTTTTGCTTTCATATTGGTATTGAAATTATTAGTGTATTATTAAAATTATAGCAAAAAAAAATTATTAATGTCCCGTTTAAATTAAGACAGATAAAAAACTGTGTAGGTTCATATTAGTTTCCGGCCATGATTGTCAAAATTTGAATTAATTTGTATAGAAACAAAACGATTAACGGCAACGGCAAACGATTTCCGTTGTTAAAACAGAACAACAGTAGACGGGCAAAATCAGCTGTTCAGTAATTTTGCATATAATATTAAGCACACATTGAAACAAATGACAAGACCAACCAAATGAAACGTCGGTGAAATTCACGACGTCAATTCATTTTGGTCGGTCCCGTTAATATAACGTCTACATAAATCACCTTAACCGGGAAGACATTTCTCATTCGATTTTGAGCTACTTAATTCAGTTAAGCGGGAAGACATTTTTCATTCGATTTTGAGCTTTGGAAGAGTTCAGATTTATACTTTGTTTTGCAGTAATTAGTTAGTTGTGTTAAAAATATTTCGTTTCTTTTAAGCTTAAAGTCTCGGTTTTTTTTTTTGATGTGTGAGAAGATAATTTTATATTTATTTTTACTGGGATCTTTTATCAAAAAATTTGGTTGAGATTTTGGTTGGAGAATATTTTTGGTGTTAGCTTTAAATTTGTTCTGTGGTTAAGTAGAATAGAAAATAAAAATACTAAAGGTTAGTGAAGGGAAATAAATTATGTATAAAAATTAATACATAAAAGTATTGCTATGTATTATAATTTTGCGATTGGAAATAAAAAATGAAATAATTTAATTTTGACTGTAATTAACTTTTAGAATAAATATTTATGAATAAATTTAAGAAAAAATCAGAAGCCAAGCGACTATAAAGCGCTTTTACTGCATACTTATTTTGTAGTTTGCAGTGAAAAAAAAATAAATTTTGTATATACGGTATTTGTATAATATACGGTATAATATTTACACGATAAATATACATAAATTGAATCGAAAATAATTTTTTTTAAAATGGTTATTGTCTATGTTATAAATATTTAAATATACAGTTTTGGTGTGAAACTATGAAAAATACGATTTAATGTATTATGAAGATTTTGGGAGAACATACATAATTTTTGTCACTTTGGGATTTGTCATTTTGTATGAAATTAAATTTTTATGGAACATTTGAAAATGAAACGAAACATGCATGTGAAATTGTGCATATTTTGAATTTTGAAGTGTACAGGAAGATTTTAATGAAATAGAAAATGTATGAGAAAAATTTTGTGTTATGGCTTGTAAGAATACGTACATACTAAATAAATGTTTCAATAAAAAATAATGTAAGAAATTTTTAATGAAAGTGAATACACTTTTTAAAATTGAGTTGAGATTGATTCTACTTAGACGAGTGACACTTGGATTAAATGATTTTTAATAAAAAAAAATGAAATTATAAAAGAACCTTTTTTTTTATTAGCATTTTTTTTTTATTTAGCATTTTCTATAAATAAAGAAACCTTAAAATATTACAACAACCTGAATTTGGCGCTAATTTTTGTATTTTTTTTTTGTTTTTGCAGAGAAAATTCTAATTCGGATCCTGGAACTTCAGCACCTATTTTTGTAAGTATATTGAAACGATATTCTAAATTTAGTTCATTTTTTTTTTTTGGTTTTAGTTTTATATTGCGATCTTTAGTTATTTTGCGAATTATGTATAGGACATAAAGCTATCAATACATAATCACTGCAAAACGGAAGCCTTTTACAATATGGATTTAATAACAGTTTGCGACATACCTAAAAACGATCGAAAGATGAATTGTCCCTTATTATTCCTATATATTTCTTATACGAAATTCAACTCAATCTAATTCAAATCAAGTAAAATATACTGAAAGTATGTATTGCAAATTACTTATATACTTAGCATACTTATTGAAAGCATACTTGTAGAAGCCTTCTTAAAGATCTACTTATTCAGATAACAAAGAAATTGACTGATGATATTTCTGTCGTATATAATTAATTTTAGTATCACTGAAAAATTTTTGGCTATTTAACAGTCACTCCTAATATTCATAATGTACCTATAGGTAGGAAATAAAATTCCAAACCATTAATAAGGTATTCATTCAATTTCACTTGATGTTCTTGTAAACATAATTAATTTATAATATTACTGTAAAGAATAGCCATTTTTGGTACCAATATTATTTGGAAAATTCAAAGAACATTAAAATAAATATACTATTGTCGGTAAATAAACAATGGTATTTTAAAGTGTAACAATTCTTTTCTTCGTTGTTTACTATAATTTATAACGCTCTTCAATTAATTTCACTTTGCAATTTGCTTTTCAATTATTATTCTTTATTATTTTTGAAATGGATATTTCCAATAGCGAAATTACACATTGCAATATGCATCCGTATGCCAAGACATTTGTATTTATTTTTTTGGTTCCGACATAATGAACAATAAAATTGTTTCTAAAGTTATAGACCATATTGTATTCATCAAAATAAGAAATATTTCTATAAATAGAAATTTTAAATTTTTTATAGCTTCAATGAAAATTTTCATCTTTTAATTTTAGAATAAAAAATAATGCTATTTTGAATGTAATCTACAAGCAAATAAATTTATAAATTTTGTATTATCTGAAAATGTATGTAATTAATTGTATTTAGAAATTCTATCAAGGAGATTTGAATATTTTTATATTTAATCAAATTCGACACATAAACATGTATGTATGTACATAATGTATTAGACTTTGTAATATTTTATTATGAATAATTAAAATAATGGCTTCAGATCTTTTCTAAATTATCAAATCTAAGTGCAATTATAAAGTGTTAAAAAATTAATTATTTCTCTTAAATATTTTCAGGCATCTGTCAATCCACGGCCACGGCGTTCAAGTTTATCAGCATTGAAACGTGAGCAACAAAATCATCGTCATCAGTTACAATTACAACAGCAACAACAACATCAACCGCAACCGCTTATTCAATATCATGGTGTCCATAATAATGATTTATCACATCAATTACAAAATACTTCACATAATAATATATCATTACAACAGCAACAGTCGTTGCCACAACAACAACAACAGTTACATCAACAGCAAAATCGCGAACACTTATCGAATACATCGAATTCATCATTTAATTTTGTTTATGTAACTCAATCATCAGCTAATGCAGCAGCATCAATCGCATCTGTTGGACATCCTTTAGATTGTATGACACAAAATTGTATTACAAAAGAGCCAACTTCTATTGCAGCCGCAGCACAACCCCTACCTCCAACAACTAATACAAAATCAAATTCTGAAAGTAACAGTATAACTGGTATAGTTAAACAATCATTTGGATTTTGGCGTGGTAGTAATAATCAATCAAATAATACAAATAACAGTACCAATAATACAAATGCTATCAAATGTAATGAACAAGAAACTGCTCCTATAAAGGGTGCTTCGATGATGCTCTGTCCTATACCGCAACCATTTCGCCAGCAAAACAATAATTCAAATTGGTTGACAAATAATCAACAGCAAAAAAATTCGAATAATATAAAATCATCATCAATAAATGGTTGTGATTATCCAAATGAATCAAATGGTGGAATATTTTTTATTCATCAACAGAATCAACATATTAAACAACATCCGACTCCATTACCACCATCATTGCAAAATGCAATTAATACAAACGGTCACTCGAATCATAATAACCATCATCATCTTCAAAATAATCATCAATATCAACATCAACAAAATAATCATATTCCTATATCAGCCGTTAACGGACATTACTATCATTCAAATAATTGTAAAATTCCATTGGGATCTACTAGTGGAAATCAACAACAGCAACAACAAACACATCAACAAAATTTTCATCAAATATCGAAAACTGCTACTAATTTATTAGCGGAAATATATGAAAAGCATTTTCTTAATCAAACAACATTTGAAAATGTTGCTCTGTTGAATGCACATTCACGTAATAGTGGTCAAATTCCATTAGGATTAACTGTGACAAAAAATTCTTCATCATTTATTACTGCCATGGGAAATGATGATAATAATTATCATCAATCTACAATTATTCATAGCATGAATCATTCAACATCAAATTCTGGTAATTTGTCTCGTCTTGCTTCTGCTGCAACTACCACCATATTAGATGATGAATTCAGTTTAAGTAGTTTAGAACATAAGCAGCAAACAGTTAGAATGCATGTTTCTGGATATCCTCAACCGCAAACATTAAATCAGCCTTCTAATGCACAGCATCAACAACAACAACAACAGCAACAGCAACAATCAACGCCGCAAGTAATTAATTATGAGCATCAATTACAATTGCAATTTGAGCCGCAAGATCAGCAATTGCATGCTTCATTTAGACCCCCCGCTACAATAAACTGCAGCTATCAGCAACAACAACCAAATCACTTACAAGACAACAGTCAGATGTGCCAAAGAAATTTAATAAATCAAGCGAATCACTATCCAACTCAAAATGCAACTCCAATTTCTTATCCCACACATCAACAAATATTACAAAATCGACTTGCTGTCAATGAAAATAATGATTTAAATGATAGATCATCTTCTCCATATGGACATCTTTACGAAGTTATTCCAGAACACCCACCAGTACAGCACCCGCCTCTACATCCACCACAACAGCAACAACATACTCGTACAAGTGGAACAAATCGTGTACTTCGTAAACGTTCTTCAAGTAAATCTCAAAGAAATCAAAATAAAGATAGTAATAAAAATTCAGCAACAAATGTACCGGTAGATGGTAGTGAAAATAAACAAAATTATTTATTAAATCAAAAAGGAAAAATTATTACTTCTGGAAATGATGAACATACTTTTAATAATAGCAATACTACAAATGGTTCTTTAGTCCAAAAACCACCTCCAATTCCAAATTTGCCACCACCTCCAAATATTCCACCACCCGATATACTATCAAATGTAAATAATGTTACTCAGTCTAATACAGGAATGCAAATGCAAAGAACAAATGCAGATGGAGAACATCATCCTAATAAAACACAAACAACCGAAAATTATAAAAATTCAATTCAATTTCATTCAAGTCATACAAAGCAACCAAATCAAAAAGAAAAACAGCAAAAGCAACCAGCATTAGTATCTTCGATCCAACAACAACAACAATCAAAATTACAATCGTCAGATGTTGATAATGAAAAGCAAAAGCAAAAACAAAAACAACAATCTAATAATCATACCATTTCTTCCGGACAAGAAGTATCAAAAGTTTTAAATTCGTCCTCCTCGTCGTCTACAAATAATAGCAATAATAATAAATTAAAAAATGATACAGGAATTTCAAATATTCGTGGTACTTCAAATGCTAGCAATTGTACAACAGCAACAACAACAACTACAAATAAGGATAATAATTCTTCTTCCGCTACAATAGCAATTCTTGTAAATAATAGTAATAATAAAAATAGTAAAGGAAATTCTGATTCAACTAATATTTGTATACCAGTAGTTGATGGTGTTAACAATAATCATAATAATAGTACTATAGCTTCAAAAACAAATGAAAATAAATTAACAGAATTTGGTAAAGACCATCTTCATCAACAACAAAATCAACATTTGATTATTCAATACGCACAACAACAGCAACAACAACAACAGCAACAACAATTATCAGCCGGTATTATACTATCTCCTGATCAACATAAAATCCAATTAAATAATATTGTTGGTCCAATGATTGCTACTGGTGCACTTACAACAACTTTAATTCCTTCTACTGCAACTAATTTAATAACAGTTCCAAATAATTACGATGAATTTAATAATATGGAAACATATTCAACTGATACACCAAATGGTATTGCAAAATTCTTTTATCGTAATAGTAAAATCGATTTAAGTGAAGAAACCGCACAAGTTATGGCAGCTGCTGCATATTATGCAACAAGGTAGGTGGAGAATTTTATATAAACTATTTTCAATAAAAACAAAACACATTTATATGCTCAACATAATATATAATTTACTATTTAATGGTGCATTATAGAGAGAGAAAAATTATGGTGGCTCTATACATAGTCGTAATGTTAAAATAAATTTTGTTTGAAATTTTATACCTATGTATTGTGTACATAGATATATTTATACATATATATACTTACATAATAATAATAACAATAGTATTATAAAAAATTTATAAAGTGAAAAACCTTTAAGCTATCTAAACAAATTATAGTCCTTAAAATTTGAGTAAATTCCTGTACATAGAGAAACTGTGGTTGTATATAGAGATATTAGAAAATGAAATATTCCATTCTAATGTTACATGATCGGTTTTTGTCTGCATTCAATATAGTCATGCTAAATACAATATTATGCACTTTTATATGTACGTTTCACAAATAATTCAGCCACATATATATACCCGCATGTGTTTAAGATTTTATTCATTTTGTGTCCTTAAGGAATTTTTGTATATTGTAGAAATAAAAAAAGGATTTATTATGTACAAATATACATAAGTTTTGTTCGTAATTATTAGAGAAATAGCGAGAAAATTAGGAATTTTTCAAGAGAACAATACTTTGACTGTATGTGTGCTATTGTTTTAAGAATTCCAAAAAAAAAAATTTTAATTCAAATTTAAATTCTGCAATTATTGTTCTAATGGAATTGGAATTCTTTTCAAATTGTTTTGAATAATGCGTGCAAAATCTGAGCACTCAAATAGTTTAGGAAGGAACTGAAGAACACAAAAATTTTGTAAAAGGATTAAAATGTGTGTATATGTGTACATAAAACAATCAGTTTTAATGTAATTAAATAAAATTAAAGATTATTAAATTTAATTTTAAACTTTTCTTAAGAAAAATAATATTAAATAAACATTAATGTCATCAGTTTGTAATATTATTCGATTTCAATTACAAAAACAATGAAAAAAATTTCGACAATAAAGAAAACAATAATTGGCTTTTAAATAATTTAAAGTTCTATAAACAAAAGCAAGTCTAAAAAAAGTTCTCTATATGTATGTATGTACACAATTATGTACAAAAAATAAACTATAATAATATGTATACCTATATGTACGTATAAGATCTGTACTCTGAAAAGATTAAGTAGCTCTATTTATCAAAAAATAAGGGGAAAAAAAATTATAATGTAGACGATATTCATTCATTCATATATGAAATCGTCTTTTATATGAGACGCGCATCATTTTCATTGTCAAGTCACTTTAAATTATTTAAAAAATGTACGCGCCATAATAATATCCACACAATATTGATATCAAATTAACAATAAAAAAATATTAAATGCTTCAACTAATCTCTACAAAAAAATAAGTGGAAAAATAGGGTGACTTGATAAAATTTAATTTTATGTCTTACGTAAATTACAGAATGTTGTAGTGTTAAAATATTCTTAGTCATTTTATTACGTTGCATTCTTTTTCATTCAAAATATCGTATTAAAGTTGTTAAAGCACTTTTTTGATACTCGTATTTAAAGTGGGCAAACTTTATATCATTGTTAGGGAGTTGCGATCAAAAAAGTGATTCGTCGGCGAAGATTACACTCACAGTTTTCACGTCAGTAATTCAGTATTGAAAATGTGGCAAGTGATTACGCTTTAAATTTTAACGAGAAGACTTAATAACTAAAGAACAATTAGAAATGCTTTTCAATTTTGTCAATTTCTTTTTCACAACAACAAAGTGTTATTTGAGTTCAGTGAAATGTGAACGTGTACTCTTCGACATTTAAAATAAATGATTTAAAAAGTGAGATTTGTTTGTGATAATTTTTAATTTCTTATTTTATTTGTTTTTTGAAGTAAGAATGAGGCAAAGTTGTAAAATTTGTAACACAGAAACCTCTTTTGAATGCTTTGCTAAAATTAGGCAGAGTAGAGCATTTTTAAGCCTATTATTTGAAAATTAAATGCAATTAACAATATCCACTAGGCAATTATTGTTTTCAAATCTAATATTTAAATTAGATTTGTCACATTAAAAGCAATGTACTCTATGGTCAAAAAAATCCTTTAAAATAATGATTAATTGAGGTTCTTTTATAAAAATTTTGCTCTTACAGTACTCAACATGATATAGACAAAATATGGTCTAAAAAAATTTTTTTAATTTTTTAATGCGTGGACCCTGTTTAACATTCCGTATATGGGGATAACAAGAATCAAAGACTTGTAAAAAAAAAAAAAATTTATAATCAAAAGGCAAACAAATAAATTAACTTTCCATATGGTTCTTATAGTTTCTTTTGCCTTTCAAATTTGAAATGAATCAAATCTATTGAAAAAAAGAATGAAACCAGAAGCAAATTTGAAAAAAAAGACAAGAAAGCAAGAAGGCATTTACAAAAAAAAAAAAAAACAATTCCTCGAAATCCATTTCTTCTTCAAAAACAAATACAAACATAAATGAAAAAAAGCGAAATGCTGAAAATCTTCAAATTTATAGCACAACAGATGTTTCCCGATTTCTTGAACTTTTCCTTCTATTTATTTTTGAAATTTTTCTCTTATTTTTCTTCCTTTTTTTTGTTGTTTTTCATAAAAGTCAAGTTGGGGCGCTACTTTTAGGTTCAATATAATTTTGTTGTTTTATTTCCTTTTAAATTTGAAAAGATTAAAAAGCTTAGAATTAAAGATGAAGAAAAAAAAAAAAATTACAAATAATTTTTCATAAACTTTTTTAAAAGCCACAAAAATTTTCCAAGAATTTCCTTCCAAAAGAATTTACAAAGTTGGGTAAATGATATTGTTTTTGGGTAGCGAAAGAGTGGACTATTTTTTAAAAAAAAATTCAATTTATAAAACAAAAATTTTGTTTAACAGATTCTGTGCGAGTGATGAAAATTCTTTTGGACACAATTTGTTTATTTTAATAAGAGTGTTGATTTTTGATTATTAATAATTTTACCTCATTATTCGTTCCGTTCCACTGCCTCCCTTTTACATAGCAAGTTCTAGTTACATATCAGAAATTAATTCTTCGTTTTTTACAAAAGTAATTTAAAATCGTAAAAATACCAGCTTTTGCACAGTTTATTGTGCTGGAGCCTTAAAGAATTATTGAAATTCGGAAAAGAGTAAAAGTTTTGTTTAACGAGATCAATAATTTTAAAAATTAATTGTTATTCTAAACATATTTTAAGTTCTTGACGGATTTTCTTCCGGCTAACAGCAACACTTTTAAAGATTATCTGTATACTTATAAATTAAATGGCTGGTAAAAACGAAGACACGTAATTGAGAATTAAAATAAATAATCGATGGGTTCTAAGTTGTCATCTCAAATTTTAAAAGATGCAAGTACCTATTTGTATGCGTGACAAGATTATGGAGAGCACCCAATTATTTTACATGTTTCCTTATATAAGTGAAACGACACAAAACTACCATAAACAATAAATATTCCGTATGTTAATATAATATTCTACCATTTTTAGACAATGTAACTCATAAATTTTAAAGGAATTTAATTTAAATGAGAATAGGTAGAGTTGACCGTGTCAGCTTAATTAATTATTAATTTTGCCAAAATGTTCTATTCGTAATCCAATTGTGTTTTATTCGTTTATGCAAAATTTTAGCACTATAATTTCAATAGTTTCCATAATACACAACTACATTTTGCAGCTGTAGGGCAATTACCAGAACCATTGACTCAATCACATCTAATTCCAATAAAGGGTTTTGGAATTCATCATTTTCAATAGTTTCGAGAATACACGACTACATTTTGCAGTTGCAAGGCAATTACCAGAATCACTGCCTCAATCACATGAAATTTCAATTAAGGGTTCTGGAATTTACCATTTTAAATTATTTGTGAAAATTTGGTGGCTTTAGCTCAATTAGTTTTTGAGTTATCATTGGGATGGTTGGACGGACAGACGAACACAAGGGGTTTAATCGACTCAGAATTCCACGCTGATCAAAAACATACATTTGATTCTATATTCCAGACATTAGCGTTACAAAATATTACAAACGGTAGGCAAATTTAATATACCCGTCGCACAAACGTTCATACGGGTATAAAAAGGAAAAAAAAAATTTCTATTCCATTAAAATTTATTTTTTTATCAAATAAATTTTTCAATAAGAAAAACGTAACGTTTAAGGTGCGAAAATTTATTATTCAAAAATTTACTGTACTCGTAATAGCGTTTTCATAATTCTCCACAATATTTCCGTATACTTAGAATGAAAAATTTTAAACTGTACCCTCTTCTACCCTACAGAAGCTAAATGGAGTAGTTGATTGTTTTTTAAAATATATTTTTTATATTATTATGAGATTATAAAATGTGATGAAATAAAATTGTGTGAATCATAAAATTGGAAGATTTACTTTGTCGTAGTCCTCCACATAACAACATCCAAATTTGGATAATGGAACTACTTATATACTTATATGTAAGTACATAGTCTGATGTGATGAAAGATGAAATAAGAGCAATTTTTTTTTACTTATAAGTGCCACTGCATGTTCAGTGTTTTAAATTTTGTTTTTTTTTTTCCTCTTTATTCGCGTGAAGTTTATTTTTAGAAAATTGAATCGTTTTGTACTTGAATTTATTATTTCTTATACTATACCTATATTCATTTCGAAATGAATTTTTATATAAGAATGGACATAATTTACAAGTTATTTACATCTAAAATTCTGGTTGATGTCTTGAAATGTAAAAAATAAAATTGGAAACAAAAAATTTTCATTTTCAATATTTTATATTTTAGTTTTTTGTTTTCTTTTTTATTAATATTTTGGAGGACTTGTCAGATTCTTGGCGCTGTACGTGTTTAATTGATTTTTACAACTAATTTGTAACGGGGGACCAAAAAGAACAAAATTCATCTGTTCTCAAAGAAAATTTTTGTCTTCTTTTAAAAAAAAAAAATTTTTTTTTGGGCACTTATTTGAGCATGTTTTTCTTTCATATTAAATATACATACTCAGGTACATACATATACAGGGTGTTTCGCTTAAGGTGGCAAATAATTTTAGAGATGACTCTTTGATCAATTTCCAGCATAAAATTGTATTAATGGGGAACAGTTAGCAAATATATTCGTTTTCCAGCTACAGCCTTTTGAAAGAAAAGGTACCAGATGTTCTTTGCATATAAATAAATGCTTACAATTTCGGAACCACACTACATAGAGTAATCATCGAGAGTTTGTTTTAAAGGCGATTCGAGAATATAGCTATAGTATCCGAACTATAGTTTTCGAGAACAAGCTCGTTAAAGTCGGAATTTTTGTTTTTGAATTTAAATCACTTAGAATTGTTCGAAAATTTTTGTTACTATTTGATTTTTTTTTCGATACGCAACAAGATCGAAACTTTAACCTATATAACACTTTCCTCTATCTCTTATAGTTTTTCTAGTAAAATGTGATTTGCCACCATATGCGAAACACCCTGCATGTAAAAAGTTTATGGCAACCACTTGAAAACCATTTTCATATTATAATGAATGAATTTTTTTAAAAATATTTTTTTAATAGAAGTTTAAATTTTAGTAGAACGTATAAGCACTATGACTATAAGCATGATGTCCGCACATCAGGTATCTTATCAAAAAATTTAGAGTGATATCCATCTATTAAGAGTAGGTAAAGTACGGTTAATAAAGCTCTAAATGCCCTGAGAATAATCAACATCATTTGCTTGTTTTTGAAATACATATTTTAGAGAAAGTGCTCTAGACGGAATTTCAATGCACAACACATGCCTTTAAATTAAGTTAATAACTGAAACCATACCCTTGAAATATACAATCTACATATATAGTACAAATGCTGTAATAATCGAATTCATATTAGAATTTAGTGAATATAAAAAACTTGCTGTAATCCTTCAAATTTACGAACTGATTCTGTAATGTAAAAGAGCATTTTCTAGGCTTGATTTTAACGATTAACCTGTTAATTTTAAAAAATATAAGTGGAATCCACTTATTCTACTCTTATAGAATGTGTTATTCTTAAAATTTTCCGAGTTTTTGTCTCAAAACCTTTAAAGTCTAAATTTTGAAAATGGAATATTATCTCGTGCCCACAATTATGTAGCCATCACATTAGAATTAATTACTGTTCTACCCTTAACTTCCTTAACGCAATGTGAATTAGAAATTATTGCTATTTGAGTCTTTTTTTATTTTTTTGAGTAAAAAATATCAATATTTAAAAATTAATTGCAATAAATTTGATATTTTAAATTTATCAGAATATTAAACTCCATTTTTGTTATTTGTTGATAATTTAACAAATTTTCCGGGATCTAAAAATAAAATATATTAAAGAAAAAAATACTAAGTAAAAATATTGAATTTCCAATTTATCCGGTGTAATTATTGAAATTCTAGAAATTTGTTTTTTTTACATATAATGAGAGAGTAAATAGGATTGGCTGCTCAAAGTCCATACAAATTCATTTTTGTTTATTCTCGCATCCCATAAACTTTATTATCTCTTCATTATCATTTTAATAACTAAGTAATTAAGTACATATTAAATACAATCATTGAAAATTATTTTTCCTGAAATATTTTTTTGTTCAGATTTTTTTTTTGTTTTATCTTCTTAGATTTCTTATAAAAAATTATGTAAGACTTACGATAGAACAGGAAAATGGAAGAAAAATTTGAAGATCGTATTTCAATTTTACCTTACCATTTTTTTTTGGTCCTTTCCAATTAAAGGAAAGAAAATAATTGTTAAAATAAAATTATCTATTTAAGAGTGTTTTTTGTGTTTGTTGTTGTAAATTCTGAGTTGCTTTTTGCCTTACCAAAGGATAATTATCATAATATTAAGAGCATAATTTTATAATTGAATACCGGTGTGGGAATTACGATTTTTTTTAACATAACCATTATTTTCAATTTCATTTAATTTTTAAACGAAGCGATGGCTGTACGTTAAAAAGCTTGAAAAACAAAGTAAATTGCATTTTTATCCGAATAGCGACAACACTCATCAGTGTCGTAAGCAATTTAATATTTAATATGGATGCGAGCTCCGGAATGGGACGGGACAAACGAAACTCACTGTGTCCCGGCACCCAAATGAACACCAATTTATTTGTTAATGCCAGCTCCATCAGTGCGAACTCCATCAATGGTGCGATTTCTGTATCACTTTCCTAAGTTCACTCTCAGACATATCTCTATTGCATGTATTTCAGCTTGAAACACCATGTAATATGGATCCAGGTTCGAATTTATGCGTGTGTTCAGTCGCACTCCGTACACACCCGAACTTACCCATGCAAGCTCAGGTTATGTAGAACTCGTTTTAATATTTAAGTAAACAAAATATCTAATATAAATTGGTAAAGTTGATTTATAATTGAGTAATTTCGAAATTGAAGAAGTAATTGAGTAAATTCGACATTGCAGAAAGCAATTTTTGAAAAAGAGAAAAAAATCTAGTAGAATAAATAATAACAGTTTTAGAGTCAAGCTTAAATTACGATTTTATTCAAGCTTTTTGAGGGAACAACAATTTAGTTTTATTACCATATCGACTAATGTTTTTACTTGAAAAATATTCAAGATGTAGTATTTGAATTTAATTAATGAAATGAAATTTAAGATATAGTTTTAGTTTTAGACTACGCAATCTTCCACCGTATGAGGATTCTCTGATATCAATATGATCTGGTTGCGTTCAAATATCTGATACATTTAAAAATTGTGCGGTTCAATTAGATCTTGGAGATTTGAAAAATGATTTGATTTTATAAAATTTAACAGAATATACAGTAATTCCAGTCGTTAAAGGAAATTTCATTCCACAATTCGTTATTCCATAATTTTGTTTTTTCTACTGATCTTCTTATTGGATTTTTGTTTTTCAAATCAATTTCTTGGATCTTCCTGAAAGTGTTTCTTTTCTTATTTTCTTTTTCAAGTGATTTTTTATAACTCTTAAATAATATTTTCATTTTCTTTTAATTATTAATGTTGCCATTATTAATTCATTTCTTTCCCTCTTCTTTTAGTTTTCCATTGATTTCCTTTTATTTGCACTGAAAACAATGAAAAACAAAAAAAAAATATCTTGAAAATGATTTAATGACCAATTCATCTTCACCATATTATTTTTTGTAATATTTTATCTATAAACCAAAATCATTACCACTAATAAAAAAGTTTTTTTTTTTTTATTTTCGACCGAAATGTGAAAGAGGGGTCAGAGGCTCTAAAAGATGATTAAGTTGTTTATAATATTTCTCATGTTTTATTTATAATATGTGAGAATATTTGTATATATACATTTTATCTGCATTGACCTACGAATATTAGCAAAACGGAGTAATTAAATATATATGAAAACATCTTATATCTTACGAACATAGCACGAGTTTTCCTATATTATGTATACTTTAGATACGAGAAACAAGTATGTGAGTTACTACAGTAACGAAATATTTAATTTAATAGTGTTAGCACATGTTATGGCACATAATGGTTAAAAAATGTTTGAGCTATATATTTGTGGTTTTTATTACATCCTATATGGTTTCCAGTTTTGTGATAAAATTGAAGTTATATGCTGAGGATTGATTATTTTTATTGTTCAATTTAGCTTGAAATTAAATTAATCATTCTTACTGAGGCGTAAGATGGAATTAGATGATGAATATTTTGACTATATAGCAATATTACTTGAAGGTTGGGCTCAGATCTGTGGGGAAATCTTCCTAGACTTCAACAGATCTCGAGTGAATAAAATTCAAAATACTTCCGGAAAATCATGAGTATAAACTACAACTAAGTGAAAGTAATCAAGACTTTTTTTCAAGTTAAAGCACTCTTGATTGACGAAAGCATATAAATTCTGCAATTCTGACGCTGTTGTACGTTTTGAACACGACAGAATTAGATTATTTGTCAGTTCGAAAGTTTTATATTTTGCACTTACGTAATATATGCTTGTTACCGTTTTAATCATATTTCGATTTTTTTAATTCATCCCCTTTATTTTTAAGAAACTAATATTTTTAATACCTTTGTACGAGTACATTTTTTTACCACTCTTCTAGCCTATATTTATATACATATTTTTGTTGCAGGATAAGATCTATATGAACTCGACTATATACTATAAGAACTTACAGACATTCTAATTAATTTTTGTAATTTGTTACTGTAAAATTGTTTTGATTCAAGAACGAGGTCACTATACAAATCTATTTATAGAAAAGTTTATAAATATTTTTTTTCCTTATAAGAACTGAAATCATTATTCTGTCTGTATGCCTATATATACACAGATATTTTGTTAATATATTTAAAAAGTCCTTGTCCATGCTGAAGGATTTTATTTGTATATAATAGAGAGAATGGTATATAGCACGAATTTTTGCTCTTCACAATGTATGCTCTGATCCTGTATCCTTAAATTTTTTTTTTTATCGAAAATGCTGGCTTCAAAAGGGAAACGAAATTTTTTTTTTACTTACGAGTATTCTTCTTTTGCTAGTTACAGAATTCTGTTACTTGCTTGTTTTAATTTTGTATATGCGGGACTATAAGTATAAGGTACATACATTGAATTTGTATGAAAGAAAAATTCTAAATATATTGTGTATATTTTATGTATAATATGGTGGTAATCGGTATGAAATCACTTATAAAAATTTAATAGTAAAATAGTGTTATTATAATGTTTGGTAATTTATTATTTGATCTACGTGAGAAGGATTCGAATTAAGTATGAACTAGGAAGAAATTTGATGCCTATAAATTTCGATATTTTAACTGTATTTCAATTGATTGCAATGTTCGAAGGGAATCGTCAACATGTATGAAACGTATACTATGCCATAACTGGGAAATTATCACCATTGGTACATCAATTTGGAAATAGAAAGCCGTCAAAATTTGTTAGAAATGGGATGAAAAGCAAATTACTTTATTAGTAATTTCTTTATCAGGCACTTTGAATTGAATAATAGCATTTTTTTTCAGTGTATTTGAATTGTATTCTAATAATATCAAAAAATCAATTCAACTAGCTGTTCGACTCAGAAGATCATTTATTTCTTGTTTGTTTCTAAGCACATTTTGAGAAAAAAGAAAAAAAAATTATCAATTGAACTTGAATTTGTCGTATGCCTGTCTGTCGTCCGTTTACCAACATTTCAAATAGAGATATGAAAATTTAGATTTTTATTAGCTTGAATTTGTCAGTCTGTCTGTTTACGAACATTTCTAATTTTCTTCTATTTTGCTATGTCGTCAGATCTTTTCTATGTCGACCAAAAAAATCTACTTGAGAATATAATTCTCAAATATAATTGAGAAATGCTTCCTTAAAAACTGTTTATTTTTTTCAAACTTGTGCATTACAAATGTTATTCTCTTTTCATTTATCCTATTATTGGATTTTTCTTTCACAATGTTCAGGATGTTATTAGAGTTTTAGATATTTTTCAATTTATCCAAACTGAACTAATTGACTTTCAATCGGTTTATTGGAAATAGATGAAAAAAAAAATAAAAGCAAAAATAAAAGAAGAAATAGATGAAAAAATGAAACATGAAAGATTCAAGTGAGGATTAAATTTTAAGTTTTCGTTACCCCCATTATATGCTTGGATAGAAAAAATAGTAGAAAATTGTACAGTTTGTATTGTAGATTACTTTAAATAGCAAACTGGAACATTTTCCAAAAAAATAGAGGGATTGAAAATATCTTTAAGTTGAAATTTAATAAGAGTTTATTTTTTTTTTGTTTTTAAAATTTAAAAATGAAAAAGTTCATGTAATTATTGTTATACTTAAAAAGAAAAAATTGAAATAAAAATTTCAATTGAGAAATAACGCAATTTTTCACAGATTGATGGCGCTTTATATTCTATTAAAATTTCAATGTCAAGTTTATTATTTTTTCTCTTTATTTTCTCTAATCCAATGTTTAAATAGGAAAAGTACAGTATTAGAATGTGATATATTGTCCAATTGAAACTTGACAAAGCTAATGTTTCTCTATCTAAAGGAAAATGCGACTTTCTTTAAGAAAATCTCCTTCAAATATTATCGAAGTGCTCATCAAATGGGGTAGATTTATTCGAAGGTTAATAAGACCTTGGAAATACCTTCATGCAATATTTGGAAATACTTCATGTATTTAGAATTAGAAAAAATCCATTCCATATCAAATGTGTCATTAATTCGTAAACTTTTATACTAATACTCGTATAACACTTTTATACTAATATTACTCTATTTTTTTTTCAATTTCTACCACAAAATCGTTAAATAAATGCAGTTGGATTAGAAAATTCATAAAATAAAAATTCATAAATAGTCAAAATCCTTTATGATTTTAATAATAATTTTGTGAACCAGTATACATTTATAACACATTTATTATTTTCTTAAAAAATACTTTTATACTAAAATTAAG
The DNA here is from genome assembly GCF_029603195.1 of Condylostylus longicornis. NCBI lineage: Eukaryota > Metazoa > Arthropoda > Insecta > Diptera > Dolichopodidae > Condylostylus > Condylostylus longicornis. The sequence goes on from NW_026578192.1 coordinate 234,198, forward strand.
CATCTCTTTTAAGAAAAGATTTTATTACATTAATGGACATTTTATTCTCTATACATAATACGCACTTTTCTTATATAATAAATTTAAGGATCTCATAAAAGCACAGTCTTCAAAATAAAATCATTCAGATGAAACTTGTTGTACTTGAGTTGATGGTTAAACATAAAAAAGAAATGATCATAAATTTAAAAAAAAATTTAAGATTCATAAGGCATTACTTTTAAATTTTAACACGACTTTTTTTTTCTGTTCTTTATGGCAAAGTACAACATAAAACGTATTAATAATTTTTAATATTTATATAAAAAATCAAAAAATAAATTTTCACAATTTCATAAGTAAAGAAATGGTACTCTTATATATTAATGTACGCGAAGTATATTTATGAAAAAGATGCCCCATTTCATTTATGTCATTTTGGAATCATATTGTTATCGTTCCATTTAAGAGTAAATTACACTCTGAACGTGTAATATTCTGAGCTGAGCATACTTGAAATAGAAACGGTCCTTTTAAAAACGTATTACACCTGAAAGTATAACACTCCCAGGAGCACCAATTCCTATACTCTGATATGAGTATTTATGACCAATTATTCCAGTGAATGGATTCACATTTTTATATATGGAAAGTAAATATTAAATCTTTAATATTCAAATTTATAGGTTATAGTTTAGTTTGTACTATTATATAACAGAATTTCCATTATAAAAACACCATTCCGTTTTCAAATTACATCCAAGGTAATGTGTACTGTTATATACTTTTATATAGAACCCAAGCATAATATAAAATCTTAAAATATAACATGACATTTAAAATGGATTTAATAACATAAAATTATAACAAGCTATCATTCGATCATTCATCACACAATATTGTTATACATAATATAATTTTGTCAACAAGAAATAACATTAACAGTTGTCGATGTTTTTTAAAACACTTAAATATAAAATTCCATTAAAATATTATTAGTTCCCCTTTTATTATAGAAGTGCATTGAATCTTTTGGAAATTCTGATGTTATACTTATATGAAATCCCAAGTGTAAATCTAGAGACCAGATATTAAATTCTCTTATATTTTCTATTCTATTTTTGTTTTTGAAAAAAAAAAACTCTATTTTTAATCATAAAAATACGATTAGCACTTGTGCTGAAGCATTTAAGATTGAAAGCCAAAAAAAAAAAAAAAAATCGTGAGTTGCCCCATTCATATTATTCAAGATCAATTCATCCGAATATCCATAAATACATTAAAATTCATCCATCAAAACTAATTGAAAAATTCCGGAATATATGCATGTTTATATGGCAATGTTAAGGGATGTGAATATTAGCATATTAACAAATGAGTAAAGAAATATTCAAAGATTTTTGAAAAGTGATTGATAATTTAGATTCAATTACTGTTTGCTGTAAAACTGTAATAAAATATTCGAAAAATAGGAAAAAATTTTTGTGTACACACAATTTATTAATTGCCGAGAATTTATAATTTAAGAATTATGTAAGTACATATTTTTTAGTTGTGAGGTGAAAGAAGTATTTGCTAGTGTTGTTAGTTGGTATGCGTATCTTATGTTAAATATTCTAACTTACGAAAATATAAAAAATAATGTGAAATTCACCGAATGGTGTTTGAAATCAATGCATAATTTAATTCAAGTTTTGCTATTAAAATTTGATGTTCCTGGCAAATTTAAGGCTTTGCAATCTTAACGTTCTTAAACAAAATAAAGATTAGGGTTCAACTTTACACAGGAATTGTTGAAAATTCCTGTGTAATATGCAGTAAATTTCAGGGCTCAAAGCGTTTTTCTTGGTTGATATACAAAGAGCAGCTACCTTATCGAATACTTTCTCCATTATTTAAAAATCTGCACCCAAGTGAGTCGAATTTAGTTGAACATTGAAGCAAATATTTTCCTGTACTCTTTAACCGAATATCCTTATAAATTATCTCTTTAATATATTTATCTTGTCATCCTATTAAGTGTGCACACCTGGCATCTATTTTAAAAATAAGCGCCCTGCATAAAAATTTTGGTTATTTTACCTTTTATAAGCAGAAAATGCTTGCTTTAAATCAATACTTCATTTCTTCTATAAAAAATCTACACACACTCTATTTAAAATAAAATTTTAAAAGATCACATTAATAAAAAAAAAAAACAATAAAAATATCACACACATATACTTTTGAATGCCATTAAATGTCAACACATTCAAAATGACATATAAAATATTTCAGTTGTCACAGAAATAGATGTTAATGTAAAATTATCACCTTGTAAAAGAATCTGTCATTCGCGTTGCTATTACAAAGTATACAAACAGAATAAAAATAAAATTTACAGTTTTTAACTTGATAGTAAATTGCATGATACTGTCACAACAACAGATGCGTTCGTTAATGGAATGTGTTATCGGATTATTTACCGTATATATCATACGTATACGTACTTATTGGTTGAAAAACAATAAGGGTACATGATACAAATATTTTGTTAATAAAAGAAATTTTAATAACATTTTTTGGCTGCCACCCTTCTCACATTTTGTGTTGTGAAAAACTTTAGTGATGAAAAATATTTAAAATGAAAATTGGAAGAGTTAAAATGAATTTGAAGTCACTTCGTCATTCTTGTTTTGTTATTTTCTTCCCTAAAATACTTTCTCATTTTAAAAAGTTCATGTATTGTGGATGTTCATGTTCTTTTAAATAAATATAGAGATCTAATATGAGTACTTGTGTAGTGAATGTTGTTTTTGATTTATAATATTGAAAATTATGGGAAAAATTTAACTGCTGGCAAAATAAGATGTAGAGAATGGAGACAATCGAGAGAGAGAGAGAGAGAATATTTACACACATACACGTTTAGAGATAATAGATTAGGTATTCACATATATGTAAATCGTTAAATTTTTCGTTACTTTGTATGTTTGCAAACTTATTGTTTCTTTACATCGCAATACAGAAAAACTGTGTAAATACGCAATTCAGCAACATGTAGGTCTTATAAACCGAATTGCATACAAGATTTTCCTTTTGGTTCTCAGCTTTTATAATTCTTATTTAAGCCCTTCTAATATTAAGAACCTGTAAGAATTTTCGAAATCTTTAGAACTTTCAGTATCAACGTTATCTTTTTTAAAATTTCATTTTAATATTTAAAAAAGAATTATAGAGATGGATCATAAGTTTAAATAACAAAAAATGAACTAATGAAGGGGAGAATTTTATTTACTAAAAATAATAAATATTTTTTTTTTCTCTCATCTTCTACTCATTCTTTAACTCTTTGATTCATATGCAATTGTGATAGGGTGTTGATGAATGACCTTTGTAAAAAATATTGAAGTGTTGAGTGTTATAAACTTTCGCTCTTAATATTTTTTAATAAAAAAAGCAAAAAACAATAAACAAAAAGAAAAAAATGCTTACATTAAAAAATATTTTTTCGGAGTTTTATTTCCTCTGTCATTCTTATGACAAAATTTTTGAGATTTTTATGCAGAAGGATTGAAAAGACAAATGTGATACATCTTTCTTTCAAAAAATTAAAATTTTTTTTTTTTCGATTTGAAGTGGAAGACTGATGATACGGCATCAAAATGTCATGTTGTTAATAAAAATAAACACCAAAAATTTAAAGAAAAAACTTGATTAGTTTTCTTGATTTTAAAATTTTTTTTTGTTGCTCTTGTTACTTTTACTTTTGGTTTTAATTCAACTAATAAATAGTGCACTGGCATATAAGTGTGCATCTTGGGTGATCTTCCCCAAAAAAAAAAAAAAAAAATTAGTTTATTTTGTTTTATGTCGTGGCTAATTTAAAATAAACCAAATTTCTTATGGGAAGTACTCATATATCACTTTAAAAATTCCATGTTCTCATATATACCGTAAGTCGGATATTATTATGAAAGTTATGGCATTTTGTGAAGTATTGAAATTACAAGAGGTTATAAGATTTGCAATGAAATAATTTAAAATAATTATGCATAATATAAAATGCCCATCGTAAAACATCTCCGAAAAATTTTTCCACTAAAACTTGAACTAAAGTAAATTGGGAGTATCATTTTGTAATGGAAAAATTTTGAAACACAAATTTTCAAATAACATGTTGAGTTGTGAACTTTGCAAACGATATACATATAAACTAAAGAAGGTGTGAAAATGGCAATACGAACTTTTTAAATGGAAGGCAAATGAATTTCGAAATTAATTTGATATTGTCATCTTCAAAAATCATCGTACATTCATATTAAATAATCGATAATTAAGATAATTAAAGACAATTATTAAAACTTAATTATCTTTGAAATTGTAAGGATTTATTCGGATATGTCGATTCAGACTTATATCAGACATCTATTGCTTAGATCAAGCATTAAGCATATCGCCAACAGGCGCAAATAAAAACATCATTTAGTTGCAATTATGCAACTATCAGTTATCAAGCAACAGCGTCATCATTCACAGGAAAGGGAGGGGAAAAAAGGGGAATATGTAAGGAAAAAAAGGAGGGAAGAGCAAAAGGGCAAGTAAAAAACAAACCACCACGCAATAAATAGATAATATAGATAAGCAAAGACGAGAGAGAAAGACAAGAACAAGAAGAAACGAAAAAAATTCCACAAAACTGAATTAGACCAAAGTTTAGATTTAAGAGTACACTTACTAATAGCAGGATCAAATACTAAAGAATTAGAATTAACAGAACGCAACATTCTAGTAACCGGCTCGTTCCTACCATAATCAGTAGTGTAGTCAACAAAGAAGGAACCACAATAGCCGCCGACACGAGGTGATGGATAAACACTACGAACCTTCAAGGACTGCAAATCAATCAACATTAGCCTAGTCTCATACGACGGAAGCCTAAAAGGATCAGGCCAGCCCAAATCCCTCAAAGCAAAATGCAAAAATTTTCTCTGAACCGATTCAATACGAGAAATATCCACAACACGAAAAGGCGCCCAAATCTGACAAGCATGCTCGAGAATTGGCCTAACAAAGGACACATGCAAATGCTTCGCAACACACGGATCCATAAACTCTCTAACCCACCTCATTACGAAACCCAGCATTCAAGGATCATATTCAAATGAGCACCAAAATCCAACCTGCGATCAAGCATAACTCTAAGATCACAAAAAGTGCTCACTCTCCCCAATACCACCCCAACAGACAAGACAATAGAATTTAATTTTTTAAGAAAATTTTTAAAAAGCAAAAACACACTTATGTCAAAATTGAGTGAAAAGAGGAGTAAACTAAATATTTTGAAAATATAGAACAATTCTTTAGGACATTACAGCTCTATTGAACATAATAACTTTTTTGCAAAAACTAGTTTCGAACTCAATAGAATTAAAAACAAATTTTAAATGGACACGCGCGTCCGGTTTTGAGGGAGTGCATTAAAATCGAAATTTGGATGATTACGATACCCAAAACCTAATACATATTGTGTTCTTAACTGTTTAATCTAAAATAATAAAGATAAAACTTGAAAAAATCTTAAAAAATAAAAACAAAATAAAAAAATACAATAATTTTTTTAATACAATTTTCTGTTTTGACATTTCATTGTCTAATTTTTCAAATCACTTACAAGTATTCCTTGTATTGTTTGTTACTTAAAATATCCTTCTTCAAATCACTTATAAAATTATTGTTTGTACTTAAAAGAAAGCAAAAAAAACACACAATCTATAAAATCAAATAATTACTCTCATCAATTTCATTCATTTCAACATGAAAAGGACAACCTAATTTTATCCTTTATAGAAGAAAAACAAAGAACCCCAACACAAGAATAAAATCAAATAATATCATCAAATTTACTTTTTATATATCAATTTCAACCCTATGTTCTCCCTTTCTCTCTTGTTTTCTTAAAAAGAAAAAAAAAAAAAAACATTACCAATAATCCAAAATTCGACTCTTTTAACCAGATTGACTAAACAATTATTGTTTATCTAAATCTCACTAATTTTATCATTCATCACTACCCCATAATCATCTTCTTTATATAATAAAAAAAATCTGATGTGGTCAGCACATAACCGACCGCATTGTGTATTGTCTAGTTAAATGAAAGTGTTACAGAATATTATAAAAATGTCTGTTAAATACTTCTTTCCAATTTTTAGGACATTAGTAAGCTTATAGTTAACATACTTAGAAAAATGTAAATTTGGCTCTTAGTAGAGTTTCGCTTTGTGCTACCCGAATTCCCTGAAATGCTCGCCAGTTAGTTTCGGTAACAACCAGAACTCAAATATCAAATTTCAAGAAATTCCATCAATTTGTTCTATGGATGTGGTGAAAAATGTAAAATCGGCCCGCAAATCAGTTCTCGAGCCCTGATCTTTCCAAAAAAGTTATATGTTCATTGCTTTAATATGAGGAATTCATATATTAAATTTCAATGAAATCGGTTGATTATTTCTCTTTATATACACAAAAGTGTATGTTTGGCCCGTAGTAAACGTCTAGTTGCCGATGCCTGATCTTTCCAAAAAATTTACATGTTCATTGTTTTAATACGGGGAATTCATATATTAAATTTCAATGAAATCGGTTGATTATTTCTCTTTATATACGCAAAAATGTATATTTGGCCCGTAGTAAACGTCTAGTTGCCGATGCCTGATTTCTTCCAAAACATACGAATTTTTGCGGACGGTCGAGCTGAGCTTATATATGAAATTTCAAGTAAATCGGTTGAATACTTTCTTCAAAATGTTCAAAAATGTAAAACAGGCCCGCTAAAAAGTGCAGTTCCCGAGGCCTGATATATACCAAAAGTTGATCGATCCGTGCCATGGTGGAAACAAACTTACATATAAAATTTCATCAAAATCGGTTCAGCCGAATTTGAGATACACGCGTGCACACACAGACCGACAGACCGACAGACCGACAGACCGACAGACCGACAGGTTGCTAAAAATAGTTTATTTACACTTCCCTATGGAGAAGTACGTTCCCACCGAAAACTCGATATGCAAAATTTGTTGCCATCACATAACCTACCTATTGTTTACACAATACGGTCGGTAAAAAGATGGAAAATCATAGCCAACCAATCATGAAGCATAGTCAGTGAAATACAATATTGTATTGAGTTAAAAATAAATAAGGCCTACAAATATTTGAAATTTATACTGAAATTCGAACAAATAATGAGGAAAAATTACAAAAAAAAAAAACAAAAACAAAATATCCACTGGGGTCCTTCTTATTTCAATATTCGTCTTTTATATATGTATGTGTAATACATAAGACACCATTCAAAAGTGCGATGAACATTATTTAAGGGTTCATCAAGTTATTATTTTAACATTGCAATGCTAGCCTCATTTTCATCAATATAGTGTAATAAGAATAACAAAATAAAAAAAACTTGAATAATTTTTATGGGGGGTTTCCTTTGTACTCGTATTTTTATACATACATTGTTGCATTGAGTGTGTATTTTTTGTATAAATATTTAATAAATTTTGAAAAATTTACGTGGTACAGACCAAAAATTTTGCTATTTTTTTTACTCTTTAATAAAAATTTATCTATACTTAGGAATGCATAAATTGCAAAAGTGAAAGGGGATGTTTTTAAATAAAACTTGAAATATTTAAATAAAACTTGCAAAAACAGTTATTCTTAGGGTTTCATTTAATTATGTGGTTTGGGTTTTATAGGTTAAGAATAAGCACATTTATGAAGTGTAACGTCTTAAATGATAATTCATAATATTCGACTGAGGTGTATATTAAATCCTTGTTTTTTTCCAATCTTTAGCCATACTGCAAATAATAACGCCTAAAAATTTATTATTAAAATAAGCTTTATATTCTAATTTTGTTAAAAAAATCATCTAAATCATGTGTCAGCAAGAGCTCAGCTATTGTAATGGAATTGCAATAATATAGAAATTATTTTGAAAATTCCGCCATTTTGTGTTAGTGATTTTTTGTTTAGGAATACTCGTATTTTACAAGTTGTGAATTTTATAAAATTAACAACCCTATTGTTTAGTGGTATGCTTCAGGAAATGATCCCCAATAAAATCACCACATATTCTTTTTGACCTTATATTACAAATACGACTAATTCGGATTTTTCCGCGTTTTTTTCATTTTTACCATTGCCACACGTAGGCATTTGCAACTGTTGCCTACAATTATGCAAAAATTTAAAAATTTATTTAGCTATTTTAAACTTATCCAGCTTTTATTACCTACCGCATTTCTATAACAGTATTTTCAAAGATATTTGCAAGGGTTAGTTTCCGACTAATATTTTACTTCTTCACCAACCCTTGTAAATACATTATTGTTTACAAAGTGTGTGCTAACGTGTTGGGGTATCATTGCGTTATGAAAAATTTCATTTGTATAGGATGTGCAAATACAACAAGCATGTATATAAAATATCGAAACAAAATATTTATTAAAAAAAAAAAAGCGCAACATATTCACTCTTCATTTATATAGCAATCAATATAGTGTAACCCCTCAATTCAGGAACATCAAGAAGAAGAAAAAATAAAAAATTGAAAGAATAGAAGAGCATTGGAAAACAAAATTCTTTTTTTTTTTTTTTCGTTCATTCTGCAATTCTAAATAATCAAGATGTAAACAATTTGCTAAAACATTTCAATCGCATTTCAGATCATATGGAATATTTGAATGGCATATACAAAAGGGTCCGTGACAATAAAATGAAAATGTGCGTGTGCAGTGGTTTTTTCTTGTATTCATTTCTATTGATTTGTTTGAACGAATTTAAAGGAAGAGATAACGATGATGACGATGATGACGATGATGATGATAGTAATAAGTAATGATAGTATACAAGGACGATCCTTATACATATTATTGTGAATCACTCATCCCCTTCAAATAATTTTTGTAATTGGTTTAATGGTTAAACTTATACTTACACATATAGGCATGTAGATTTTCAATATAGTTTTTCCGGTCTTTGAAAATATGTTTTTTTTTTTCCGGCAAAATATATGTATGTGAATTTTTTTGGTCGTGTCATTTTTTGTCTGGAACAGATAAAAATTTGAGAAGTTTTAGAAAATTTTTATATAGATTGTGAAAACTATTTTATGGCAAAGTAAATAAATTTTAAATTATAATTGAAAAATTTTTTTTTGCTTCTACGGATTTGATTTTAAGTTTTAAATTACAAAGATTGTTATAGAGCAATGGTAATGTTAAAAATGGTTGAGTCACTTGTGAACCATAGTGTGTGATAGAAAACTTTAACTGGTTTTGATTTCAATAACGTGATTAATTCTTAAAATTTATACACGACTTAAGAGGCCGAACAATTTTCTCTGATTTTTTGACAAAGACTGTTTTGATATATTCAAGGAATACGAAAAGTATGTAAGCAGTTATTGCAGGAAATTGTTTCTTTGGGTAATTCTTTGGGTAAAGGTTCGCATATACTTGTTACAGGTGGCTTATTATCACTAGAAACTAATTTTCGTAGAATAACATTTTTACCTATCTCCCCCGCTTTAAAAGTTATACCCCCCCAAAAACCCTAAAAACACCATTTTTCAATTATTTATTTTAGTGTAACTATATGCATTTTTTAAATTTTTCAAACGCAGAAATATATTGACTGGCTTCCTCTACCGCGACATACTATACTTGAACTTTAAGAAAACAAAATGGCCGCTAAAATTTACCGTTATCTGAAGTCTTTTCTTTTTTAAATTTTTGGTCGCGATTTTCTTCTACACCGTACCCTGTAGGAACCTGAAAATTTCACATCTGTTAAACGCTAATAAATAATTCATTTTGTTAGAAAAAAATTTCTTTTCTACCTCCACCACCTCTGAAGTTATCGCCTCGCGAAATTTGAATATTTGGCACCTTATATTTGCGAAACCGCAAGCTTTTTTAAATTTCTATAAACGCAAAAAGGTAACGGTAAACTCCATGCGATCCAAAAATAAAATTATTTTTTTTAAGCACACACAATTAACCCTTAAAATCGAGTATTATATTAACCCTTCTTTAAATTTATTTTTGCTTTATTTCAAATACTGCATAAATCGTTCATCCTAAATATATGCAATCCTAGTAATAGTTTCGTATATGAATGAAAATAATTTTAATAGTTCTGTAGGTATACATAGATTTTGTTTAAAAGCAGTGCTAATAAAGGGAAAAGTGCTACAATACAAACAATTGGTTTGACCTAACTTTATTTTTTATTACAATTTCTTCTTGATTTGAGAAGATTCATTCAAGATTTGAGAGATTGATTTGGTTTTGTATGTCTTGCTCTTAAGTATTTGATTAATTGCTGTTATATCAATAAGCTCAAATCATTCTCAATATCGGTCAATCTCAGACTCAGTATCGATTATTCAAATTTTACTAGAATAATTTTAATATCTAAAACTTTTTAATGACAGCCGCACACGAATTGCAACTTTAACATTAAAGTTTAATTTTAATTTTAAAAATTTACTTAAAATTTTTATCATTCTACTTAATTTTAAATTTTGACCTAAAATATTGTAATAAAATTTCCTATTTAAATGACATTACGCCTTGAAATAATTTTATAAAGAAAATGGGAAAGCAAACTAGAACCGCAATTGTTTAAAAAAAAAAATTAAATAAAGCATAAAAATTACAAACCAACTGACCAACCAACCAAAGATTAATTCATTTTTATTTTATAATATCAAACACACACACACCATATTCAAAATATCCTTTCATTTTAATGATTTCCTGTTAACATTATTCGGATACAAAAAAACAAAATATAACGATCATAAATAAATAAATCAAAAAAATTAAATGAAAACTACAAAAAATGAAGAAAAAAACATGAAAGAAAAATTTATAAACAAATTGCAAACATTATCGAAATTAAACGGCATTCATGTCCATCGATTCATATATAATAACCATTATCCTTATTGTTTAACAGGACTAAAAGTCAAAAAACAAAATAAACGCAAAACTTACAAACTTGGGGCCACAAGAGACAAATTTGAACTCATTGTTTACAGTTATTTTGTAATTTTTTCTTGTTTTTTTTTTTTGTCATGTTATTCTTGTCTGTTTTAATATTATTTTTGCATTATTTTGTTTTTCTTCTTTCCACTGTTATAATCTTTCATTTTCTGATATTTAGTTTAACAAAATGGTAGTTTGGGGAGCGTTATATAAAATTGAATGAAAACATGAAAAAATGAAATTGTTACACTTTGTATATTTTATGTACACATAGATAAAGTTATCATTACTCTTATCACTTAACGTTGTGCACACAAACACACACACTCGCAAAATATTATTTTTTAGTGTCCGAATCTAAGGAATGTCCCTTAAAGTGATAAAAATCAAATTTTTTTTTTTTTTTCCAAACAAGAGAAAAAGACAAAAGAAACATTTGTTTTTAAGACAGGAAAAAAATTTGAGATTTTTCAAAAAAACAAAAAAACATAAGATGAAAAGAAAAATTATAATAATAAACGCATCGTACTCACTCATTCATTTGCTCATTCATTCGTTTATTCATTCATTATAAAGGGATGTCAGATGAAATCAAAAGGATCGTTAAACTAAAAACATCCACTTTAAGAGGTAATTTATGACTTAACAAACCTATTCCAAATGTTTCTATTTGTCACGTGTCTTAAGAAAAATAAAAACAACAGAAACAGCAGTATACTGTGGCATTAGAAATAAAAAAAACAAAAATTAGAACAAAAAAATATAGGCAATATGCGTGAGAGTCTGTTTAAGTCCGTGGCATGTAATCTATAACAGACTATAGAGAGTATGTAGAAAACACAACTCAGTCTTTTCACTTTATTCCGTATGTGAGTGAGTATAAATACGGTACCCCCCGAAAATTATTTTTTTGTTCTTAAAAAAAAGAAAGAAATCAAGAATAAAAATCTGGTCCTTTTGTTTTATTTTTATTTCAATAAAAGCGTACTTGTATGTGCATTTATAAACGTGTACTGTTATAAAATTTGTAATATAGAAGCACATAAATAAAAAAAGAATCTATATAGTGTTGAGAAATTATAATGGCAACGAGACTGAAGCTGAAACGAGGAAAGAGAGCCTTTCTTAAAAAGAATTATTTAGGAGCAGATTGGCGCTCGGATACATTATCAAGTTCTGGTGGGTGGCCTCAATAGTCTTTATTCTGAAAGTGGGAAGTGGAAACATTGCGCCAAATTCGTTTTTCTTGAAAACGATGGAAAAGATAATAAATAGTTATATTCTAACTCGTGTGCTGGTACAAAAATTGCTTAAAAGCTGGCAGCATGCCTATCGGGCGGCAAGGTCTTGAGACAAAGACCTTTAATAACACTCCTGAAATGACAACAGAACAAAGAAAGGTAGCGTTATGTGCGTTCTTGGGAATCGAGGATTCTTTTGACAACTCTTTGCATTAGGCGATTGCAAGGGCTCTATCGAATAGGCAAATATGGATGCCACTACCTCTCTATGAATGTCTAATTTGTTACGTTAAAGAATGACAGAGGCTACGATGGTATAAGGCAATTTTGAGGGTGTGCGTGTCAAGAGAATATTCATAGGGTTAATTTCTATCTCCGGTAATGCGGGATACACAAGTCATATGCACAGAATAGTAGCAGAAAGGAAATCAGAAGTCAAATTCCTTGGTTGAAATTCGATTCTCAACTTCTTTCGGGAAGACACGAACGCCGTGAGTGCGCTTTTATTAGAAGTGTAACAGAAATATGACTTCTAGTTAAGTAGCGTAATAGAAATATGAGAATATGAAATTTAACGGACTTCTCTAGAACATTCACTGCCGCTTTTCGTTGGTTTTTAATATTTTAAAATTAGTGTTTTAAGATCAAAGAAAATTCGTGCAATAATTTCGTGCTCAAAATAGGTCAGATTGCTTAAATTTATAACAATGTCGTTTGTTTCATATCCCAGACATACAAATTATGTAAGTGTATGTTTTTTATTAGTGCTTCTTTTACTTATTAATATATTATTATCTTCTTAATTATTATAATTAATTATTATCTTCTACTTATTAAGATTTCAAGAATTTAGTTCAGTTTTTTTTTTATTTTTTGACATTTCCCTTTTTTAAGTGTATTGCAATCGAATATATTATGTAGCCGATGCTCTGCAATATTGGTATTTAATTTTGCATTTCGATTTGATGTTTTTAAATAATATATTTACAATTTGAAATTTAAAGTAATCTGTCGAAATTTCTGCAAGAAAATCTAAACAACAAGCAAATTTATGTTGCCACATTTCAGTAAACAACATAATAGTAGTATAATGTTAATTCAGTAGTATAATGTTGTTTAGAAAATCTAAACAACATTTATAATATATTACTTACGTCAATTTTCATGTTGACATACATTTTGACATTGGAATAATAGTAACCTTTCGTTTAATTTCACTTGTTTCTTGTCATTCAACGCTTAAATTATAAAAGTCACTTCTTCATATCGGAGTTAAATCTACTACAATAATGATTTGGTAGAACAATCTTAATTTCGTCATAAATTTTTTTCTTCTTTTATTGAAATGTCATTTAACGTAACAATAAATACGACAAGTGTTCTTTTTATTACGATGAGTTAGTTATACGGGACGCACTTTAACAAAAAAATACAAAAATTAAATCAGAAAAAAGAGAAAAAAGAGAACAATTACCACTTATCGTTTCACAATAATTTCCAATGGTAAATAGCGCCTATATACTTACATATAATATTGCCTATAATGTGTTCATAAAATTTGTAAAGATGAAGACTGCATAGTAAAAAATGGTTTCAACTCACTACAAAATTTTCTAGACATGAAATTTTTCTTTAAATACTGAAGGAGACCGAATATTTCACTAAAAAAAAAAAACTAATCAGAATGTTAATGTGCGTATGTAGCCGGCTAAATTTATATGCGTATATGTGTGTAAGTGTTGGTACGTTTTAATTCAATATAGAAGCTGGAATTCAACACTTTTCTTCTCTCCTTTGCTATTTTATTAATTTTTTTTTTTTGGAAATTTTCATCTCGAAAAAGAGAGAAAAGAGGAAAAACACAAAAATCAATAAAAAGATATGAGGATTTTAAGGTTTTTTTTGGTGTACTTTTGAAATTTTTCATAAAGCAAAAAACAGATTCGAGAAAAATGGTCTCCTCCTTCCAAACCTTATTCACACATAATATAGAGTAAAAAAATTATTGAAAAAAAAAATTGATTTATGATCATTTTTTAGCCACTTGAAAGCTTTAAATAACACGTTAATAACTCGTTTATTTTGGAAAAATTATTTTTCATTTTTTTTTCCTGTTGATTGTTATTCCATTATAGAGTAAGAAAGGGGGGGGGGGGGGCTCGTTTAAATTTTTTTTGTAGGCGAGCACTTTAAGGGAAAAGGAAGCCATTACAAATTGTTTCTTTAATTGTTATTTTGAGGAAAACAGCAAATAATAACAATTGCGTTAAAAAAAATATAAAATGTGCACTTGGGTTTGCTTTTTATTAAATAGTCTTTTAGCTTTTATTTTTTCATGTTTGGGAAAAAATATATTTAAGAGAATGATGAAGAATACCAATAAATTATGCGATTCATTATTTAATAATGGCTAACTGAGTAAAATAAATATTTTCTTGTTGCAATAGAAATGAACAAGACCTTTCAATTTAACACGAAATACCAATTTCCTTATGGATGGTATTTAATTCCTGCACGGAAAAACCAAGTTAGCGCGGAGATAATATTTGGTCTGTAGGATCAGTTTTATCCGTTCAGAGTTTAGTTGATTTTTTAGGATAGGAGTCACGTTCCCCCGCTGTCGGAGAAAAAAGGCTGATAAAGCCGTCCTTCTTCGTCTTTCGATACTTTTCACCTAGTAGAGAAAAACAAAAAAAAAAAAAAAGTAGAAATTAAATTTCCAATTTCGAAATCGCATATTCTCGTATTACAGTATATCCTTGCTATATTCAAAATAATTACAATCACAATTTTTTGAAATTATTTAATAAGTATAATCGTTGAATGTATCCACTCGGTCACGGTGCTTTTATAGTCATAGCTTCAAATATCTTGTATAAAAGCACCAAATATCAGCCAAATAACTTGTGAAGTTTTACTGCAGCAATCATAAGTGTTTACGCAAAATTTTGAGTGCTGTAGCTTAAACAACATATCTGAAAAATCGAATAGCTTTTGAACTTGTGTGGCAACTACCATAATGATCTAAGCAATTTCAACAATTTTTATTAAAAATGGCAGCCCTAATAATTGAAAACTATATTTGAAAACTATATATAACCAAAAAAATATTGAAGTTATACGAATAATTTCCTCGATCACATCCAATTAAAATTGGGCTTGATCGTTCACTGTATAGTAATTCATTCGTGAAAATTTGGTGAATTATAATTTTTATTAGTTATTTATGTGACGGACAAATTTAGAATTCAATCTTAATCAAAAACATATGCTTGCATCTATTTCTCTGGTCGTTCATTTCTTAAAGCGTTACAAACGGAGTGGTAATTTCATAATACCCTTTGAACATCTTTAAACATTCGTGTTGAGTATAATGAAGGTTGTTCACACGATTCATATCCGAAAACATTAAACAAAAGTTTGTTTCCTTTCCTATAGTCTCTGACGAAACAAGCCTTCATTGAATTTATAGTTTACTTTATATCGCACATTTGTGAGAACAATGACATAAGACAAAATACAGAGTCGCAAATTTGCTTTTATTACTATTATACTCTAATATATAAAGACTTTCTGTTTGAAATTTTCTCAGAAAATTTATTCATATACTTAGAAAGCAATTAACACTCGGCTATGAATACTTTAAATTCCGGAAATTGAAGTTATATTTTCGAGTTATGCCGTTATTCTTCCAAATGTACTTAATAATATTATTGAACAATAATTACATTTCAAATCTCCTCTGATCTCCATTTCGACCTCTATTAAATGAACACTCATCAATTATACATAAAATTAATGTATATTTTAATTTTATTTAATGATTTTCAATTTCAATTCAGCTCCCACAATATATAATATCCTTTATGATCAATTTAGTTACAATAAATTTATTGTTTTATTATTAATATGTTGAAAACAACTACTTTAGAAACTTAAAAACAACACCATTAAGAAAAAATTTTTATTTTTAACTTGAAGAAATACATACGTATATATTCACAAATGCACTTAAAAGAACCCACTTCTAAAAAGCCATAAACTCAATTCATGTACTATATATGTAAGGTACAATGTTCGAATAAACCACTTACATATTATAAATGTACATTTTGTCTATATACAATTTAAGTACAAGTGTGTACATATATATGTATATCTATATAAATATATTTTTAGTGTCCTTGGATTCCTTTATACATTTAATAAGTATATGGTATTATAATAAAAAATTCCATTTAATAGAATCGCCTCCTCATATCCTTATTATAATAAAAAAGAGAAGTAAAAATTATAAAATAAACAGAAAATTAAAAATAAAAATGTTACATAATATGCATTTTGATTTTACCTCATGCCCCAGAATCCATTAAATATCGACAGTAAAAATTCTGAAAAAAAAAATTTAGAGAAAATGTATACAAACTCATGGGATGGCAAAAAAACATTTTCTTATATCATTTAAAAACGGAAATTCAAGAAAAAAAAAAATATTAGAGAAAAAATTGTGCATTTTTCCCAACCATATTGCATAGACGACAAAGAGCGGTATTGTTTTGTCAATGTTTCGTAGTCAAATTTCAAACACCTGATGCACTATTTCATGTTAACCCAGTCTTTCTTTATAGCTACGAAAATCAAATTTCAAACACCTGATGCACTATTTCATGTTAACCCAGTCTTTCTTTATAGCTACGAAGAATTGGACGATGTTGGAGCAAATAAACTAATTTATTGTAAACTGAGAAATTAACATTCAGATTTCTTTAATGAACGTTATGCGATTTGTCTATACCTTTGTCCGTAAATAATTTAATAATTTCACTAACTGCCGAATCTTATTACCCGGTTCACTTCACATTTTTCAACGCAATGAATACCCGATGGTTTTCTTGCCAGACTTAATTGATTCTATGCTGTTTATATCAGATTATGTGTTGTTCTCATCCGATTTATTTTTATAGCTCTGTTTTAAACATTTTAGTGCACATATCCTCTTAAAAGAAAATGTTTGTACTTGGGAACATCTATAGATAAAATTGTACTCAAGGTATGTACCAATGCATTTATATAATATACATACATATGTATATGTGTACAAACAAAAATTATATTTCATATATCCTTATTACATTTAAAAATACTTTAATTTCTTGTTTTTTTTTTTTTTATTTTTATTTTATTTTGATGTTAGAGCTCTTAATACATATTCAATTTCAATTTGAAGTACATAAGAAAATATTTATAAAAATTAATTGTATACTTTTTTCCCCCAAAATGTACACATATACGATAATGTAACCAGTGTGTTTGTTTTTAAAGAAATAGTAAGGACTCGCCAAGTGAGGATTGTTTTTTTTTTTTCTGTTTTCTGTTATTAAGGATGTAGTTTTTAATATAAAATGATAATGATGAATGATGCAATAAATGAGAATCTATTTTCACTTTTTTTTTTATTTTTTAAATAATGAAACACGGAAAATATCACTTAACATTTAAAACAGCAATAAAATTATTTTGGAAAATTTATTTCCGAGCAAAAACTTTTTTAATATTAAATTTTTTAACACAAGGACAAGTTTTTGAACGAATTCTGTAAGCATACTTTATACTAGCAATGTGCGTACTCCGATCAATTGTATTGTAACACATGTTAAGGATTTGTCGGTATCCTAATCTAAGTTAGGTACCCCTAACGTATGCTAGTTACACTCAAGAGTATTGCGATCATCACTAGTTTTATTATCATACATTTACTGAATGTGTTAGAAATAATCCTCTTTGCAATGTATTAGAGACTATTTTTATACCCTGCATCTTCGTGAAGGGTATGGAGTTTGTAACAACTTGAAAAAGTCGTCTTGGTTATGGAAATGTATATTATATTCTTGTTCAGCGTATAATTCTGCATTGATTTAGACGTGTCCGTCCTTCCGTCCGATCCCACGATAACTCAAAAATGAATAAAGCAATCGACACCAAATTGTCAGAAGTTGTTTCTTTTCTGTTAAGGACGGCTGCTATTGTAATTGGACCAATTGGGGCAAGTGGTTCGGATAGCTGCCATACAACTTGAAGAGGTTTTAAATATTTTAAAAATTAATTTAAAATTAAAGATATTAAATCAAATTTTGTAAAGGTGTGTCTAATTACATTTTACATTTTATATTCTAAGAATTTTATTGAAATGCCTACATTGATTCGGGTAGGTGCCATACAACTCTAAATGCTAATTCTATGACAATCACGTGCCCAATTATATAGGTCACATATATCGTTGAAGTCTCACAGGTGAGTATCACAGAATGGCTTTGCCGGTTTGGGTAACTGCCATACAAATTCAAAAACAAATTTTAAATATATATTCGAAAATTAATTTTTTCTTGTTAAATATAATTTTTTTGGATTTCCTCGATTTCTGCCACACTCGCACGCTCTTTTATTTATTTTCTATTTTGAAAACGTTGTGAAAAGACGTTGATGCTGAATTCATTTGTCTATACATTGAATTTGTTCTTGATCATTTTTTTTGCCGATAACTTTTATGTTTTCTTGTAATTGTTGAGTGGTACTACATCTAGCTGATTGAAAAATTGCGTATTCAACTAATTACTATAGTATTACATGAAGCTCAGTTATTGGTATTATCTTTTGATTTTGCGGTATTTAAATGGTATATATATAGAATTCTGTTATTTATAGTCATATATTGGGATTCTAAGTGTAATTTACATATAACCATTTTAAATTTTTCATATTAATATTAATCTTCATTAAAATATTATTATTAAATTTTAAAATTAATCACACATTATAGAATGTTTTATAATTATTTAAGCACAAACTTTATCTCTAATATTTTAATTAAAATTTCCTATACATAAAATATTTAATAATTTTTAATGCTACATTAAAATATCGTGTTAAATTTACCACAAATTGAAAATGCAATCAACAATGAAGTGTTTTTAATGCAACAAATTTCATTTTATAAATATTGACATTATTTGATAATTAATTCAATAAAATTATCTATATATATATTTAATATTATATTAATTTATTTGAAAAAAGAAACCAATTGCACTCTAAATAACTAAATAATAGTTAAATAATATAGGAAACAATCATTGATCCCATTACATTATTATTTATTACCGCGGATACAATATGGGTATTTACGCATATGCATAGATATACATATATACATGTGATATAAGCAAATATTTACACAATATTAGAAATATGAATGTATATGTACATTATACGCTATATTTAAAATAACAAAATTATATAATGATTCTCTTGTCTGCTTTGTTATATAAAATAAATTGCCTTTAATAATTTAGAGTTTTAACACTTCATTTTAAAATTAACCCATTAAAAATTTAATAAATTCATTTTTAAATACACATACACATATAGAATGCTCATATATTTATCTATATCATTATAAATCTCTGTAATATTTACATATACAAAAAGTAGCATTCAATTTAAGCGCAAATAACATTTATAATGAGACGTGTATTATGAATGTATGTTTGTTTATAGACAATGAAAATGTTAAATGAACTGGCTTTTAATTTTTAAGGCTTTAATTTAATTTTTGGAAAAAAAAATTTGAAAATTTTGTAATTTTTCAATTTGAAAGATTTGTTTAAATTCTAGAGGTACCTTGAGGAATAAATTTTTTTTTTTTTCGAAAAAATTAATTCATTTCGAACTAGAATTTGTTCCAAAAATATTATGGGAAAGTCTATTTAGTATCAATATTGGGCATCACAAGATTTTATGATTTTACAAGATTTTACGAATTTTGAAATTATTGTTTTCACAAATTTATAAAATATTGAAATCTAATTAAATTCGACCATTTTTATGGCTGCCATAAAATGAAAAAAAAAGCCGCTCAAAATTTTTTAGATATAGGTGATTCTAAAAATTAATTTACAAACTTGATTTTCAGTTAGAGTCCTTCAAATTTTTTTCAAAACTAAAATAAAATTCTTTAAAATTAATTTGCACAAAACTATTATTATGTTCCGACCCGGGCAATGTGCTCTGATAGCCCAAATTTTTGTTGTTAAAATTTATTAAAAGTTTAAGGAACAATTTCTTTTTAAAGTTTTTCAAAATATTGCCTCAGTCATTGCTCTTTACGAATTAATTTTTAAATTTCTTTGTATAAATTCCAGATTTCAATCTTCAATTAATTAAATACCTTCTATTTTAGTAGTTTATTGACTTTTTATTAAAATAATCCTCCTATCTCTTTTCTCATTTCTAATTCTCTCTTCATCTTCTCTCACAATTAAGTACTTTACAATAAAAAAAATTTTTTTTTTTCAATTTAAATTTTTACAACCGCAAAAAAATAACGTGCTGAATGATTAAATACTATAAAAAAAAAAAATTTATTTTTACAATATTAAAAAAACTGTAAATAATGTAAAGTGCGCATGTTATCAAAAATAGTAAACAAAAAACAAAAAACGTGATTTTATGAATGAAATTCCTGTTTTTCTCTTTTATTTTTTAATTCTCACCAATTCTAATTTGAAACAATTGAAAAATGAAACAAAAATTTTAAAATTTTCAAATTCAATTTGGAGAAAATATTTTTCTTTTTTCTCTATTAATGAAAATTCTCATCATACCATTTTGAAATTTCACCACAATCTAGGATAAATTTTCAACAATCAACAATATATTTATGATATTGGAAAATTTACCACAGTTTTTACAGTAATAAAATATATGTAATATAAAATATACGGGTAAAATAATTTTTTTTCCAAATTTTTTCATGTACAATTTACAAACAAAAGTACAAATCTCTGCTCTGTGTGTTTTGTTTTTTTTTGTCGTCGTGGTTGTGTGGTACGAAAATAAAAGGGAGAAATTTTTTTTTTCAATTGAAAATTAAATTCAGTTGTTCGCAATTTGTTACGCAAGTAACTTCGTTTAATTTACAATACACGGATAAAAAATTAAAGTGAAAAAAAAAATAAAAATTATTCGGATTCTCAGTTTTGTTGCATTTTTTTATACTCTCATTTAATTTGTCTTTTTTTTTTTTTAAATTTTAATCGGAAAAAATAAATGCAAGTGCTTTAAATTTAGATCCTATGCTTATTTAAAAATACATTTAATGTGAATTAAAAATTTATTAATTTTATTTTTTTTTATTTAATTTTTATTTATTTTAAAACGGCTTTTATAATGAAAAGTTTGCACTATTTATGAATTTAATATGAAAAATTAAATATTACGAAGAAAATTAATATTATTAAGAATTGATTAAGAAAAAATAATGATTAAATTTTGTAATCGTGGTAAATTAAGTTAAATAAGGTGAATATAATTAATTATTGAAAAAAAAATAGTGTGGTGGTAAAGTTGAATTTTTTTAAAATATTTGAAAAAAAAAAAAATTAAAATTTTTTTTTTAAATTAAAAAATTTGTTAATAACAAAATTTTGGTGAAGTTTTCAATTAAAAATTGAATTTTTAATTTAATATTCAACAAAAAATCAAAGTGCAAAAAAAAATAAAATTTTTCGCCTAAATTTCGGCTTAAATTTAATAGAAATTTTTTTTTTTAAATATTTTTTAATTAAAAAAAAAATTAATAGGATTTTATTTTTAATATTCTGAAAAGTGCAACAATTGCAGTGAAATGAGAAGAAAATATTTTAGTATTAAAAATTAATAAAAAAAGAAAAAATACGATTTTTTTAAAAATTTTTCGAAAATAATTGAGATTGTACTTTGATTTGTTCTAGATTCTAATTCGTAATTTTGGGGGAATAAAATATTTTAAATTAATATTTAAAATTAATTAAATTTTGTGATTAGTTTTAATAATTTTTTTTTGCAAAACTAATTTAAAGCCTGGCTTCCTTTGTTTTACGATGTAAAAACTTTTATTATTCAAATTTTTCAATGACCTCTTCGACTAACTCCTCATAATGCAG
The DNA here is from genome assembly GCF_029603195.1 of Condylostylus longicornis. NCBI lineage: Eukaryota > Metazoa > Arthropoda > Insecta > Diptera > Dolichopodidae > Condylostylus > Condylostylus longicornis. The sequence goes on from NW_026578192.1 coordinate 256,443, forward strand.
TAGTGTATCTAATTTCGAATTGAAATTTAGAAATTAATTTTTTAGAAATTCAATAATAAAACTTGAATTCTATAAAACAGTAATCTGGTTTTCAATTTTGTTTAATTACGTACCGCTGAGAATGAGACCGAATTTATTTTTTGTAAAATCATACAATCAATTGCATACAAGCGAAAAGAATTCCCATATAGCTTGGGAATTATTGAATCCAGTTGCCAAAGCAATAATCAAATTTATAATATTAAAATTTATTTAATTATTTATCTTAATTGTCTCAACTTAAAACTTTTGTTGTTTCATTTTTGTTCGCATTTAAGAATATGTGAAAATTAAGTAAGTAAATGTCCTTTTTGAAAATGCATAAAAGATACCGACATAATATCAAGTTCTTCTTAAAAAATTATTGAATTTTTTTTTTTTTACTTTATACTTTCACAAATTAACAAATAAAAAAAAAAAGATAATAATGCACATATACCTGCATTAAATTTCTTTATATATATATATATATATATATATATATATTGTGAAATGTACATTATGCAACAATAATAATTATATAGGAGTAAAAGTATGTGTGTGCTTAAATTTTTAATATGATCAAGGATAAAAAGAAAGTATTAAATTAAATGTACAAAGAAAAGAAAACAAAGAAAGAATGAAAAGGATTAAATTAAATTAAAAGAATTCACAAAAAAAAGAAAAAAAAATTTTTTTTGTAGTAATAAAGTAAAAAGTGGAAGTGGTAAATTGTTATTTTTTATTATTAATTTTTTGCTTCCCATTTGTTTTTTTTTTTTTTTCTTATAAAATTAACATATTATCATTATCCTGTATTCCTTTTGAATTTCATCACATATGATATATTTTATTATAGAATTTGCAAAGAATGAATTTAATTACTATATAAAATATATTAAAAATTTGTATGTATGTGTGTATGTATGAATAATTAATATTGAAAAGTTTTTTAATTGAAAAAATAAAACAACAAAAACATTTACATGAAAGTAGAAAAGGACGAAAATTATCAGAAAAAAATATTTAATTTTTTTCTTTTTATTATTGCTATTATTACTGTTTTTTCTAACCAATTATATATATATATATATAGGTTCTTTCATAAAGCATATGTAAGGGTTATAGGCGTTTACATTTCGTCCTTTACAGGGGCCTATTTCGTTTTCCAATTATATTTCAATGAGGGCAGGGGGAGGGGGGGGGGGGGTACCATCAACCGTAACAAAAAAAAAAATTGAAAAATATCAAAGTAAAGCCGTAAATTTTTTCTCTCATTTCTCACATACATACATACATACAACTTGCTTTATGATAATTTTCAATTATAATAATGATAATGAAAAAAAAAAAAAAAACATATTACATTTACAATAAGGATAAAAGAATAAAGAATTTTGTTTTTCTTTTTTTCATTTTTATTGGCTTTTACTTCCTTTATTATCCCGTTTTTTTTTTTTATGAATAAGTAAAAACTGCACTTAACATTACTGCCGTATTTATTATGAAAGGATTATAATTTTTTTTCTTCCATAAAAATAAAAATTTCCTTGCATATTAACAGTTTGGGTATAAAAGGATAATAAAAAGGAACAAAAATTATTTTTGTTAATATTATTGGAATATGTGAATTTTTTTTTTTTTGAATAGTTTTTCCTTTTATATATTCATGGAAAGTTTAGATTTAGACAATTTTTATTGTAAAAAAAAAAAAAAAAATTCTCTAAAAAAATTAAATATGAATTTGAAATTTATTTGAAATTTATTCAAGTTTGTTTATTTCAAATGGGGGCATTATCCGATACGATGCCATTTTTTTTTTTTGCCATTTGGGTTTTTTTTTTTAGTAGTAACCTTGGCAATGATTTCTTTTCAAATTTCAACAGTTACTCTTTATAGGCTTATACTTGTAATGTTCTTTTGCTGTATTTTATTACAGAAAAAATATTTTGTTGTATTAAAAAAAAATGTTTAATTAAAATTTACATTTTATGTATTTGGTTGGGAAACGAATTGAAAAATCCAGAAATTATTAAATTCGTATTTGAACCAAATTTTTTGGATTTTAATTATGAATTTTTATTGAACAATTTAGAGCAAAATGTGTCGACTAAAATTTAGAGAACATTTGTAATTCGAAAAAAAAAAATCCCACTGAAATTGTAATTCCTGTTTAATAATAAGCCACTTTTATTTTAATTAATAAAATTTTTGAATTATACAATAGGAAATTTTAGTAATTAGAAATTGGTTCAAGGTTTTTTGTATGTGAACCTTCGATACGTATTTATTTAATGGGATTTTGTTTTTTTTTTTTATTTATAAAATATTCATTGAATTATTAAATATTCGGAAAAAATTCTAAATTGTATTTGTTATACTTACATGTTCAATGTTTGTTAGAGAGAGAACAATAAATCATAAATTATGTGTATAAGCATTAATTGGAATTAGTTTTTAATATTTCAAGTTTAGTGGCACTACATGGCATTTACCAATTTTATAAAAATTTTCAAAATGTTAAAAAACAAATCTAATAGATTTGTAATTCTTAAATATTTAAAGAATCTCACATAATCTTGAATTATATTTTAATTAAATACGATTATTGTATTTTATATATAAAGTTTCTTAGATAGAAGAAATAATTTCGGTTAGAACTCGTAACTCCCAGTTATTATAGCTAATCAAAATAGAACATTTTTCAAAATTTAATCTCACAAATAATTAAATAAGATTAATATATGAAGTGGTTTAAGTTTAAATTCGAATATAATAAAAAAATTTACGTTATGCTTTCGTCAATAAGTGAAGTTCGTGAATATCCAATGAATTTCTCAATTTTTGGATAGAATAACTAAAAATAAAGGGTAAATTTTTTTCAAATGTAATATTTATTCGATTTTAAGCACTTTTCCAAAAATATTTGAAAAAAAAAAAAATGGTTATTAGTTTTACTAATTAACTCTGTACGTCCATCCGTTCATGGAGGCTTTTGAAAAACTTCTGCACCGTTGAAGATAGAAAGCTGAAATTGTAGAGGTACATAGATCTATACTATAGGAATTAATTCTTGTAGAAGAAACTATCTCCCTCTTTCCTGTTTCCTATTTACCTATCTCTCCCTCTAAAAGCCCCATAATAGCTCACCAAAATGTGTTTTTCAACTATTTTTTGCAGCGAAACCATAAGCATTTTTCAAATTTTTGCAAACACATAAAAGTAGTGACTGGCTTCTTATAATGCGGCGTACTATATTTGAACTTAAAAAAAACGGCCTTTAAAATTTACCGTTATTCAAAATTCTTTTTTTCCAAATTTTTTATATCGTATTTATTCTAAACCGCTATTTGCAGAAGTCCGAAATTTTATCAGCTTCTAGAGACTAATAAAGAGTTCATTTCGCTAGAACGAAATTTTTTTCCAATTCAATCCCCTTTCAAGTTATCGCCTCTCGAAATTTGTAAAATTTGAATTTTTTGTACTCTGTGTTTCCAAAACTGCATGTTTCCCCGAATTTGTATAAATGCAAAAAACTAACGGCATGACATTACCATGACATTAAACCATGACATTAAACCATGACACTAAAAAATATAATTATTTTTCTTAACACACACAATTAACCCTTAAATTCGAGCATTATGTTAATGACTCTTTAAATTTTTTTCTCTTTTTTACTTCAAAAAATGCATATAGTGCTCCTGAATGTATGCAATTTTTAAAATATATTCGTATAAGAATGTAATAGGGAATCGGTACAGTTTGTGATTTGGTGAATACCGCATTAGATAGGGAGCAGTTTGCGAATATAATTAGGAACACTACATAAATATATATATTTTGTATATTCCAGCATATATAAGAGTATATTCAGATTGTATATTATATTTTGTAAAATTATTTTAACACTCTAACATCCAGTAGTGGATACGCAAAAATGAAGAAGTAGATTATTTTTAAAAGCAGTATTTTCACTTCATTCAATGCAAAAGTGCCATATTACAAAACATTGGCTTGATATTGGCTAATTGAAAAAATTTTTTAAAAAATTTTTTTCCTTCTATTTTATCTTAAAAATCATGGAATTTCAATTATCAATTCCTTGTTTTCTAAATAGGTCTAATGGATGCTTTCTTGTTTTTTCCTTTGAGACATATTCAATCACGCATACATCCATGTACACCAATGAATTCAACAAAGATACTCCCACATTCAAATACCTTTTTTTTTGCTTAAATTATAGGTTCAATGATTTATTACAATTCTAATTTGTTGCTTCACTCTTTATAACCCAGAACTCTTTGATAAAGTGTTGATTAATGTAAAATATTCTCATTGAAGCAAAGTGTTATATAAAAGTGGGTATAGGAAACACCAACAAGATATCAAAACTTAAATATGGGAAATAAAAGCAATAAATAATCACTTGTTTCTGTGTGAAATTAAATATTCTTAAATGAATTAGTATGTAGAATGATAAATTCAAATGGAATTTTCTTCAATTCGAAATACGCAAAAAATTTATCATGTTAATGTCGATAACTAAGTGTATATTAAGTTTCACATTTAAAGTAATTAAACTCTTAAGTTAATTATTATGTCTCAATAAACAAGCAATTAAATTATTCTCTTATTATACATATACTCGTACATATACTTACTCTTGTGTTAATTGATATTTTGATTTTCCAGACATTTTCAACTTTTATTTTAATTTTCTCATTTATTTCTACTTTTCAATGGTAATGGCAATGATTCGTTTTATACGTATATAGAGTGTGTAAAGAAGAGAAGAAGAGTTTATATTTAAAGATTTTTACAAATTATTTTGGAAGGTTAATTTTTCTTTATTTTAAAATATAATTGACATTTTTGTAAAGTGTATTGAATTTGCTTTTAATTGAGTAAAAATGGTCTGTGTTACCATCAATGACAAAAAATTTTGTTGCCTTTGTGTTCTGCTTTTCTGAGTTTATAGTGTGCCTTTAATATTTTTTAATATCGTGTTGATTAAATCCGAATAAATATTAGAATAAATAAGAGGAAAAAACAAAATTCTAGATTACTAACCCAAAATCGATTGTGGTCAATGAGAATAAAATTTGTAAATTTTGTTGAAATTTTCTCACAACAAACCTAATACAACCTCTTGCACAAGCGAATTTAAGATTCTTTCCTCTGATGTCGCTATATTTTTGGCTATAATTCTAGGAAATAGCGAGTTTTTTAAAGGTATAAAGCGGTTCGACATGTTCAAAGAATTTTTTCACTGCAAATTAATTTTCTAATCATTTCAGGCGGTGGAAATATTCTGTATGAATAATTTTTTCGTTTTGTATTTCCTAGTTTAAGGACCTAACTAAAAAAATCTGATGTGGTCAGCACATAACCGACCGCATTGTGTATTGTCTAGTTAAATGAAAGTGTTACAGAATATTATAAAAATCTCTGTTAAATACTTCTATCCAATTTTTAGGACATTAGTAAGCTTATAGTTAACATACTTAGAAAAATGTAAATTTGGCTCTTAGTAGAGTTTCGCTTTGTGCTACCCGAATTCCCTGAAATGCTCGCCAGTTAGTTTCGGTAACAACCAGAACTCAAATATCAAATTTCAAGAAATTCCATCAATTTGTTCTATGGATATGGTGAAAAATGTAAAATCGGCCCGCAAATCAGTTCTCGAGCCCTGATTTTTCCAAAAAAGTTATATGTTCATTGCTTTAATATGAGGAATTCATATATTAAATTTCAATGAAATCGGTTGATTATTTCTCTTTATATACACAAAAATGTATATTTGGCCCGTAGTAAACGCCCAGTTGCTGATGCCTGATTTCTTTCAAAAGTTAGAAATTTTTGCGTATGAACGAGCAAAGCTTATATATGAAATTTCAAGTAAATCGGTTGAATACTTTCTTCAAAATGGTGACAAATGTAAAATCGGCCCGCAAATCCGTTTTCGAGCCCTGATCTTTCCAAAAACTTTATATCTTCATTGTTTTAATACGAGGAGTTCATATATTAAATTTCAATGAAATTGGTTGATTATTTTTCTTTATATACACAAAAATGTATATTTGGCCCGTAGTAAACGTCTAGTTTCCGATGCCTGATTTCTTCCAAAGCATACGAATTTTTGCGGACGGTCGAGCTGAGCTTATATATAAAATTTCAAGTAAATTGGTTGAATATTTGGTTGGTCGGTAAAAAGGTTGTCGTTTTTTTTAATATTCGATATTGACTTGTTCTTATTATCGAAATTTTAGGTTTATTTTTGTCGCACAAATTATGGCAACATTTTGTATTTGTAATATGCCCTTAACTGATTAGTAATGTAGATTATTAATTTTATTTTGACATTTTGACTTAATTGTAGATAAGTAGATAAATAGATGTCTATAAATAGATAATCTTACATAGAGTAATTTCTCCCAAAATTTTTGTTTCATATAGTTCTATAGTAACATCTGGTTTAATATGCAATTCTCTGATATTTTTTGGTCCAATTAATAATATTCATAAATTTCAAATATTTATTTTTCATTTTATTTTTGGTTCAATTATAACTGGGAAAATTTTTTTTATATTTTCGGTCTAATTTTCAATATTTGAAATTAAAAACCAGTCATTAATTATATTGTTCTACTTAAAAACTATAGTAATTCTATTTCTACTAATAAACTAGAAATTCGGAACATAAAACTGGAACGTAAAATAATTATTAAAATTTGAATTGAATTCATTAAAGCATAAGGTTTTGACCGTTTTATTTTTAATGAAAATATTAAAATCCTTGTACATTCAATCAACATTTAAATAAAAATTATTGATAAGTTGGAAAAATATTTAGTCCCACAGAAATAACACATAGAAACTGGAAAACTAAAAATAAATAAGCAAGTAGTTCAAGTAATCTGAATTATTTTTTGTTTTAAATTGGTGCCTTCAAAATTTTGGGTTTTAATTTTTTCATCTTTTATCTCTTAGGAGGCGAATTTACTCATATACATCTTATTTTTTGTTAATTTAGTTAATTCGGCTCATTTGTTAGTAGTAAGATTTACTCTCTATGTTAATGAATGAAATAATAAGAGGGGTATTTGGAATAAATTCAAGGATCCAAGAAATCAAAAGTAATTCGTTATCACCGTATTAAATTTAAAAAAATATTTAAATTGGTTAAAGTCTTTATGTTTCTTACAGAATTATTTGCTGTGATTCCTAATAGGTTTTATTCTTATCCTTCACATTTTTATTTCAAAAAAAAAAATTTGCATATATAATTATGTCATTACATTTAATTTATAAAATAGCATTGACACACCATTTTAAAAAATTTACTTTAGAAAATTTTACGAAGTCCTATATATTTTTTAAAATTTTTACGATATTGGAAAATTACGTTTGAGAGAGTAAATGCTATTACTAATATAAGAACAATTAATCGAAATATACTGGACTCGTTCTTTTGATTACGTCATTCTGCAGTTGTATGAAAAAATTTCCATTAGTTAGAGTAAATGTTATTATTATTAGTGAAGAAACGCTCTTTATATCCGTTTTTTGAAAAATTACTAACTGTAGTAAAATGATAGATCATATGTCCTGTATGCTGATGTCTTTTACAATTTTCTATTAAAAGTAAAATATATGAAAACTAGTTTCTATTAAATTTTACAAAACCAATTGGATGAGCATACATCTTTGTTGGAATTTCATATTAACAATCGCCATGTTGATATTAGAATGAAATATTTCGCAAAATTTATTTTTCTAAATTCATTTACATAGAATACCTTAAAGCTATTTAAAACATAATAAGATCCTAAAAAGCAATAGTGAAATAGAATAAATTTTATAGTTTAGAAATATACAAAGTATAGTAATCTTTACAGGAAGAAGAATTTTTTCCACAAGTTCCTAGTAATAATTCTTATTATTTTTTGCCTCAAAACTATTTATAACCTAATTTGAATTCGTAATCAATTCGTTTGGTTTTTTTTCTTCTTTATGTTTTTTCTGCTAGACCTCTTGGTTCAGATAATTTTTTAAGTTTTACTCCAACCAAAAATCATGTCAGATCAAATCAGATTTAATTCTTTTGGCCCAAATTCTCTTTAAACTAAGAAATATAAAAAGTTTTCCATAAAAACAAAAAAAAAAAATTCTACAGGACATTTATCAACATTTACAACAAAATTTCACAAATATACGCAGGCAAATAAAATTTAGACTCTAACTTTTTTAAAGAAAATGTTCAAGAGGTTAAGAGGTGAAAAAAACCAAAACTAAATAAAAAAAAAAACTTTTCTTTCAAAAATATCCTTTTGTAATAAGCACAAGTATTAAGTAAAATACAAAAGAACGACAAAAGAAATAACGAAATCCTGCAATCATGTTAAATTATTTCAAATTCGGAATGACATCGAAAAAATGAGAAAAAAAAAACTTAAATAAACTTAGAAAATGTCCTAACAGCATTAGAAATGGTAAAACGTAAAAATATAACAGTAAATAGGGAGAAATTTTCAAAAGATCCTTCAGACATATGAAAAACAACAAACTAACAAAAAAAGAAAGAAAGTTATCAGAATATTAGAATCAAAAAAAAAACCTATTCGTCTCTTGCCCACCACCGTTCATTCCACCACCATACTTTGATCATTGCTTTCATCCCACCACATTTTGTTCATTTTGTATTTAACTGTAACCTTCTATATATATGTATAACAATTTTTTACCTGGAAATTGTTACAATACCATAAAGTTTATATTACAAAATATTGTACATTGAGAATCTTAAGAAAAGGTAAGAAAAGAAAAATTTGCCGCAAGGAATAAAAAAAAATGAAAATGAAATGTCGAAAATGAATACACAACGTCTACTGCCATCTATGTATACTATAAATGGAGATGAAACATGAGAAATTCTGAATATTTTAAGATCTAAAGATATTTTTTTTTTTAACAATACAAATGGTATGTAGGGACTCAAACTCTTAATATCCATATTATTATATGTGTGCCCGTGTGATTGTGATAAAAATGTAATGAAAAAAAAACAACGAAAAATGTTGAAAAATCGAAATGAGACGATTGTGGTGGGTTATTATGGGGTTCTGATTGAATGAATGGGTGGTTATTGTGAATCCAAATGACCTATTTTTGATTTCCTGTTATTGCCATTTTTCCTATTATCCAAACGTTTTCCTTCTCCGTTTTGTTTTATATTCTCTGCTATCGTTTTGATAATTCTGTTTTAACGTTAACGTTCTTTCACGTATATTTTCGGAAAATGAAAGGATCAAATTACCGTTGTGTATGATTTGAAATTTATAAAAAATGATTTTTAGGGATTTTTTATTTGAATTAAGCAGCATTTTTTTGTTTGAATAACATTTATGTTTTATGAAAATTTAAATGGAAGTTTAATTGTCGTATAACGGATTTTCCTTTTTCTATGTTGTAAAGTAAATATGATATTGTTGCCTCTTGTAGCAATAAGGGTTTGGTTTTATTTATAATTAATTATATGTACATATATTAAATTAAATCTGGTATCATGATTATCGATAAAATTATCTGAATGTTTGACGAGTACATTTTGATAAGTAAAAGCAATCAAACATGTTCGATAATATTAAATATTCATACGTGTTTGACAAGATGGAAGTTTAGTACAAGTTTCTTGTATAATATAGTTTTTTAAGATAATTTTTGATATTAGATTTGTGTTATTTGTAAAAAAGAAAAAAATAGGATCTATTGAAAGTTTCATTAGGGTTAAAATTAAAATTTTCTTTAGGGATTTATTAAAATTTTTTTTTTATAGAATTTGGGTAGTGTGAATTTTAAAGGACAATATTTTCCGATTGTGTTTGATGCAAAAATATTTCTTCGATTTAAAGGGGTTCTCATATAAAAATCAAAACTACTCGTATGTAAGGGAATGCTAAAATTTTATTCCCTTACATTCTCATTATTTTTTGTATTTTGTATAAAAATATTAGAGCGGAACATTTCCAATACTTTATCTTACTTTTTTATTACTACCAAAATTACATTTTATAGATTTTTTAAATTGATAAAACAAGGCAAAAAAAAAAAATCATTTTTTTTTTCTCTCATTCTCTTATTCTGCAGACCAGGTTACACAACGAAGAAAAAAAAAGGACTTCAATATGGAGTGGGGGGGATATTTTGTATATAAATAAAGAATTTTTATATTTCTGGTTCTTGTTTTGCTTCCTCTGTTTTTTTTTATTATATTTTAAATATGAAAGGACTAAAGAAGGGGGGAGGGGGGGGGGAAAGGTATTTAAGATAATTTTTATTTGAATTTTTTTTTCTCATTTTGATTTTTTTCCATTTTTTGCTTATTATTATTTTTGGATCGGAAATTGATTGCATCTTTATATAGAAAAGGATATTGAGATTTTTGATTGGTTTAAAATGAGATTTTCCTTAGTTTTGTTTCGTTTTTTTACTTTCAGAATTTTTTATTTCCTATTTGAATTTTTTTCTTTTCATTTTCATTTTTACAAAGTAACTTTAGAAATGAGAGAAAAAAAAATGGAACACCAGTAATCCAGTTTTGTAGAGCAGTTTATTTATTATTTTTTTTTCCTATATTTAGTTTTTTTTGAAAAGGATATAAAGAAGGAAATTTAAGGATTATATTGGATTTAAATTTGATTTTGTTGATTTTCAACATCTAAATCCTGAGTTTTTTTTTTTTTGAAATAAAAGAAAATTAAAGTTTTTGTCCATAGTTTTTGTTTTTTTTGTAAATTTTTAATTGCAATGTAATTTTTTTTTTCAGCCCACTTTATCGTAATTTAGTTTAAATTATTAAAATTGAAGTTCTAAACGTTTTATGAATAATATTTCATTTAAGAAAATTTTTGTGAAAATATTTTTACTAAAAATAAGTGACAATTTTACAAACAAACGAAATTAAATGCTTGTATAGTGGTAGGAACCAAAAAAAAACCCTTCTTGCAATTGTGGATAAGTTTGAAAGCAATTATGGGAATTATGAATTAAAATAGCATGGAATGTGAAATTATACAAAATTCTAGTTGCTTTAATATTGGATTCAATTTTATATACATATATCAGATTAATGCTTAGCACAAGCATCTAGTATGGTAAATAAAAATCACTTAGCTAACAAATGTGGTTATCAGTAATCATAATTAAAATCGTCATCATTTATAGATGGAAAGGGTAGGTAAAGGGAGAAAGAGAGAAAAAGATAACATTAGTAATAAAAATTTAAGATTAATAGATAAATTAAGAAATAAACAGTCAAATTCAAACGTATACAACATAGGTGCACAGCGAGTCGATATTAAGCGTCATATAAATTGAGAATAAATTAAGTAAGTAAAATCAATGCTACCGCAAAGGTTGTGCTTAGGACTTCTTTTGGTTATGATCGTACAAAACACAGACGAATACGTCTGCGGTACATACATCCTATAGTTCGTACTATGACGCGGCACTTTCGATAGAGCTCAAACTACTAAGGAAGAAAATTTTTGTTTTAAAATATTTCGTATGGCAAATTTGAGTACTTACTTAATTTATAATTTAATAAATTTTTATTTTCGGAAAATAATTGCAAAGTGGACTTTTTAGAGGAAATTAAAAACTGAGTTTTTATAGTGTAAGAAGTCTGTATTTTTTTGTTCTATTCTCAAACAAGATAAAAATATGATTGGACCTTTATAATTTTTGAAGTATTACTTCTTTGTGCAGCGATTTCATTACAATATCTAGATAGTTCTAGAATAAGAGTCGTGCTTTCGCCAAAAAAATTTGTTGACTAAATAGAGATTTTCGAATAAGGAGTACTAGCTATTTTTTAGCGATTTTACTGTTTTATACTTTTATCGATTTTAACCCTGTCCACTGTATACTGCTCAGCACTGAGCACAATTATTCTACACAGAATATTGTAGACTGCCTGAACATTGTCGTCATTTAATGGATAATTTTTACTTTTATTAACGAAATTTAATTACACATTTTAAATTTGTTTTAAGAACTTACTTAAATAAATTTTTTTTTTTCATATCTTCAAAGCCATTAAAAAAGGAATTTATTGTATAAATTTTCAACTTTGTTTCAAAAAAAAAAAACAAAAAAAATTTACGATATGATTCGTTTTATTTTAATTCGCTATTTTGTTATGTGGTTCACTGATATTTTAAGTGCATTTTTATTACCTATGTAATTACAGTAAATTTACACTACTCAATTTACCAAATGACATGAAAGGCTATTAAATGTGCATTCACATATTGTGAATATACATGCTAACATTAATCCAATTTGTTACAAGAGATTATTATTGGACAGGAATTGTTGTTGAGGTGTTATCGTAATCATTAAAAGAATTACCAACAGAAAAAAAAAGTAAATGGGAGACAGAAATAACACAGAAATAAACCAAAATGTGTAGTTTAATTTTTTATAAGTTGAAACTTTTATATTTTTATAGTTTTTCAATTTTTATTAATGGCAGTAATTATAGCTACCTATATGCGCCCATATTTATGGTAGTCATGCCATATTTATCGTATTTTAATTGGTTAAAATTAGCAAGGAACTTAATGAGTTTTATTAAATCAAAAACAAAAGTAAGTTTAGCTGCAAAATGTTGTGTGTAGTAAAAATTAAATTGATGTTTAAATTAATTCAACTACAAGATTCTAAACAAATATTGAAATTTTTAAGGGTGATTTCAGTTGAACAACTCCAAGTTTAACCTTATAACACTATTACGACAAAAATTAAATTTTACGATATTGGCCTATCTTAAGTTAAATGGAATAACTAGTTAACGGTGGTTTAGTTAATTGTGATCCAAAATATAAAATTTAGAATAAAAAAATAAAAAATTCATTGGTTGTAACTTCAAACAAAATTAGAATAAAATTGATCGTAATAGAAATTTAAAAATATAATGGGAACTTAAGGGTTAATTGATGTTTATTTGGTGTGGTGTATAAGTGAAACATGAATTTTTTGATCTTTAATTATTTTTAAAAAATATCACAAAAGCCTATTTTTTGAATAAATTTAAAATGATTACATAAAATAGAGAAAAAGGAATTTAATTTACGATATCATAAAAATCAAAGATTAAATGTTTTTTATTGTTTTCGAAATAATATAGACAAAATTTATGTTGAAATTTTATGTCAATTTTTTTTAATTATATAACCATAATAAATTAACTTAAAAGATCTAACATCTATTGAATTGAAAAGCAAATATATGTAATAATTTTAATTGAGTAATTGATTATCAAAAAATAAAATCCTTTTTGAAATGTCACCATTTCATTCATTATTGCAGTATATTCATAATTTTCATTTATATTTGCTTATTATTTTAAAAATACCTCTATACATACATCCATCTATAAGAGTGAGCATAATTTTTATATATTTACGATGTGGGGTGGGCCATTGTTTTGATTTCATAAAATTCTAGAAGAAGAACTTGTTTTATACATTAACTTTATTTGAATACTTATTACCTGAAAAAGCAGGTAAAATCTTTCAGCATTACTGACACAGCAGTATTGTTGCCAATGATAACAATATACTTATGTATACTAATAATATTAGAGGGCGTAAAATAGCAAATTCTTAGTAACAAATTAAAATTTTGACGGAATGTAAAATATTTTAATATTGTAATATTAAGGGTTAAGAAAATACAATAGGGGTAATAGTGCACCGCAGCAACGTTTATATTTCTACCCCCCTCTACCAAGCAAATTAATTAGATCACCCGCTTGGCATTCACCGCCCTGATAAGCTCGAACAACTTGTGAAGTTCAGAAGACCGTGAATTTGTCATCGTACTAATGTGAGTGAGAGAATTCTACCGCAGAATCTGCAAGTGTGTTCAATTTTCAGGCTCATGCTACTGGAGTACCATCTTAGTCTGCCGTGATGCCGGTGAGAATTCTCACCTGATTCTTGCCCATTCATATAATCTTCATAAATCGCTTGTAATCATGATCTCTCAGAAACTAGTTGTCCGGCCACAATCCCGGAAAACCACCGTTCCTCTGACCTTAGTAAGTTTTAATGTAATAATATGGCACGAGTTGAATTGCTCCTACTCTTGGCTTGATAAAATAAACGAGTTCTTACATACAATTATATTTTTATAATATTTAGATGAGTAAATATTGCCTTTATATTTAGTCTGCTGAAAATATTAAGGCAATATTTACGGTGAAAGAAAAATCTAGATGGCCCATCCTAATATTTTGTATTTTAAAGTTTTGCACACACATGCATATACATGTACAGATTTTCATGTTTATTTAATTTATTATTCAAATCATTTTCAATTCGAAAATTCAATTTGAAACTTAAATATTCATTTTTATTATGTATTATAAATTATTGGTGCATTATGCGTATACACGCGTACATGTAAAAAGTGACATATAATTTAAATGTGCATACATGTACATATACATTATATATATACAGAAGCTCCAACAATAATGCAAATAGTGTACAGGTTGATTCAATATTCTACAGAATTACTTTAGTAGAAAAATTTCAGCTTCAAATTAATTTTTTAAATAATAAAATTTATTTAATTTTTCTTTAATAATTAAAATAAATTATAGAAATTAATGAACACAAATCCAATATTAATTTGACTTATTTAACTGCACTAGTTCTATTGCTGAATTAAGCGATTTACCGATTATTTTGCTTTCTGGATATTGCCCTAATTTTAGTTTACTTAATCTTTTAAATATTCTGTTCATTTTTGAGTATCTCTGTATATTATAAGTAAAAGCGTTTTATGTACATTGTATTGTTGTATGTGTACATAATTTTAATAAACATATTATTCCTTTTTTCTATGTCAATTATCTAGAATATTATCACATAATCAATTATTATCCTTTTTTTTCTTGTGTTCACTCCATAACAAAATAATAATAAAACAATAAAAAATAACAATGGTAATAATAACAGAGGAAAACAAGAACAACACAACATGAAATAATAACAATAAAAAAATGTATAATAATAAAACATAAGGAAAACAAACATTGACACATCAAGTGCATTAATCCTCCATTATTGTTGAATAATTTATTCGCAACCAAAGTGTTTGAAAAAAAAAAATGTGATATCATGATGAGGTCATTACATTGTCGACCGCCTGTGTTTTTATTTGGTATGACAGATATTTTTATTTTAATTACAAGCAAATATTTACGAAAATATTGTTTCCGTCTATAGTCTGAAGTTGAATTTGGTATAATATTTTAATACTATTTAAATTAAGGTTACAAGGTCCTATAACTGCCGAATTGTGTTATGATGAATATTATTTTCTAATTGCGATGACATGCACGCTAATTAAATTGGACTTGTTGTTAAATCAAATTATAGATGTTCACTGTTAAATCACCTATACTTTATTGTCTAAAGCACAAAATGATAAGTGCACATGTGTGAACTAAAAATGCAACAAGTTTAGTGATACCTGGTAATTCAAATTAATAATATCGCGGGTCTATTTAAAATTTGGTTTTCAAATTCTAGAATGCAGACTTAGAATCAATTTAATTTATTAAGCAATGAAATTTGTGTAAGGCAACAAAGCAAATTTATTTTTTTCTCAATTTGACCTTAGGAACTTCATTCTGTTATAAAATCTGAAAAATCTGAAATTTTACAATACCCTCCTTGTCATAAATAAAATATACTTCGTAAAAAAATTTATTATGTATGTAGAATGGAATAATAACAATAACAACAGGAAGAAAAAATACAAAAAAATTAAAATGGAAAAACAACATGATTTTTGTTTTTTTTTGTTTTTTACGTGAGAACTGGTACAGAGAATAAAATTTATAAGAGACATAAAATGAAATAAGCAACCATAAAAAAAAAGTTTCTGTCAAATTGAAAGTGAGTAGCAAAAATTATTAATCTCTTTAACTTAACCGAGAGTCAAAATTTTTAAATCAAGAAATTGCTTTAGTTTGGTTTGTTGTATAACGACCATGGTTTCAATATTGACGTAATCCTGTATTACGTAAATTGTTAATTCAATCGAATTAAAATTGGAAACTGGTTGGAATAGAAAGGAGTTGATTATATGTATTATATATTCAATTTAAATTGGAAGGACGGTAGACAGCTGACTGAAATTCGGATATTTTAGCCCTTGTAAAAATTGTAGGCTTGTATTATACGATAGATATAAAATTTTTGTAATTAATACCTGCGAATCAAATCCATAATTGCAAGAGATGTCGCTAAACAAACGGTGGTGGAATTTCTTTAATTTGAACTACTCTTTTTATCTTAGAGAAATAGTCCGAGTAATTATGTGTATGAATGTTAACTTAGATTAGATTGAGGTAATTCCCCCAAGTCAAGCATTCAAATTCCATTAAATTTAATGATTTTACATGAACATGTTCAATAAAGTTCAAGTTGTTAACATAAAATGATGCACAATAATTTTTCTAGCACAATTTGAAAGAAACATGCAAAACTTTTTGCTCTTGATTTGATAAATCACTTTAATGCTAAAAATATTTAAACATTTATATTAATCCCTTACTAATTTAATAAAATTTATTATAATTTTCAAAATGTTTCATTGGAATATTTATGAGTTTTGAATTTAAAATCAGAAATTACCAATCATACATTTTCTTATTCAGTGAGTTGTATAAATGCTATAATCAAATTTGCATATAAATATTATGAAATTTAACCCAGAAACTGTTTCTAGTCCATATCGGTATATATAAACTAATAGAATTTATATAGTTGTATGCATGTACATAATAATGTTGGGCATACAAGCAGTTGTATAATGGTTATATCTTTTTTTTTTTTTCAGTTACACTTAAAATTCATATATAAGTATAGCTGTTATAAGTCATTTGCAGAAATTCTAAAATTTCATATTGTACTTAGAATTCTTTTTTATAACACGTATGTCTAATATGAATAATATAATATAATGGGATTGCCAACTAGAAATGATTTTTGTTATTTACCAACGCAAACATTTAAGTGCTCTAAATTTGGGAAATGGTTTTATAAGACTCTTTTAATATTCCCAATAAAAATTTCAGGTTTGGAAGCGTCTTATTCTTATAAATTAATTTTATAAAACTGTTTTTATAACTCTTGTCGACAATTGTTGCAAATATATGATTAATGTTGTTATAAGTGTAACGCTGCTGAATCTTACAACGAGACGAATAGATAACATTGCTATATCACAGCTTTCCTATATTAATCATTAATAATTTTATTACAATCATAATTTTTGAATACTTTTTATTTTTCCCATGATTTATTGCAAGTGCGCTAATAGAAATAAAACACTTTCTTCGAATTTTAAAGTACGTAATTTTTTGCCAAAACTTAAGCTTAAGTTTTTTGTTACTATGTTTGAGGGAGTTATATTTAGTCAAGTTATATTATCATTTTTATATTATATTATATTTAGGAAGTTATATTCTCATTTCAAAAGTTGTTTAATTAATTATTAGAGTAAGTTTCAAGAGTTAAGATGAAGTTAAGGTAGTCCTGTTAAATATGGTCATCTAGAATCTGCTTGCTTTTATTCAATGGTTAATATTTTACATGCGAATAAGTCAAGTTAACGTTAGATTTGTAATTAGGTTTTTGTCTTAAGTCTAAAATGTTTGACCTAAGTGTTAAATGAGGTAATTACAAAGTGAAAATTTTCCTAACTTTAAAGATTTCGGCATTAAAAACAGGATTTTCAAGAAAAAATCCGACTTATACTCAACTATTATTTAATTTCGAATCCTTCATTTGTTGCGGTCACCTTTATCTTCATAAACAATTCTAAGCTTTAGAGAAAATTACATACAGTTGAAATCTTCTTTTTCATAAAACGTCACTAGTTCTACTCTTTCTGATTTTATTTCATTTTCATTTTGAATTTCATTCACTTTTTCATTATTCATTCATTTATAAATAACACTTTGTGTATATATGTACATGCCTACATACATACATAAGATAACGTATGCATTTACTTATTACGTACATTTATTTCCCTTTTGTGACTTTTGAAATGGAACGGAAAATTTAGAAAATTCATGAATAATCCATCAAAAATACAAAAATTATAAGCCAACAACAAAAGAAAAATTACATGAAGTACAAACCATAATACAAAAATATTTTTCAATTTTTTACTGCATGTTTCCACCCTTCTCCAGAGATATATTCAGAGAAACTGAGTTTTAAGAGTGAGAAGTTTTTTTTCCATTTTGATGTTATTTTGTCTCTTTAATATTTTCCACAATCTTATAATTTGGGGAATATGGAACTTAGAGAGAAGAGTTTTGAATATGAAAATAAATGAAATAAAAATTGTGTATGCAAAAAAAAAAGTGTGTGAGCAAATTATAGAGAGGCATTTTTATGTAAAATATTTAATCGTAATACAAATTGCACTTCTTATTTTTATTATCTAAAGGAAGGATATGTTAATTCAAAATTTTAATTAAAATTGATATTATAAATTATAGATGTGGAATACATTAAAATTCAATTTATTATACATATATGGATATATTTTGTATGTTGTTTGTGTGAATTGAAATTCGAAATTCACCTGAATTCCGAAGTAGATCATTTGGTAACTAAATGAAGTTTCAAAGTTAACTTTGAATATTTGAGAGCATTTAAGCAAATCTTATTGAAAAATGCCACTAAATGAAGTAATTTAACTTTTTACAACCCCTAAATATATGCAATTTTTCGTTTTTTTAATATTTTTATAATTTTCTCTTAATTTGTAAGAGCCTTCAATTCTTTGATTTATTCGTGCAATATATTCAATATTTTATCACTGACAATGAGACCAACTGAAAAATGCTACAAAAAAAAAATTTTCCATTTTTTTCTAAAATGGGAAAATCTCAATTGTGCAAAATTGCGTATAATAAGACAAAATAACAAAAAATAAAATGAGAAATAATTTTTTTTTTATATTTTGTCACATATTGTTTCACAAAAATATTTTGAATTAAATGGAAATTTTTAAGGTATTGCAAATGATGTTCAATGTTATATATTTTTGAAAAAGTGATAAAATGTCATCAGAGTAACGATGATTTTTAAATTGTATAGACATATATGTATATATGTATATACAAGAATAGGTTGACTTTTATGTCATGATGACGATGAGGTTTATCAAACATTTTCAAATAGAAATATTAACGCATTTGTCTAACTTATATAATGTAAGTATTTTGAAATATGTAGCTATTTCGGAAATTGAGAAAACAAATACGTTTGTATATAATATAGCTCGCAAGGCTTATAGTGGATTTAAAATTAATATTTTTTTGTTATGTAAGAGAATTATTACCATAAATAATATTAAAAATGTGAAAACTATATGATTTTTAGTTAGATTTTCAATTTGAATTCTTAAAATTGCCATTATCAGGGAATATTTCTATAAAAGAATATTTAATTTTTTTTTTGGTATTTTGTTCCATTACCCATTGATGTTCAAATATTATTTGATTGTGACAAAAATTTTGGAAAAAGAAAATTTACAAATTGTTTTAGTGGCACTTATTTGAAATTTTGTAATTTGCATTTTATTGAAAAATTCATCATTTATCAATGGCATGTCATTTAAAGAAAACGTCTATATGGGAAAAAATTATTGATTAATTTTATTAATTAAAACTGATTCGCGTTATAATTTGAAGTGAAGAGCGCAAAAATTTAACTTTAAATATGACCATCCATCGGTGTGTTTCAAAATATAGAAAAATTTTTTACATGTTTTCATTTATTCATGGCTCTAAAGACATAAAAAGAAAATTCTCCAATTAAATTACACAACTTTAAAATTTAAAGCGAAAATATTTTCTCTTCCACTTCCTCTTTTTTTTCTCAACTATACAATCTGGTCGATCATCTTGCATATTAACTGAATTTATCTGTTTAGATAATCTCTGGAAAACATTCCATTAAAATGAAAACAAAATTTCGAATTACAAAACATTTATAATCCTTTTTGACTTTCGATTATAAACCATCATTTATCTTTTTGATTGCCATTTTTTATTTCTACACTTTTCTTCTATTTTTTGGTTTTTTTTTTTAAGAAAAATACCCAATTCAAGGGTATTTCGATTTTTTTTTCTCTTCTGACTCTTGTTTTCCTTAAACTATTTATAATTTATTTAAAGTTTTTTCAACCAGTTCGCATAACTAACTTTAAATAAGGAATAAAAACTCTTATATTTCAACAAAAAAAATTTTTTTTTTTTACAATCCAACACCAGTAAACTGAAAATTTTCAAAAACAAAAAACAACAAATGAAAACAAATGGAAAAGGATTTCATTGCTTTGAATTGAAGGATAAAAATAAAAAAAACAACATGAAAATGACAAATAATGAAAAACAAAGAAATAAAAAAACATTGTTGAAAAATTACTTTAGAAAACAAAAAAAAATATTTTCGTAATGGTATGTACACATATTTTTTTTTGGACCTTTCAACGTTTAACTGTTAAAATTTCAAATGTCCAAAAATTTCAGTGAAAGAACGAATGAAAAAAAAAAATTAAATTGCGTTTTCATTCTTTCTGGCCATTTTTCCTTTCATTTTTGTAATGTGAAGAACTGGAAAACAGGAAAACATTCTTTTTTTTTAAACCTCTGAACCGTGAAGTCATTTCTGTTTTGTGTGATTGAAAGGGGTTTCTATTCTGTTTTCAAAGTGTGTAAAATCTGAAGACACAAAAAAATAGAGAAATAAAATTGAAAAAGTAATAAGAATTTTAGGAACCTTACCATTTCGATTTATGCACTTCCTATATATTCGTTTCCATTTTACGAAAAAAAAAAAATTTGACGTTTAAAATTCATGCTGAGCCCATTTAATCGCACACAAGATAGTAATATGCCATTGATGATAAGAAAGTGAAGTGCTTTACAATACAAATAAAAAATTTATAAAAATTCAACTTTAATAGCGTGGAAAGTCTTAAATTCTATGATATGGTTGTATCTTCAGCTTCGAACTTCGATTGAATTTAAATATTCGGGGGCTTAAAGAAAGAGGAACTCAAAGAGAACTGTTTTTTTTTTCTCTTTTTTGCAAGAAGCATTCATAATTTTTCTGAAAATCAAAAAAAAATCTATTTTCTTTCAAGTAAGTGCAGAAAATTTGGAAAAGCTTCCGACCTTACCATATTTTAGTAGGTTGACTATAACTGACATGAACGGAGCATGAAAATCTTAATAAGTCCATATTGTAAGAAGTGCCAAAAAAAATATTTTGTAAAAAACAAAAACATTGTTTAAAAAATATGTGAAATTTGAAAAAAAAAACAACAGTAAGGGTAATAAAAACTCTAAAGGAGCCAAAAGTAATATGAGAAAAAAAATTTAATAAAATTTTCTTTCCGCCTCAAAACAAAAATATAAAAAATAAATTTCACTCGTTTCGTAGTTATTTTAGCGGCTTTTAAGTTGTTTTTTTTTTTTGTTTTTTGTTTTTGGAGTAAAAGTCATAAATGAACGTCACAAAGAATGAAAAATGAGAATTAAAATTAAAATGAGATTAACTGAAATACCAAAAATTAATTTTTTTCTTTGAAATTGTAGATTGTTGTTGCATGGACAACAAGTACCAGAGCCCCAATTAATTATTTAAATACGATGAAAATACGATCTTACTCATATGTGCATATAAACGCATACCCTAATGATATTATGGCCTAAGTCGAAAAATGTTTTATACCTAATATTCTTAAGTTTAAAATATAAGAATAATAAAAATGTTCTTGGTTACATTTGAAAATGTTCCAAAAAAAATTTTTACATTTAACCCTTTCAGATCCAAAAAGTAATACGAATACATACTTGCGATTAGAAATGATATAATTTTTTTTCAATCTCACAGAGAGGCAAAATTAAATATATTCAAGCATTAAAATTAAGATTTATTGCATACCAGAATTTTGACTTAGCAAAAGGGCTCACTTTTCTAATGAGGACACATTTGTACTCATAGATCAAATAAGTGAATATTTTAATATTATCACTTT
The DNA here is from genome assembly GCF_029603195.1 of Condylostylus longicornis. Taxonomy (NCBI): domain Eukaryota; kingdom Metazoa; phylum Arthropoda; class Insecta; order Diptera; family Dolichopodidae; genus Condylostylus; species Condylostylus longicornis. Next base: position 278,613 of record NW_026578192.1, read on the forward strand.
CGAGTTTCCAGTTTTCCTATGAATCACTATATAAAATTAGATCACAATATCACGGCATTCATAGTTAATTCATTATAATACATGAAATTAAATGAATGTTCGAATATTCTTAAATGGGTTTTCATAGTTAAATATTTGACCACTGTTTAAAATCAATAAGTGTCTTAAAAAATAAGAAGTCGAGGCATAACTGCTGCTAATATAAAAAAAAAAAAACTTGCACATTTTTTTCCCTCCGGGCATTATCAAAGTACATTTAAAAAATATTTCCGATTGACTTCTGAAAAAAATGAGAATTTGTCGCAATAAATTACGACAATTTATCTAAACTGTATTTATTAATTTTCTGTCTATACTTTTCCAAATAAATAATATTAATCCTTCTTGTTGCATACTTTTAGGAATATTAAATTAAGAAAAGAATATTTTTAAAATTAATTTTTTATACTTTTTGCAAATGTCGTAGATTTACGTTTCAAAGTCGTATACATTTAACGAAATAAATTTAATCGAAAAATTTTATACAGGAAATAAACAAAGAGAATTAAAAAGAATTTAACTTAGATTTAGAGAAAGATTATAAAAATGCACAACATTCATAAAAAGTGAAAGTGTCAAAGTAAATTTTTATACAAAAAAAAAAATAAAAAAAAAATTATTATAAAAATGTGAGTTAAAAAAAAAAAAATTAAAAAAGCCCAAAAAAAATAAAACACCATTTGAAAAGTGAAACAATTTCAAGTGTAATTTAAAAAATAAAATAAAAATGTTAAATAAAACAGGTGAAAGAAAATGAAATAGGAAAAAGGGAAATTCTTGTGTTCAGTGCTTTTTTGTTTTTTATAATTCTCTAATTTTTATTTTTCATTTTTCATTTCAATTCAATACTCCACGGATTTTACCTTTAAGAATTTCATGAAATTTGACTTCAAGGTAAAACAAAATACCAAATAAGAAAAAAATAAGTGAAATTAAGAAGTAGGGCCGAAAAAGTTAAAAGACATTTTGAAGAGAACAAAATATTTTAAATAAAATTCAAAATGTCATCCTCTAAAAGGTAAATGGAAATTTTTCATTTATACAATATACATTAAATATTAATTCTTATTTTAAATTTTCCATATTGACTTAAAATTCTAAATATTTTTCTTAAATTACAAGAGTTATGAATGTGGATGTAATTAGAACTGTATTGCTCTCTGTATGCTCTGGAAGCAGCCACGAAATTGTTTTCTTTATCAAAATATTTTCAAACTGCATGTTTTTGACACACAGCTAAGTAAATTCATTGCAAAAGCAGAAAATTGACCTTAAAAATTTATTTTAGAAAATCAAAGAGAATAACGTCAGATCAAAAACTTAAATAAGTTTTTTCGTTCTAAATGGCAATTTCAGGGAGTCTGGTATTTTATGGTTTCTGGTATTTTCTCTATTTTATTGTAATTCTTCCAATTTGATCATCTTCATGTTAGTATGATTCGTTGAGCTAAAGTTTTAAGATTCCTCCTAATTGTATGCAATGCTGTATGAGAATAAGAGAGTTAGTAATTTGAATTGGACATTGGTTTTTTTAATAAGACCTAGTGTTATCTACGAAAAACGTAATATTTTGTATGAAGTTATTTTATTTAGAAATTGTCAGGGAAAAATTTGAGATAAAATTGAAAAATTTTTATCAAAAGAATAATTTTACTATATAGAGATCTTTGTTTCAAGATTTTCCAAAATTTTGGTATAATTCTAGCATCTAAATTTTGCTTCCTGGTGTGCTTGTTATTTTGTTACCACCTTGACTGGGTAAAAAACTTCTATAAAAGTTACCGTATCTCATTGAAATCATTAAAAAAATTAACAAGACCAAAAATTTTATAACCCGCAATCCATTAAGATTTTGTTTTTTTTCCTACCATCTTCAATTCAGTTTGTCTTCTACTTTCTATTTTCCGTCTGAAAATGTTTTATTTAATTTGTCCTTCACGATGAGAAAATGGAAAAAATAAATGACATTTTCTATTATAATAATATTCCTTTGAGTATGACATCCATTTCAAAAATGACAAGGATATATCTATCAATTTTCGTTTATTTATACTGTTACCTATAGTATACAAAGTATGTGTGAGTGTATTTGTGCATTTATAAAGCAATACATAATTCAATATCCTGAATCTATTATCGTATGTCCTGATGGAAAACATGTACTCAAAAATCAGTTTTTTTCTTTTTTTTTTTCGTTTTTAAAAGAAAAATGCGTAAAAATTTGAAACAAAATAGAAAAAAAAATAAATTGAAAAAAAAAAAATATAAAAATAAAAGTCATAAATTTCAAAAGACTTCTACTTTTTTAACCAAAAGAAATTGGTAGTAGAAAGAGAAAGAAAATTTGAAAAAGTCTTTTTTTTTTTGCTTGTTTTATTAGTTTTTCTTTTTTAGCTTTAGGACAGGAAATTAGGTTAATCAAATACCACAAAGTCTAATCTAATTTGTAAAGTTTTTTTTCTTCTCAAAATCTTAAGATTAATAACGCAAGTATAGAACAGCGTGCAACATGAAGATTGTCATTTAGTATACAAGGATTCGTGTGGTTCTGTAGGATGTAATAATTTTTTTTTGGTAGTGGTGTATATTAAATTGCGTTAGATCGTTTACAAAATTTGTACGATACAAGGAAGGGTATAAATTCAAGAATTCAATGGAGGGAATGTTTTAATTGAGTGCGGGAGAAACAGAAGTGAACTATTCTATTCGGTGTAGGTTGGCGAATAACCCCACCGTAACTAGCACGAATGTGCGGTCTTTCTGGCATGATCCGTTTGACCTGTGTCTTTATGTTTGTATGGTGCCTTGTATGTTCTCTGGTATGATGTATTAAAATACAAACTCAGCCTAAACGCATGCAAACACAATCTATTTCGTGTAGATCTACATCAGAGTGGTTATGTTGCCTCGAAGCATTGCTAAGAGCCTCAGATTTTTAAGGTTTTATTATGGTCACATTTTTGTGGTTGTCCCGCGTATAAGCAGGACTTTGCACCTGCGGTCACCAATCAATAAATAATGTATGTATATGTATATTCATTTTAACATCATTGATATGAACCAAAACCTGATTTACTGTCTGTGTCTGATTTACAAAATTTGTGAACTGTCGAGCCACACCTAGTCCAATAACCCGCATGTTATCTGATATATTTTGCTGACCTGGTATCCGCTATATTTTGTTATCCAGTTAATTTGTCCTTGCTTTTTATTTTCCCGGCTACATCTTATAAACGATTCCCGCCATTTTTTTCGGATAAAACGAAAAAAATATAAGATGGTTATAAATAGAGTAAAAATTAAAATGGATTCTTTCCCCTACTAGTAATTAGAAATTCAGAAAAATCAGACTTAAATGTCCGAATTGTTTTTCATTCACTTAAAATATATGAAGGTGTGATGTATTAAAATACAAACTCAAACATCGAAATTCTTTAAAAACACCTTCAAATATTTTTATAATTTTTTGTTTAAGCCATTATGTTTGGAATAGGAAAATTACTACACCATTTTCATTAAAATATAAGTTAGATATTATGTGTGTACATTTGCTGCTTTGGTAATTTCTTATTATAATATTTTTAACTTAAGTTATAATAAAATGCATATTATGCTATTCGTACACATAGCTACTGGGATATATATATAGCTACCCCTACTTATATAACTATAGCATTTATATATCATGGTTAGAAACTTATTTGTATTCTCATGTCCTGCGGTCTTTTCGATAATAGAATTTATTTACATTAAATTTATTAGATAAAAATTGAATTTTGGTAAGTTCATTTACCTTACTTTATAATGAATAATATATATGTATACTTTGTACTTATATGTACCTATACAATTTTTGGTTACTTGTTTTCATTATTACCGCCATATATTATTACAGTACTCTCATATTTATAATAATTTAGTATACAATATATTTATATATATTCAACAATATATTGAAATATTTGGGTATTAAAGATTTGGGTGAATGAATCTTTATGTACGCAGTATAGGTACATGTAATATACTTACTTAGTTAAAAATAAATATTTTGAAACAAAAGATAAATAACAATAAGAAACAGCTTTCTTATTTAGTGTAAATTATATTAGAAAATCAAGGATAAATAAATTATATATACATATAATGTGTTTGTATAAAATATAGAGTTGACATATAGAGAGATAGAAATCGTGTAATTGAACTGTCTAGAAATAATATGCGGTTTAATATTTGGTTTATAAGCAATAAATTTTAATAAGATTATATAGTTTAGATATATGAAAAATAATTACATGTTAAGTGATATTAAATTAAAATATTATTAAATTCAAGATTTAAGTATAATATATTTTATTAAAAGTGGTTAATTAAGTATTTATAATGATTACATTGTAAAATTAGAAACAATTTAATAATAAATGTATATTTGCTAATTTTAATTTTAATAGTAAGTCATTTATTTTAATACTAGGTAATAAATTTAATTTTTCAGACGAGAAAAAATTGAGTTGACCTTGTCATACTCGTACGGATTTGTTATCCTATGTGCGAATAAATATGCCATAACTGTCAATGGGACTAATATATTCGCTTGTGTGAAATATCAATACCACAGCTTTTATAGTTTCTGAGATATAACCAAACAAATTTTGAAGTTGTATGGCAACTACCCGAACCGGTACCCCGATCATGTCCAATTTAAATAGGGTTCTGGCACTTACTACAATAAATCATTTGTGAAAATTTGGTGAACTTAGCTCAATTAGTTTATGAGTTAACGCTGGGACGCGCGGACGGACGGACAGACAGACAAAGCTAAATCAACACAGAATGATCAAGAACATACACTTGAGTCTATATCTAAGACCGTTACTTCTTTGTATTGCAAACAGTAAGGCAAATTTAGTATACCCTTCGAACATACGTTCGTACGGGAAGAAAAACCAAAATCTTTTGAGTATCTCTTCAAGTTGTGTTTTAGCAAATATTTCTTCTTCAACAAATTTTGCTTGTTTTAGAATTTCCAACGTAATACTTTTATTTTTACATTTAATAAAAAATTAATTAATATGCATACAACATATGTAGGTAAAATGGGAGAATGGGAGAATTTAATTTATAAATCCAAAGATTGATAAGATTTTCAAGGTAGTTACACCATTCGACAGCAACTGTACCGATTTATTACAAAATTTTGACGACTTACAAACTTTCACAACATAATATCATACAAATTCCTTAAACAACTTGAGCCTCTTTCAGTGCAATGCCACGCGATTAAAGAATGTATGAGTCAGTTTACTTTTCGTTATGACTTATGCGATAATCAGGAAATGGTTGGTAATTAGAGGTATTTCCAGTAAGGAATCGCGGTCTCAAGAACTTTGCTTAACCCCATAAACTTAGGAATACTTTTACTTGATATTTGATTGATTCAGTTCCACATACCATCATATAACAACTAGACAGACCATTTTAAAATTCGACTTCCTCAGATTCAGTGCGTTATTCAATTTCTGACTCCTTCTTGTTTCAGTTCAGAAAATTTGCCAACAATCAGTTACCCAGAATAAAATATGTTTTATTATGTCCTCCAAAATTGGTAGTTCACTTGCCATTTCGGTTCACACAATACAAATGAAAAATACCGTAAGAAAAAAAGAGTCTACCAATTTCTGTACACGTTGTTGTGATTTCCATGGTATCGGTGGTATGTGATTAATTTTGAATAATTCGACGAAAGATCTATTTTAAATTATAAAATTCATAGGCAAATGGAAATGGGTTTAGTTTATGATTGTTCTAATTCGAATTACTTACATAATATACAATTTTTTAAACAATACACACACCAACCAACTATTTTTGTATAACAGTTTTACTTGAGATTCATATTTACTATCAGAAAATATTGAAATTATTTATTGACTACATTGACGAGAATATTGTTTACCAATTTAATACCTTAAATATTTAAATTGAAAATATTTATATTTCTCATATTTACAAACATACTTATATTATAATATATAAAATGTACACATAATATCCTTTTATTTTTTCATATACATATTTTTATAATAAATAATTTCTTACTTTTAATATAGATTAAAATATTCCTTAAAAAATAACCGCATTTCATTACCCTTATTATTACACGCCATAATATGTAATAATAATCATATACATATATAAATATACAACAGTTATACATATATGGAATTGTTATATAACAGTTTGCAAAATATACATACATACAAATATACAATTATAAAATCTATTTTGTATTCACAATGGGTACACAAATGCATATTCTGGGGTGTATTAAATCTTTTACTTGGTTTGGAATTTTTGTACATTTTATTATACATTAACAGTTATACAAACTGAGTTACACCTAATGTATAAAATATTTTATGCTATATGCTATAACGCTATATATTGGTGCGTGTTATTGTCCTTTTTAATAATAATCGACAATAAAACAAAAAAAAAAAACGAAGTAAGAAAACAGTAATAAAAGTGTAAAAACAAAGCAACAAAAAAAAAATACAAAAAAAAAGACATCTGGGTTCAAATGGTACAATAAGCTAACAGATATTTTCGACATTCATAATTAACCAACACTATAGAAAATATTTTGTAACTACAGTGACAGACAAAATAAATATTTTTTTTTTTTGCTTTGAATAATAAATCGCAACTTGCATTCTAATCTCGCATTGAATTCTTGCACAATACAGTTACTTGAATTTGTCACTTAATGAAAATAGAGTAGATTTCGAAACGAGAGGGGACAAATGGTAACATGGTTAAAGTTGTTCACATCATTTAAAATAGAGCAATTTTCTTTTCATTTGGGTTAAATAGGAGCTTTTGTCAAAAAACAAAAATCAAGAACGAATGAAGTTAAAAAATCAAAAAATAAAACAATGTTTGGCAAGACTTGCCTGTAAATGCCACTTTTCGACATACAATACAATACGGTGGAACATACGAAATTCAAATTTTCGTGATATACTCGTAAGAGTAAGATCTCATTTTTCAAACTTTTTGTTATACTTGAGTTTAAAATCAGAACAAGTTTTTGTTGCAAAATTATGTGTTCTTTGACAGGGTATTGATCAAGAACATTGATTTTGGAAATTTTTAAATATAAAATTTGAGGGGGATATTGAAATGCGGTTTGATACTGTTTGAATAGATTATTGACAGTAATTGATTGGGATGCAAAATGTTCTCTTAGAAATTTGCCAAATATAATTGTTATACGTTATAATAAACGATAAATTCCGAATCGATTAAATTAACACATTGGTAGTTGAAGTACCATTGAATAGAAATAGAACCAATTTATATTGGTTGTAGTTGTATACAAAATGGGTTATAAATATTTATCTACAAATTTCTTTTATCAAAAATTAAGAATTTTCTCAAATTTTACAAAAATTTTTGGTATTTAAATTTACAAATTTTAATAAAAAAAATTTTGAATATAACATTCTTTAAAAAATTTTTCATTTATTGTAACATTTTTGTAAATCTCTGTATCATTTATTTCTTATTGTTTTAAAAATACACCAAAATACAAAAAAATTTATATACAAAAATATACTTGTTAATAACACATACCTACACATACAATATTAAAATATGTGTGTATATTAAACTGTAAATTTATTTTATATTTTAGTATGTATGACAATCAAGTAAAATACTTTTTATATTATAACCATACAGAATACTAACAAATTTATATTAATAATATTATTATGTGCAAGGATTCACGTCTTATTATCCTTATACAATACTTACTTATAAATATATACAAATATGTAAATACAAGTATATATACGGTTTATGTACACGTAGAATCCCTGATTAAATATTCCTTTCAGGTAAATATTTATTTTGATATATCTGCAATATTATATTTTTTGTTTTATTTCATAAAGTCTGACATATACGCATTACAGAATAATAGGAGACACTGTACATAAGTATATATTATGAGATATACAGTGATATGATAAAATTTACCGATATCAATTGTCAAATTTTTCGGTAAAGTGGCATTACTTATTACAAAAATTTGTAACTATTTTAAATTGCATATTGAACTGACATTACTTTAAATTTGAGGTATAACATTGTTTTGAGGTAACATAGTTTTGTGTTCAACACTTTAAGCACAATTTAAATTTCTTCAGTAGAGTTTGGCCATTTCTGGTATGATAATTTTGGGATCACATAATTTTGTGAAACTAAATTTAAACTAAATAAAATAGGCAAATTAACAATGTTTCGCTTATTTTATTGTATATCAAATTGAGCCTAATAAAGCACTTTTGGAAAAAAGAAGTACGATAACAGTTGCATCTCTATTAATTGATATACTATAACTGAAATGTTCGACTTTGAATTCCTCTTAAAACTGCCATTGCATTGAGAATAAAATTATCATAGTTATCATCGTGTGATAATGGTTGTTTCAATTTTCCTGTGAGAGCAATAATTTTCCGCTTTAAAATTTTTATTTTGACATTATAAGTTCTTCAGATAGTATTCAAATCACTTTTACATGAAAGCATTTTGATTTTTGTGTCCTAAAGTGATTCGAACCAACTGTATATTGTGTAATTCAAATAATGAATATTTTGCACATATTTTTATTATGTTATACACATCTAGTATTACCTACAATAGTTACATATTGGAATTTCTTATATAAGGTATATACATACATACATCGTTTTTGATGTCGGATTATTAAAAATTTTTTGCATGTTACAGCATTTATGGCACATACAGTATGCTATAATAATAATAGATTTAAAAAAATTATAAAATTTATGTTTATTTTTATAATATGGTATAAAATTTAAAAGATGTTTTATTTCATAAAAACAGTCTGACACTTTTACATATAAATATACTCATATGCATATGTATATAATATAAATTATGTTTGTGTATTCAAAATTTCGAAATTTCAGAAGACTTTTTTTTTTTATATTAATTTTTATTCGCTTAATAATAATAATTTTCGAAGATAATAATTTGCAGGTATTACAATTATTTTAGCCAAATTATGAATTTCAACTGTGTTAAAAGAGGACTTTAGATAAGTAAATGGTAATGTTGATAAATTTGATTGAGTTCGGTAAAGTAGAATAATTTAATTGATGGTATTGAATTTTTGGAAAACCTTTAATTAAACTTTGATTCTCACATTCTTTGAAGTACCTTCTGTATTTTAAATAATAATAAATAACAAAGTTTATATAAGAAGGCAAAATGGGCCTAAGAAATGGATTATAAGAATGAGAGATTATAGTTAAAATAAAGTTGGGTCAAACGAGTGGTTTGTAATATAACACTTTTCCCTTCAACAAGTGAAAATACTGCTTTTAAAAAAAATCAGCGTACTACATTATTAAAATTGTTTTCATTCATATACGAAAATATTTCAAATATTGCATATATTTAGGATGAAGCAACAAAAAAAAAAGAATTTGAGAGTAAATTGTTTGAGTTAAGAAAAATAATTCTATTTTTTAATGGCATGCCATTTACCGTTAGCTTTCTGGATTTATAGAAATTTGGAAAAGCTTGTTTTTTGGGAAATATAAGGTGCTGAAAATTAAAATTTTACAAATTTCGATAGGCAATAACTTTTAATACAAATTTTTAAAATAAATTTTACAACTTTCGAAAGAGGGCATAAAAATAGAGACAAAAGTTCTTCTAACGAAATTAACTATTTATTAATATCTAAAAGCTGCTATTCAGACTCCTAAAACCTGCAGTCTAGAAGAAAAACAATATAAAAAATTTGGCAAAAGTGAACTTTAGATAACTGCAAATTTTCACGGCCATTTTGATTTACAGGAAAAGTTGCTGCAATTTTATTCTGTAGGTGCGGGGGAGATAGGTAAAATTTTCTCCTATGAGATGAAGTTTTTACAATTTCAAGTATTTTACTAATTAGCTGTCTTAAGTATGATTTCTCCGCCAAATTCTCTTCTTCAATATCAACGGCAGTCTTTCACAAAACGGTGTCTTTAACGAATCAGATATAATTACAATATTGTATGATTAAAACTAATTTTCATTGATTTTATTTTATAAAAAAAAAAATTCAATTTTTATAAAATTCCATTTAATAGACCTATGATTAAATAATTTCTAGGACATACAACACTTACGTGGTATATTTTACTTTATCAGGCTTTTTATACTTGCCTTTTCTTTTTTTCAGTTATATTATTCATTCATATGATGTGTTCCAGTTTGAGCGTTATCTTTTCATTAGCATTTCACTTTTATTTTAATTTGAATTTTCAACATTTCGTTCTCATATTCCAAAAGACAATATTTTGCTTACATAAACTGTTATACACACATTCATTCACGTAATTACAAAAAATAATATATAGAAGAATAAAAAGTAGGTTATTTTCTAATTCTTTTTTTTTTTAATTATAAATTACTTTCTAATTAGAATCGAAAAATGTTCATTCATTTGTATATCCTGCTTCCTTGCTTAATAAACTGTACTCGTATAATAGTAATTATATATTTATTTTATTCCTAGAGCTATTTAAGTAATTTTTGGAAGATGATTAATTTATTTTTAAATTTTATTCACACAAAAAAAAAGAAGTAATTTTCTATTTGGAGGCTTAAATCCTTTAAGTAAGTAAATGTGTCACTAATTATAAAGGCATGAATTTCTCATTATAAAGGAATATTCAACTATATTGAGGGAACCAATTATGCTTTATTAAGTCATCATATTTTTTAAGGGTATCTAATTAATTAGGACAATTTTTTTTTTTCTTTTTTTGATATCAATTAAAAAATTTTCTTTAAAGTACTTTTTGGTGATATAGAAATTTTCAATTGAATAAAAAGTGAATTTTTATAATTAATTAAGGGATTTAAATGGTACTGAAATAAAAATATTATACACAGTATGTGTATTTAGTAGAGTTTTAATCACCTAATTATTGAGTAATGAAATTTGCTTGGATTTCAAATTTATTTGTCAATTTTAAATATTCTTTATTTGGTAACTAATTGAATAAGAAATAATTTAATTATAATTTCTTTATAATAATACCTAAACGGCAACACTTTTTTTTACTAATATGATAAAAATGGGTCGAAATTATTTTGTAATTCGTTTTATACTAAATACGAAAAGTAGGACACTAAAAATTTTACACTTCCATTCCCTAATCTTTTATACAAGGAGATTAAATCTAAATTTTAATAAATTAATAAATGATTTAATCGTCATTGTTTTTGAGCTGATTTAATAAGGAAAAAGATTTTACTCCAATAATCTGATGTTGTTTCGCTTTCTTAATTGGCCGACCTCATCAGGAGATTAACCTAAACAGATATCTAAACTATCTGAAGGAATCCGTATAAAAGTCTTCTGTGGGATGTCAAAACTGAATGAAGAGCAAAATTAATAGATAAAAACAGTTTTGTCAATTAAAATTTAATTTTTGCATTTTAAAATTTTTTTTACCCCTAAATATAGGCAATTATTGAATATAATTATTATTTAATTTTCATTAACAGCTAGATTCTAGAATAACAATTTTTTAATTCAAATCTTTCATTTTTATTTGAATTTGAATTTTGAGGAAAATTAAAATTTAATTTTTAAACTTTAATATTTTCCTTACGACCTTTGTACTTTATTGTTTCTTTTACGCCTATATTTATGCTTTTATAGAATTTAATTAATTTTTGTTCTTATTAAAGATCATAAAACAACAATTTTTTCTTATTTAAAACTTAAACTCCTTAATTAAATATTATTTAAGGTTTTGCGAAAAATTAAAATTTAATCTTTGTATATTAATATTCTTTTTACGCCTACATTTATGCAATTATTGAATTAAATTTTAATATTTTTCTTTTACCATCTTTTATATAACATTATTATGTATTTGTTATACATTATGATATTATTTGAAATTATACAAAATGAATGGTAAAAAGAAGACAATAGTTTATATTAAAAATTCCATTATCCTAGAAAAAAAATACCTCATCCTTTTTGTTTTTTCCATTAAATAAGAAAAAAAAACAAACCAAAAAAAAAAAAAATAAATAAATAAAAAATAAATTCTCTTTTGTTCCTTATAATAAAAAGGAAGAAGAAAAAAATGTTTTAGGCGTATGGCCTAATCACGTTCTTTAAAGTTCAGATCACGTTCCATTTAGTGAAAAGGAAGGAAAGAAAAAAAAATATTAGAAATGAAAAGAAAAGTTTCTCTTCAGTTTCGAATTTTTTTATTTTTTTTTTTATTTTTAATTTTTCTTATTTATTTATTTTGTACGGTATTGTACAGTATTAGCTGAGACCAAAAAAATTAATTTCTCTTTTTTCTCTTGTTGTCTCTACTTCTTTTCTCTTCCATTAAAACTTTAATACTGCAAATAAACTTTGTAAAAGTATAAAAACGCAGTCACCACTGGAAAATCCCTATTCAATATTAATTCAAGTTTGTATATGTATTTTCTTTTCTTTTATTTATTTCTGTTTTGTCACGGTAAATTAGTAATATTGAATTTTATGGGGTAAATGTTTAAATCTTTACCTTTAAGCATAAGTTTTGTGGTTATAGACAGTATAGTTAGTTAAACAATATTGAGTATTGGCTAAATGATTAACCAGATAAATAGTTGTTTTTAGACGGTTAATTACGGAAGCACAAATTTTCTTTTAATTAAAATATTAATTTGTTTTAAGTCATGAAATTTACATTGAATTCTGTATGTGATTTTAATTGAAGTAATTTCGTTTGTTATTTGTTTTCAATTTCTGTACAACTATAAGCCGATCAGATGGAAAATAGTGCAATTGATGAATTTGCTTTTGTGTATTTTTTTGGCATATTTTCCCTAAAATTGGAGAAAATGTGGTTATCTGAACAAAAAATAGGTCCGGTCCGTTCAATCATTTGTATGTTATTTTTTCAAATCACTCCTACGTCCTTTTAAGTAGTAAGTCAGACTTTTGTACGCGAATGGATATTTTGTAAATAAAAACTATTTCTTCACCTCAAATAGCTCAAGTCTTAAAAATGTAATTGCTGGTAGCTACAATTCTACAATTGTGGGTACACCAAAATTTTTTAAATTTTTGCAACAGCACAAATTGTTTTTTTTCCAAGGGACCTATTTCCTCTAAAGCGCAATATCATAAGAAAATATTACTTAACAAAATTGTATTGATAATTATTGAAGGTACGTGTGCACTTTAAATAAGCGTTTCTTTTGATTTTTGCTCTTCTCCTAAAAATATGCAATAAGCCTAATGCCAAAAAGACCATTTTTGAAATGAGTAATGAAAATTCGCTTCTTTAGAGAACATTTCTTCGATTCCAAATTTTGTATTTTGTTTTCATAAACAAATCCAAAAACGCAAATAATAAATAAAATTCCATTTTTTTAAGAAAATAGAATTTTTCTAAGAAAAAATCTTCTAAAATTTTTGAAAAATTTTTATTTATTTTTATATTCAAATCTTTCAAATTTACTGTCAAGAAAATCTATATGGAACACCTACATTAAGAACAAATTCAACATAGATCATAGAATAATTTTGTTATGAAAGTTTTATGTCTTCTGTTTTGTCTAGGATAATCATGGATTTTTTCTATTTCAATTCTTTCTTGCTTTTCTTTTGGAATTAGCGTAGAAATAAAAAAAAAACTTTTCCATATAAAATAAAACTTTTTGAATTGAGAAAATTCGTAAAAATGCCTAAGGGATTGTTTCAAAACAATATGCAAACTCAATATTTTTGAAATAGAAAAAACAAGTGCCTGAACTAAATTTTATTTGGAAAACAAAAAAAAAAATGTGAATAGATTCTTAAAATGAAATGAAAGCTTACACGTTTTAATGTTTGCAAATCTAAAAATTTCCTGTTATTTTTCCAAATGGATTCAAGATAAAGAAAAGAAAATATTAAAGGACGAAAGGAAAAAGTTTTATGTTGTTTTTCATGTTTATTTTTAATGCAAATATGATTTGAACTTATTGGATTATTGAAAATGGAGGAGATGTCCTTTTTTTCTTTTGTTTTTCTCGTGAAAATATACAAAGTAAATATAAAAATTTTAAAAATTAAATTTAGAAAGATTTGTTTTTTTTTTCCTACTATATACCCACTTATGTATTGTTTTTGTAATACAATTGAAATTTAAATTAAGTAAACAAAATTTTAATAAGATTGATGATGGTATTAGAAATTCATGTATAGAGAATATACATTTATAAATTTTTCTTGAAAACAAAATTTAAGTTTCCAAAATTTACAAAGTTTTACATTAGGAATTTGTATACATGTTTAATAACAACTCTAATAGCATTCGTCTATTTTGAAAATGAAAGTTAAAAAATTCTATTCAAAATTAGAAATCAAATTTTGCTCCATAACTGAGTGGTTGAATCTTACTATGCTCTGCGATAAAGACAAAAAAAATTATGAATTTTCTTAGAAAAAAATGTTGGTAATTAAGCGATTTTCAGCCAAAAGTATGTTCGAGCTGATTGATTAATAAGTTTTAATGTAATATATGTAATTAATATATACATACATATGTATATATATAAAAATACCTGTATTTATGTACATACATATGTATGTATGTATGTTTGCTACGAATATATTGGAATTTTTCTTAAAACCAAAACTATGTTGCAACAAAATTTAAAGTATAATTCCATTATTTCCATATGTTTGGCGTTGTGTTGTGATACTAAGCATCCTTAAGCCAATTTTACGATAGATATGTACATACACATTTCTTTTTTATTGTTGTTTTGTTTCACATTTCGCCGTAATTCTGTTGATTCAGTTTCATTTGTTCATTCAATACAAATTACAATAAAAAAATAAAATTTTAACCAGAAAATTATGATTGCAAATTGACAAACCCCAAGTGAGTGACAATATGAAACCCCGAAAAATTCAAATTTTCTTCGCCATTAAATTCCACATTAAAAAAAATTTTTCTTTGTTCCTCTAAATAATTTGAAATTTTTTTATTTATTGAATTTTATTTAAAGTCATAGCTACTAAACATTAAAAAACAAATTTTTTCAATCGTAATGACATTAAAAATTTTTAAGTAAAAACAGAGTTCAACTGTAACCGAATTTTAATTAAAATTTAAAATAAATTTCCATAAAAACATAGAGAAGAATAAAATTACTAATTTAACAACAGTAATTTATTTAAAGATTTTAATGTTAAAATAAGTATAGGAATCAGCCATAAAATACAAAGAGAAGAAACAAACACTACCATGAACGAACAGCGACAGAAAAAAAAAAAACAATGTCAAAAATTATATGACAACATCCTTTTATTATCACAAATAACGGTTAAATATAATGATTTTATGTCATAATAAAAAAAAAACACAAGAAAAACCAGAAAAGTATAACACAAAAATAAATTTACAGCAAAAAACCAAAAAAAAGACAAACTGAACTGAACTGAAAAATGAACATTGACAGCTCCATATATTTTTGTTGTTTTTATTATTATTATTTTTTTGTATTCTCCCGTTATAATTTTTTGATTCAATATTTTTTTTTGCTTTTATCAACATTTTTATTCATTGTCGCCTCGCCGTACACAATAAAATGTGCAGCAGACACAACACCATACACAAAAATAAAAATTAAAAAAATTTTACAGAGTCACAGAATAAAAAAATTAAAAAAAAAAAAAAACTGTAGTATTCTGAAAAGAAAAACAACTAAGAAGACCCGCCATTTTATTGACCGGAAAATCGTTAAAATGAATGTCAAAAAATTTCATAATTGAAAAATTTATTATAAAAAAGATAACGGAATTTTTGTTTTTATTTATGTTAACCGAATAAAAATTATAAAATTGTAAAAGCAAGCATACATAAGTAAAAACAGACAAAACCAAATATAAAATGAAAGAGACAATATAAGTAGTCTTTAAAATTTTTTTGACTATTGTGACAATTCAGAGTAACATCAGAATAAAACGAGAAAAAAAATAGAGTTGACCTTGTCAACTCTGTGATACCCGTACGAATTTGTTATCCTATGTGCGAATAACTAATGTGCCATAACTAACTATGGGGCAGACTATGACTTTAAGTTGCCGTATTACCATATTAATTTATGCAAAGTTTCAGAACTATGTGTTTTTCAAAATACTGGTTGTGCCAAACTACTATTGATGTTGTATGGTAGCTACCAGAAAGAGCCAAGAAATTTTAGCGAATTTTATCAAGCACATCGGCCCTACTAATATATTCGTTTGTGTGAAATTTCAATACCATAGCTTTAATAGTTTCTGAAATATAGTCAAATAACTTTTGAAGTTGTATGGCAGGTACCAGAAGGAGCAAAGTAATTTCAACTACTTTTATGTGACACATTGGCCCTACTAATATATTCATTTGTGTGAAATCTCAATATCACAGCTTTTATTGTTTCTGAGATATAGCCAAATAACTTTTGAAGTTGTATGGCAGGTACCAGAAGGAGCTAAGTAATTTCAACGACTTTTATGTGACACATTGGCCCTACTAATATATTCGTTTGTGTGAAATTTCAATACCATAACTTTTATAGTTTCTGAGATATAGCCAAATAAATTTTGAAGTTGTATGGCAGCTACCCGAACCGGTACCCCGATCATGTCCAATTTAAATAGGGTTCTGGCACTTACTATAATAAATCATTTGTGAAAATTTGGTGAACTTAGCTCAATTAGTTTTTGAGTTATCGTTCGGACGGACGGACGGACGGACGGACGGACGGACGGACAGACAAAGCTAAATCAACTCAGAATTTGACGCTGATCAAAAACATACACTTGAGTCTATATCTAACACCGTTATTTCTTAGCGTTACAAACGGTAAGGCAAATTTAGTATACCCTTCGAACATACGTTCGTACGGGTATAAATACCGCACATAAACACACAGAGAGGTAGCGTCGACGACAAAAATGTCGACATCAATAATAATAACGGTAATGTATAAATGGTTAAATAAAATAAAATAATAGAAATTTTAAATAATAAAAGTTAACAAAAAGGTAAATTATATCGACTGTTTTTTGTTTCATTTATCGTTATACGGGTTTTATTGCCCGGGTAAAATAACGGTATGCTATTGAAGAAATTTATATTAAAATTATTATGACCAAATTTATTAGAATTTTCATTTTTCTATGAATAAAAGTGGCTAAACGACCGTATTAGAATTTTTGTTATAATGCAATATTAGAAATTAACCCCCTAAGGGGCGGTGTATTTTATAGTCATGTATAACCGTAAATAATCATGTTCTTATATAAAACTAAAATAATCTTAGGAATATTGTAATGTTTTATTGTCACTTTAAATTTTTAAAAAAGAATCTGACTGCTAAATTGTAGTAATGCATTGCCCCATGAACAAAATTTTGAGTTAGTAAAGTAATAATGTGCTGATATGGCATTGTTGACATTCTGAAAACAGAAGAATCCTCATTTTTTTTTGGAAACCTCACGAGACCAAAATATTTTTAAGGCAAGTTTACTAAAGTTGTTTAAATTATAGTTTCTGTAAGACTACAAAATTTGAAAGTACATGAAATTTATTTTTCTTATTAAAGTGTTTTCCGAAAATTTGTAAATGTGTGTTGGTTTTAAGCCTGTTTTTTTTATAAAGAATCATTATTGGAATTTTTTTCATACAACAGCAGAATATATGGATGACGTAATCAAATGAATGAAACAAGGCAAAATTAAAAAATTTTTCTCCCAGAACTGCACACGAACCAGTAACATAACCAGTAACCAATCTAATAACTAAGCTTCAAAATTATGAAGAAACTGCCGGCAAATTGTTCTTTATATTGCTTTATACTGTAATTTACAATATTCAAAAATTTCTCATGTTAAATGGCACACAGCCGATTACTATATTATTACCTTACATATGCCCTTCATTTGACCTCTTTAATTTAATATCGATTTTCTTGAAAATTAATTCCATTTCAAGAATTTCCTAAACTAATCATTATAACTGACTGAAAAACCTCAAATAATTAATGAAAGCACGGTAAACAAAATGAATTTTTAACATTCGGTGAAATCGACTAAAATATTTATGTATTTTCTCTTTTATACATTTCTTATATAAATATACAATATAATGAAATGGAATATATTCGAAAAATATTTAAGTTTCATATTGTTTTGGCAACCATTCTGACATCTAAGGATAATGGAATAAATGGAAAATGTTAAACGTTTTTATTATCATTTTTATATTTTGTATTTGGTCTCCTTTTTTCCATTATATTATACATATTGTGCAATATGGATATAGAATTGAGTCGTGTATACAGAGGACAAAGTTAAAGATAAAGAAAATATCTTTATGATCGTTATTGTTTTGTTATCGACAATGTTGATGGTTATTTTATAACAATTGAAATTAAATGGTATTTTATTAAAAGAGCTCGATTATTTCAAATAATAATAATAATATTATTTGGTAGTAAATATTATGTAATGATAAAAAAATATTGATAAGGATATAAGAGAAAAAGGATCAAAATGGATAAAAGTGTCTAGTGTATATACAGTAAATAAAAATATTAAGTTTATGGATTAATTTTAGAAAAATGAACTTATTACAAGCAAGTTAATTATTTTAAGAATAAAATAAAATTTATAATGAATACATCGAGGTATTTAGAAATGCAATCAATAAGATTTATAACATTTTCCAGTTGATTATGTACGTATGCGTTCATTTTGGTACACACGTTATAAAAATTGATTTTATTGGAAAATCCTCTTACTTAATAATTGGAATGATTCACGAAAATATTGACTTGTTGACATAGTATGCAATTGTTATTCCAATGCTAAGATATTATAAGGTTTTAATCCTCAAAATTGATTAAGATTCAAAAATTCGCTCACGAGAAATCTGATAGTATATAAAACATCTTATGTAATTTTTTTAAATGAAACTATAAAATTCCAAAAGAATTGTAAATTTTTGTTAATGTAGTGCATTTGTTAAATGTAGGAGTCTGTTAAATGTCTTACTCCACTTGGGAGTATTAGAACGTTCCACTTGACTTTAGAGTCAAGCATCAGTTTATCTGGTCAATGCAGTTAACTACTAAAGTTGGATAAATGGACAATTAATTTTATATTTATATTTGATTTTATAATATTGCATATATTAAGTTTTAAAATACTAAGTAAATTTATTATAGTGACTTGATCAGGCTTTGAACTCTCATCATTGAGGCCCTTCGGTTACAGGGGCGGTACCATAACCACTTCACTATTAGTTATATTAAATTATTACATATTTAATTAAATTATTACATTTTGTTTGCGACCATAATCATTTTTCTTATAAAAATGCAAATTTTTTTTTCTAGAAATAAGAAGGTGCCATATTAAGGTCACACACATCTCTGAAATTAATTGTTAAACTACATGATAATTATATTATGTACTAAGGTAGAAATTTTACAGCATTTACACAGAATAAATTAGTATTATTATAGCAATAATACTAGTTAGTGCTAAAAGTTTTGCAACACAAAGTTAATAATTTTATAGAGGAATATAGAGGTGAAGAATAAGTAAATTTTGAAAATTTTAAAATTTGAAAATGTTAAAATTTTAATTGAATTTCGGAAAGTAATTTTGGTAATTAAATTTTGGGAAATTTTATAATTTACCAGAGTACAATTTCTATGTAGGTGACTATATATACCGCATATGAAAGTAGAATAGCCAAGGAAAATGCATGAGAATTGTAGTTATAACAATTAAAATTAAATCTAGAATTTTAATAGAATATAAGTAAAATAGAATAAAGAATTTTTGTAAATTAAATTAGGAAAGTATTGTATATATAGTATATATGTATATATATATAGAGTTGTATAATATTGCACATACCTACATTTATACGATCCCACATAATGAAAATTCCCAAAACATACGTTCTAATAAATATTTTTTAACAATTAAATATTTCTTGATAGTAGATACGTGCAATGTATACATAATATTCTCATATATATATATATATATATATATATATGAACATTTAAATGTATATTTGCAATAAAAGTTAAACAATAAAATTTGCTTTTTTTCGTTTCTATATTTTTGTGTTTTTAATCCAAACATAACCTTTATCGTGTATGCAATATTGTATATATACATATGCATATATATTCATATTATCCTTTTATGATTATCCTTTATAATATTATGTCCTTAAAAAAATTATAATAGTAATAACAATAATACGGAATAATAAACAAATACCTAACACAAAAGTAAACGTATTCATTTTAACCCAGATTCATAATATATGTACTAAAATATCCTAAAAGTATGTAACAAAATTATAATATGGTATACATAGTGAATGTATACATTTACTTACATTGTTATCACTGCAGGAGGACAACTTTATACGTGGAAATGAAGAATAAATTAAAATCTATAATATGTACGTAAAATGCTTAAAACAAAAATATTGTAACATGAAAATGAAAAAAAAAAATTTGGTATGAGTGTATGTGTGGGTATATGGAAATTGTAAATTCTTGATATTATAAGTACTTGTATAGTCACTTTCACCTTTTACACCATAACTCTACCTTTTTGAAAATTTAATTCTACCCAATGTAATATTATATACAATGGCACAGTGAATGCCATAATTTTTTCTCTCTCCCTATTTCTAGTCATCTTTATTTACAATTCCTATTTTTTTTTTGCCTCTTATAAGTACATATTGTTAAATATAAATAATGTATTATATATGGTGTAAATCTTTTTATGTATATGAACTTCCTGGTAAAAGTTCACATATTCCATTAGTTTCTTTGTTTTTTTTTGTATTTTAATTCCTGAATTGATGTCTGTGGTATATTTATATAGTATATAACATGTAATTGTGTTGTTGCAAGTAACTAAACAATAATATCTGACAGGGTTAGGATACCTGAATGGAAACCATATTTTAACTAATAATTTTAAATTAAGACAAAGTAGAAAGTTCAAGGAAATAATGATTTTCCATAATGGATTTTAATATTGTTCAAACCTTCAAATTTTAACCTTCAATTCGATTATTTCAATATTAAAGAAAATATTTGTTAAATATTTGTTGAACTTTAAAGTAAAAGAAGAGAGAGTCGTCGAACTCTTTTGTTCTTTCTAATAACGCAATGAGAAAAAATTAAAAAAATATTTCAATTATAAGGTTATGAAACTAGGAAAGAATCCTAGGGCTGCTGCTGCGCAATGCGGCAGTGGAGCGCACCAACCTTAGATGGGCTAATGGAGCAACGTATAACGCGACAAGGAATTCGTGGCCAAAGCTAGATTTACGTCGCACATGGGAGCTGATCTTTCTCAGAAGCGAGGATATCAATGATGTGGTAGGAATCCTGACGGGCCATTGTCTTATTGGCGAACATGCAAGTAGAGTAGGCCGCCCCGCAAACGATCTTTGTAGGAGTTGCTGTGACGAAGGGGAGGAGGAAACGGTGACCCACCTTCCATGTTCATGTCCGGCACTGGCGAACTCCAGGCAGAGATTCCTTGGCCCTTACTTTTTTGGGCACTCTACGGACTGAGCGAATGTAAGCGTTAGGAATTTGAACCGATTTTTGAGAGGTTCGGGCTGGTTCACATGAGGAGCGGGAGGGAAGAGATCCGGCAATACTACGACGAGCCTAGTTGGCCTATGTGTACCCTTCGGGAAGCCGCAACAACCTAACCTAACCTAACCTAACCTAACCCATTTCCTTTTTGATATTATAAATATTGGAATCTATAAATTATACCCTACATTAATTTTATTCTATGTTGACTTCACAGAAATAAAATAAAAATATTTTTTGTATTAATTTTTAATAATTAGGCAAAAATTTATTAAAGAAAGGTCTATATTTCAGTCAGTCTTTCAAAATATCTCTTCATTCTTCAAAAATCCACATTTTATTGTGGAAGTTGTTTTGTGTTGTGATCTTCTACAAAAATGTTACGAATTCTTAAGAGTGAATACTTTTAATACATTATTTGAAATAAAACAGAGCATTTAACAGAATTAAATTTGATTATTTTTAATAAAAAACGAACTTCTCGCAAATTTTATGTATAAGCTTGGTCTGATAATACAACAAATCGTCACAACACAACAAGTGGCCTTTTACTGCGTACCGAATTCACATTATTGTTCATGCCGTATGCACAGAAATAATAAATCAATTTACTTGAAATTTCATATTTCGAATACGGTTATTAAAACACCAGGTTTCTGAAATTTTGAGTTTTTCAGAAATATCAAAAAGCTCGGAAAAGTAACTTTCGCCAACGGCCGATTAACATTTTTTAATATATGTAAGGAAATAATTCACGGAATTTCTTGAAATTCAATGTTTAGGTTCTATTTAATAACGAGATTAGTAGATAAATGCTATCGCTTTTATATTTCATAGAATTTGAAGCAAAAGTTTAAATGAAATTTTCGCAATCTTATACAGGAATTTTTTAATTTATGAAAATTTCTTAAACACATTTCCCGTTAGTGCTAGCAATTTTTTTCAAAAATTTAAATTCAATATTTTTTCGAGGTCTATCAATATTGAAACTAAGAAAAATTTAGTACAATATACTTTAAAATAATAATATGAACTTACTTTAAGGGCATAGTCCAATTGAATGGCACGATTATTGCCACACAAATTTAATTTATAAGTATATTCTCTAATTATTGCAAAGCAAATTGGCTTAAGCATTTTGCTGGTAACACTTTTTTTTTATATATACAAATACCCCGATATGTGTCCCATAATTTTGTGAAATTAAATGTGTACGAATATTACGGACTAACAAGGACCATAGAAACGAAAAAATTTTTTTTTGTTATATTGTGGTTATTTCATACAAAGTTTTGTTTTTTCATTTTGGTTTTTAATAGAAAAACTTTAAGGATGAATGGAAAGTTCACTTTTTATATACAAAATGTATACATATATATATATATATATACATGTGTGTATAACAAAGTTGAGATATAAGTTTAAAAAGCATAAAAATGCTTTAAAAGGTACATAAAATATTAATAAAAGTGTAAAAGTATCGTTAAGGATCTCTGCATTTAATGTTCTATATATTGTATAAAATGTGTGTATGTTTATGGGTATACTGACATTTTATTAGCACTTTTCCAAAAAATTTTTTGAAAAAAGTGCTTATTAGTTTCACTCTGTCCGTCCGTCCGTCCGTCCGTCCGTCCGTCCGTCCGTCCGTCCGTCCGTCCGTCCGTCCGTCCGTCCGTGTGTCTGTTTACAAAACTTCTACATCTTTGAAGATAGAAAGCTGAAATTTAATACGTACATAGATCTTCACTAGAAACTTATTTCCGTAGAACAAAATTTTTACCTATCTCCCCCCCTCTAGAAGATATACCCCCCCAAAACCCTAAAAATGACCTTTTTTAAATATTTGTTGCAATGAAACCATAAGCATTTTTGAAATTTTTCAAACGCAGAAAGGCAATGGCTTGCTTCCCCTTGCGCGGTATACTATAGTTCAACTTAAGAAAAACAAAATGGCCGTTCAAATTTACCGTTATTTAAAGTCTTTTTTTTCCAAATTTTTGATGTCGTTTTTCTTCTACACCCCAGACTCTAGAAGCTTGAAATTTTAGGAGCTTTTAGATATTAATAAATAGTTCATTTTGTTAGAAGAAAATTTTTTTCCATCTCCACCCCCTCTCAAGTTATCACCTCTTGAAATTCGTAAAATTTGAATTTTTGACACCTTATATTTCCGAAACCGCAAGCTTTTCCAAATTTTTATAAACGCAAAAAGCTAACGGTAAATTCCATGAAATTAAAAAATATAATTATTTTTCTTAACTCACACAATTAACCCTTAAAATCGAGCATTATGTTAACCCCTTTTTATATTAATTTTTGCTTTATTTCAAAGACTGCATATATGCGTCATCCTAAATATATGCAATCCTAGAAATAGTTTGTATTTGAATGAAAATAATTTTAATAGTGTGATAGCTATACATAGACTGTATTTAAAAGCAGAATTTTCACTTGTTGAAGGGAAAAGTGCTACAATACAAACCATTGGTTTGACCCAACCTTATATACATATATGTATATATTTATAATTTATATATAGTTTGTATAAATAGTAATAACAAAAGTTTATTATTATTAATATTACCCCTTTTATATTATTTTGGCTAGTGAAGTTCATTGTGTCTTAAATTAACCTATGTTTAGGTCGCCACAATCAAGAAATCTTTTTGTAATGAAAAAGTATGTATTTAAATTACATATATATTGTGGAAATTTGTATGTATATATATTTATACTATGAATGTATATAATTTATTATAGATATTATATATTTATTATTATTATTATACCCTGGCATGTAAAATATACGGGTATACTCTTATTATTTTACTAATTACATGTTATCATACATGTATTTTGTATCATTTAGTTGAAGATGCAAGGCGTCACAGCCTCATATAGTATATGTAGCCTCGATCTATGTGTTGACTTATATTACAGTGGCAAATTTGAACAGGGAATGCTCGATTTATATCGATTGCAAATTTTTGAATCGGGGTACTCGAATAGTGAGCATCAGTGAATAGTGTGTGCTTTATAATGTAAATGGTAACCGATATGTAGAATTTAAAATAATAAGATTTTTAGTAAGAAATTTGAAATATAACATTAAAAGTAATTATAAATTTGAGGCCTTATAACCTATCGGATTTTAATTTCTTCTGTGGTGGTAATTGTACTTGTTGAAGTAATAATAATCATCTTTTATAAAGTAAGTTGGCAAATACCACTAATTTATGTTTAAATTTAGCTCTAGATTTTGTTAAAATTTATTTAAATTTTTAAATAAAATCAAAAGTTACTTAATTGTGTAATTTTTACTTGTGTTACTACTAAAATATTTAAATTTTTTAAATTGTAGTAATTACACTTTTAAAATTTTCTAAAATTAAGAAAAACAAAGATTTTTCTTTCTATAGATTTTGTAGATTCTAGAGAGTGTAGATTTGTTTACCTGTTCAATCTCAAATCTCAAATCAATCTTAAATTTTTGTTTTCTGTATTTGAAATGCATTTCACCATGAAAGAACCAACTAGATAGTAGTTTGAAGATTTAATTTGGCGGTTCTGCAAATAAATTGTAATATGATTTAAGGTGTACAATGAATATAAGGATCTAATTCGTGACACTGAACGCTCGTTTAATTGCAGGTTTTTATCTTAAAATTAAATAAACAGTCGAACTTAAACGAAATATAATAAATTGGAGTTTTACTGTTCTACAAAATTATGCATAATGAAAATTAAAAATTAATTTGTTTTTTAAACATGAAGTAACGTCCTTTGTTATAATTTTATAAAAAAGCCAATATTTCATTTTTATTTTTTAAATTAGTAAATTTTTATTTTAAAAATTTCATTATAAAATTAAATAAGCCGGGTGAATTTTATTTATTAAAATTAATTAGTCTCGTTCCTGTAAATTTTTTTACATTGCTGAAATTAAGATTAATAATAAATTTGATATTATTTATTTAAAAAAGGAATAAAAATTGTAAAAGGATATCATTATGTATAAAAGAGTTAAGAACCCTTCGTATGATGAAACTAAAATAAAAAATGTTTACCCTTTAATGAGTAGCTGATGAATGGATTTATGTTATATGGAGCGAATATTTTATCTAGTGAAAAATCTATTTTGTTGAGACGGAATTATTAGAGCAAATATGGTGAATATTGTTTTATAAACATGGTATTTAGAATAATGAAGTGTGGAAATTTTAAACAATTGTAATTAAAATAAATTTGCAGTGCCACAATATTAAAATTATTAACTTGAAATTGGAATAATTCAAAATTACTTTAATACATCTAAGAATTAGACATTGTGAATGGGGCATTAAAATATAAATTTCATATTATTTACTGCAACATTATTTATCTAAATTTTTACAATGAGAAATGAGAGAAAAATTAGTGAGTATTATGTACTCTTCAAATGAGAAAAAGTTTTTCCGAAATTCTCGTCGTTTTTTTTTCACAAAACGTGTTTCCAATGTCGTTCATCCTTTTAGATTCAACATTTTTATGCCCGTACGAACGTATGTTCGAAGTGTATACTAAATTAGCCTTATAGTTTATAGCGTTAAGAAATAACTGTCCGAAATATAGACTTAGGTATATGTTTTTGATCAGCGTCCAATTTTGAGTCGATTTAAATTTGTCTGTCTGTTTATCCGTCCATCTCAATGATAACTCAACTAACTGAGTCAAGTTTACCAAATTTTCACAAATGATTTATTATAGTAAATGTCAGAGCCCCATTTAAATTGGATATGATCGAGGTATTGGTTCGGGTAGCTGCCATACATTAAAAATTAATTGGCTATATTTCAGAAATTATAAAAGCTGTGATATTGAAATTTCACACAAGCGAATATATGGGTAGAGTCAATTTGTTTGATAAAAGTCGTTGGTGGCTCTTTCTGGTAGCAGACTATGGTAGAAAATCATAATCTGTTTAGTCATAGTATTCGCACATAGGATAACAAATTCGTACGGGTATCACAGAGTTGACATGGTCAACTCTATTTTTTCTCGTTATAACAAAAATTGATGTCGGCTTCGTTATCGAATAAATTGTTGTTTATTGCGATACATGTTTCAAAATGAATTTAACCGCTATTGAAGGTGACTATTGTAATTAGATTTGTACTATTAAAAGGTAACCCTTATAGATTATTGAGTTACCCTTAGATTATTATTCAGAAATTCATAAGAAGAGCAAAAACTTTCTACCATTTTTACTTTCATTTTATTTTAACAAAATTTATTTAACAAAAATAGTCTTTTGTTGTACAAATTCACGTTCCAGCCACACCATGCATTAATAAACTTCAATTTACTTGTTTCTCGAAAATATATAGGAACCTTTTTTTCTTTTATTATTTTTTTATTACAGGAAGCTTCTCTTTTATTTTTTGTCTTATAAGCTTTATACCGTATCTACAATTTTTTAATATTAGAATATTTTCTAATAAAATATTTGAATAGATAACACAAACACAAATGGATTACATTAAACAAAAAAAAAAGAAAACACGAAAATACTAGGAACAAGAAAAAAGAGATATGGGAGGGAGAACAAAAAATTAAAACAAATATATTAAACAATAAAAATACAAGATTTTCAAAAATTCATTCTACAATATAAAAGTTTTGATTCACCATCAAAAATATAGGAACAATATGCATTCGGATATAGGGGGAATGGGAAACGATGATGGGGAACTTTATTATTGCACAAATGGTTTGGTAAATGTGAAAGGATTGTGATGTTTATTTTATTTTTTAAAAGGATATATTTTTTGTAGTCTCAAAGGACCTGTTGTTGCTCGTCAACGTGTTCTACACTATATTTGGATCATTGTTTTTTTTTTTTTTGCACTTCTCTTTTAATATTTTTTTATGTATATACGCTCTATGACTTGACAAAAAAGAAGAAGAAGAACAAGAGGAAGAAAAATGAAAAAAATGAATGAATGAAAATGAGTGAAAATGACAAATTTCCCTTAAAAACAGAATGCATAATACACATGCACACAAAGTCTTTATAAAAATTGCATGCATGCAATATAGAGAAAAAAAAAACCATATTTTTAGTTCTAACTAAAGTTGATTCTCAACGATTTGAAGTTGTTAGATGCTACTGGATATTGGTTTCTATACCACGTTATATATACAAAACTGTTATAATATATTTCGTTGTTTGTAATATTATTTTTTTTTTCAGTTTTTTTCCCAAACAAAGTTTTTGTTTCGTGTGTTTTTTTCCCTTTGTTTATGTAATAAAATTTCTACATAGATGTCTTTCTATATACGTAGTTATGTAATATGGTGTTGGTCTAGATAATAAAAAAAAATACCAAGAATAAATTTTTTATTATAATGAAAAGAAGTGTTATATAACTATGAGTCTCTCTTTTTCACGATCGTTCTCTCTCTCTCTCTCTCTCTCTCTCCCTGCATCAAATAAATAAATTGACATTATTTTTCTTTCGTTTTGATTATTTTTCTTTTATCATTCATTCTATTCTCTATATTATGTCCTTTTTTCCTGTTGGTTAGTATAAAAAAAATCATGCTTTTCTACTTCAATTATTGTGTTTAATAACACCGGTAGGTTTGTATGTACCGTTATTATATGAAAGTTCCTTGAACGAACAAAACAAAAAAAAAAACAAAAATTTTTTTTATGGGTACTTGTATACTTTAAAAATTTAAAGTTGTAAAAATTGATTTAAAATACAAAATTTGTAAAATTACGTAGGGTAAAAATTAGCTGAAATTGTGCCATAAAATTTTTTCGAAATTTTGATTTCATGTTGTTTTTGGAATTTGTATTATTTAATTCCGAAAAATTTTTTTTTAATTTTAAAATTTTAATACAGTAATTTCTAGCTTTAAGCCGTTTTTGGCGCCAAAAATTTAGGTGAAATGAACTGAAACCGGGTTTCGTACCTAATTTTTATATAACAGAATATATAACTTTTGACTCTTGGGAGTCAATTCAATTAATATAAGGTTTTAGCCACAAAAAATTTTTAAATCTTATGTATTGAATTTTTTTCAATTCGGGGTAACTCTATGCGAGGGATTACTGTATTTCAAAAAGAAATTCAAAATTTAATTCAGAAGTTCTTGAAAGTATTTTGCAATTTTCAACGAAATCCCAAAAGTATGCAATTTATTTGATTAATTTTATATAATAAAATTTTTATCATAGACTATCTTTGGTTTAAGATAGCTACCCGAATTCTTTAAAATTTTTAATTTTAATTTAAAGTTAAATTTTCGTAAACTAAGGAGAGAATCGGTAATTAAGCAATACAACAGGAGAAAAAATATTTTGAACATAGCCATGTGATTGAAAAGCATTTCTAGTTTTCCAAATGGAATTAAAAAATTTAATGAGCAACGAAATCAGACTTGTAACAACTTCCGTATTTTTTATCCATTTACAGCGAGATTTGTTATCAATTTATAATTTTTAATTGAAGAATTGATGAATTATAAAAAGCAATTTATAAAGAGCCTTAAGAGTTGCCGTAATCATTACACTTATCTATATGATAAGGAGTGTGGTGCTGTTCGCAATAACGGATATCACCTGTTTGGAAGAAATTATCATAAATTTTTAAAAATTTTTAAAATAAATTTAATGACTAAGCATAAATTATTTATAAATTTTAAAAATTTATTAATTTATAAAAATTTATAAATTACTTATAAATTTAATTAATATGAACTGCAATATTTGAATGATGTTAGACATAAGATCATGATAAAAAAGCTATAGTGAAGCCCAATTCAATCGTTTTACGAAAATGCTATACTGTTCTGAATCATTTGAGAGATTAATAAAACAAAAATCGTTTTTTAAATTTAAACCCTGTAAAATATTGAAAATTTCAAATTGTCAATACGTGTCAAATTTAAAATTTATTACTAAAGTTGGAGGGAAACAATAATTTTAAATGTTTTCTGCTTCATTGTTAAAAAACCTTCAGAAGGGGAAACAAAAAAATACTTGTAAACTAACGATTGATTTTCTACTCCTCATATACTTTAAATACTCATAATATTAAAACTAAAATGTAAAATATTTTTTAATTAATATTTTTTTCCTCAAAAATAAAAAAAAACAAAATTACACAAATATATGATTTTCCGCCCTATAATTAATAATTAATTAAAAAATTTCAATTTAAATTCAAAAAGAGCTGTGAAAAAAATTTATGTAAAAATAACTTTTGGAATAAAAAAAACCAAAAAATAAAATAAAAAATTAAATTAAAATTTTTTTACTAGTTTTTGCACATTTTTTAATTTTTTCGTTCCCTGTAACTCTTTTGAAACTTTTTTTTTTCCAAATTGAAAAATACATAGTCGTACATCAAAAAAAAAAATTGAAAAACAACACGAAATAACTTTTTCCCTCCCTCAAAAAAAAAGTAACTTTCTGTAAAAAAATTTTTAACTTTAGTTTTTTTTTTTTTCTTTACCCCCACAATTTTAATATTTAACTAACTTTGTTTTTTATTTAATTTGTTTTTTTGCAGAGCTGCAGCAAAATTTTCTCAAAGTGGTGGTGGCAATAGTAGTGGTACATCCTCAAAAATACGTTCAGATATGACATCATCAAGTCGTAATGGTGGATTTTGTGGTGCATTACAAAGAGCACCACCACCTATGCCTCCTGGTCTTGCACGTAGGTTAGCTAACAAAGAGAATTATGGAATTGGAAAGGTAAGAATATGCAAAAAAAAAAAATTATCATATTGTCATATATACAATTTTATATAAACTCACACAAAATTGCATTCATACATATTATATAAAAGTAAGTACATGTGTTTATGTGAGAAAGCTAGTCCTTTCATTTCCTATACGACCCACTTAAATATAACGTTTATATTGTATTATTAAATTGCATTTGAAAAAAAAAATGAGAGTAACAAAAACTAATTTTTGTACAAACATACATACACTCAGAGAAAACAAAAAATTATGAAATTTTTCCCACTTAGTCACTACCTTGTTGCATTATTTTTACATGTATGACACGTCATTGCAATATTTGATTATATATGTGATATTAGGGTGGACTATTTATGTTTTATTAGATTTCTCTCTTTCTTCATGCTCTTTTTTTGGATTATTTTATATTTAATAAAAAATACTTTAATATTTATGTAAGAGCATTTTTGTACTACCCTATTTTACTAATGTTTGTTAACAAATTTTCGAGAATAAGTGCATTTTTTATTATTTTTTTACATATGTGTATAAGTGGAAACGTAAAAAAATTATGAATGCATCCTCGCGTTAATGCATAAAATAGATAAAACGAATAGTTTTATATTTATTTTTCAGTATTTGTTTATACTTTTAGTTTAATTTTCATTGAAGAGAAAACTTTAACTCATATTTTGTATTTGTAAATATGTTTAATTTGCTTTTAAATTAATATGAAACTATTCTCAGTTTGATTATGATATTTGCGGCAAATAAAAAATATTTTTCGCATTTTGTTAAATTTACATGTGTTGTTAAATTTAATTTTAAATATGATTTAATTGTTAACTGTATAATATATATACTCATACAATATGGATGAATGCTAAAAAAAAAAATTTCTCTTCGAACTGAACTCTACACTAATTTAAAGTGAGTGATCTACACCTTGTTGAGCGGATGCTATACCAACTGAGCTACAAAGAAATCGCAGAGTAGAAGAATTTACATAAAGAAAGATTGAGGATTATTCGTGACGATTTGTTCTTTACAGTAATTATAATTTAGACATATTATGTATTGTCGTATTACGTAATACGACATGGAGAAACTGCAAACAATATTAAACGAATGTCTGCGAGTTATCTACAACATACACTGGCAAAGACGAAAAACAAACACATAACCCTGGCAGATTACCAAATCGTGAAAGAATTAAAAACAGCAACAGAAAAACGTGGGCAGAAATAAAAATATTGTCGCAAAATAAAGTCCGATATAGAAGCTTTTTGGAAGCCCTATGCTCCCAAAGGGAGTGAAATAGGAAAAACAAAAATATGACGTATTACATATGCTCATTTGGTTGTCATTAAAAGACACAACTACGATAACATTTTTATATATTATATATAGATAGCCTAATACCGATAATAGTTTCTTCATGCTTATGTAGATAGCGATAAGATATTTAATTTAAATCCAGCTTAAAGAGAAAAAATTCGAATTGTTCGATCAACCAAATTTTTGTTGATTTAAATATGAAAAATTCAAATATTCCTAATTCAGGTCTTTTTTCCAAGTTACGTTGTCTTGAATCCTAATCTTAGTTCGGCATTTTTTGAAAATCTTACCTGTTCTGTAATTGTTTTAAAGGTGAGCATTAAAAAACTCAAAGTAATTGTTTGATGTAGTTTCTGTCCTCAGTTACGTTTGATTAGTCTAATTATAATCAAAGTTGGGATACGGTATTGAGAAGAATTTTGTAGTTGTAATATCACAATAATTATATACAATTTCGGATACATTAATGTTTATTAATGTGGCGTCACATACTTTCTAAATGAATGTACTTAGTTGTATAAATAAAACCGAAACACAAAGCATTTCACATATTAGCTAAAAAATTGCACATCAATTTATAAATTCATTCAAAATTCAAGTCATCATTTAACAAGCCCATTACATACTACAATATTGTATACATACCACGGACATTAATTTAAATTTTTCATTTTTCATTTGAAATTTTGCAATTAAATTCACATCTGTTACAATTTTCCTTTTAGCACTTTAATTTTTTTCCATTTTTCTTTTTTATTCTGTTTTTGATATCACATCACGCTTAATAATATTCACCTAATTTGTAATATTATTTCACTAATTACAAAATATTATATTTTATGATTATTACTTGTATTATGCTGATTATATAAACTACATATATACCATTCATTAAATAAAATGTGCTGGAATATGTTAATGTTGAAAAGTGCAATAAAATAATAAGTGGATCATATATTTCATCTCCCATTTAAGAATTAAAAATTGCATCAACTATATAATTATGATGCGTACGTACATAATATGAGGCTGCATATTGTAGAACAATTTAACAAAAAAAAAAAAAAATATTATGTTGGATTTAAAGTTCGGTTCGACCGACTATAGATTTTAGTTAAAGAACTATGTCCGTATAATTGCAATTTTTATGATTTCTACGAAATGTTTTCGGTGAATTTGAGAAAAAATCCTCCTTCGTATAAGTTTCCCTGTGAGTACTTTTAAAAAATACGGATTCAAAAAGTTGAATTTCTTCAATCAACATGGATTGGACATCTTGCTAAGATAATTAATTGTTTAGAAGAAAATTTTCACCAACTTCCCCTCCGTGCAGTAAAATTATAAAAAAAAATATTTTAACTTGGAAAACAGAAAAAATTTGCAACTTACTTTTATTATTTAAAAACAATGATAAAAATATGTCTGAATGTCGAATTAATTTCTCAAATAAACCATCTAATTGAATCTCCTTCCCTTCTGAGTCATTGGATCTTAAATTTAAGGAAATTTAAGCTTTCGGCCATGTTATTTTTTCAAAATTACAACTACATAAAAGCAATTATAAGAAGACTAACTAACTTTTGCAGTATTCTAATTTAAGTGTTGTATTAAAAAAATAAATTCCTCCTAAGTGTATGCAACAAAAATTATTTTTATAAATATGCATTAATTTTCATATTAGTTACAAATAACTACACAATTTCAATATGCACTTCAATTTGCATACATTGAATGCATAAAAAAGGATCATGAAAAATTTTATTCTGATGATTCATTTCACGCATTGTAGACAGATTCCAATTTATATATACGCAATTTAATAGTGATTTTTATATGGCTAATGATGGTATAACCAAGTAAATGAGCACATTTTCATTCGTATAATATTTAGAAATGTGGGATGTTCCCCTCAACAAATCTACATTTTTATTATTTTAATTCGCAACTATAAAACATGTCAATTTTATATTAAAATTTTTCTGTCGCCTCAAATTCAATTTTTTCATGAAAATGAGGTAAATAGTTTGTTTTTTTTTGGTTTTTTTTTTTTTTTTTTGGGTTTGCAGGACATCAGCTTGTTAACATAGAAATTAATATTGTACGCTTTGTTAAATAATTTTCAATTTGTATACTATATATAACTGTACAGTTTTTTTTTTGTATGAATTTATGTAACAAACGCATGCTAATGGATTTAATGATGTTAAATATGTATACGCTTATGGTATTTAGTATTTGAGCTCGCGGTCTACTTTATTTTATAATTTTTATTTCTGATTTTACTCAAGCAAAATTACCATAATAAATAATACGAGGAAAAAAATAATCATTGAAATAAATGTCCCCCATTTACACAATATTATACAAGTGAAAAAAGCATAAAATAATAAAACAAAAAAAGAAGTAATGAAAAAATGTAATAAAATATTATTAGGTTTAAAAGTGTTGCGCATTAAAAAGTTAAAATAACGGAATTTTTAATGATTTCATACATATCTGAAGGCCGGAGGTAGGGGGAGAGCATTGCAAATTGTGAATAAACCATACATGATTTTTAATCACGTTTTGTTATTTTTTTTTTTATTCTGCCATTTAGGTAGCATACTACTGCAAAGTATTGCAATACTATCAAAAATTTTTATGTTGAATTGTTGATGTTTTGAATTCAAGTTAAGTCGTATAGCTAAAACTATGTCAAAATTAGAATGTTGTCATGGAAAGTCAAAACTCAAAAATAATGTTAGGAATCAACTGGATATGCAGAAATCATTTGTAATAAGCTGGTTTTGCTATTGCCCTTAAGAAGTAAAAAAAGTAATTCTTCCGCTGATTATTTCTATTCAAATTCCGCTACTTCTGTTAAGTTTTCATATGAAATGTTGCTGTTAAAAATTTAACATACCTGCAATATAATCAAAGTTGTATTTGATAAAACCACTAAACACTATTTTAATGCAATATTCTTCATTTTACTCACTGACGTCATCCAATCTCTTTCTTCATATTTTCTATACCACAACTATAAACCTATATATAGTATGGGCAAAGTGTGTACTGTATTATGCCTCGTTATTATTTATATTAATTTTAAATTTTATTCATA
Organism: Condylostylus longicornis; assembly: GCF_029603195.1. Classification (NCBI taxonomy): domain Eukaryota; kingdom Metazoa; phylum Arthropoda; class Insecta; order Diptera; family Dolichopodidae; genus Condylostylus; species Condylostylus longicornis. The sequence continues at coordinate 313,567 of NW_026578192.1, forward strand.
ACACCTCAAATGAATAGCTACGACAGACAGTTATAAAATGAGTTTACTTTAAAATATTGAATAAACTTTCTGTCATTTGATTGTGTTAGATTACAATGATCTATCAATCTGTCAAATAACTGTAGAAATTTGGAACAAATACATATTCTTTTAATTTTGTAGGCTTATTTATAAAACTCATATAAAGGTTATCCAGTTTTCATTTAGTTTGCAATATTGATTATTTTATATTGAATTCTCATTTAATTGAAGTAGTGGATTAAATATTCGCAAGGACTATTGATTGTTGAGTTCTGAAAGAAAAAAAATAGATCAATTTTAAATGAAACTTTTGCATTAAAAAAAATGTTTAATATTAATGAGTTTGGAACTTAAAATTTTTAATTTATAGAAATTTTTGCCAGTTATAGAATCCTATTGTTATTCTGTTCATGTAATCTGTTATTTTCCATCTCTTAATTTGTTGCAATTTATACTTACACTTTATTTGACACTGTATAAGTATGAGGATTCGTGTGAAATATGTAACCAATATGAAGACCAGTGCAAATTAGTAAAATGTTAAAATACGTTTTCAAATACTTCAAATTCAATTCATCTTCAGAATTTTTACAAGCATTTTTATTTTTGAAAGGACTTATTGAAATTTGCTAAATATAAAAATATTTCGCTAATTTTACTTTTTAAAAGTAGGACCTACTGCGATAAATCCTATAGCTATCGAATTATAAAGTGTTGGCAACTTTATTCCATAATTTATTTGGAAATTTCAAGAGAAAAACTAAGATCAATTTCCTTTCATTGTTGAGTAAGAAATCTCTCAATTTTTTGTAAACTTTAAACTCAAATTAAAATACCGTCGTAATTAATTTTATTCAGTCGATTTCTTTAATCAGTACCGAATGATTTCTAGAATGAAATGAACTTATAATTTCGTAAGATTCATGAAACGAAGACGAAAGTGAAACGACGAGAAATAATACTATTAAATATATTTGATTTCATAACAGTACCAAATTTCATAACAGTATCAAATTTCGATAAAATTTAAAACATTTTTGACTATTTTGAAAATCTATAAATTAAATATACTTTGGTCACTATTTCTAAGAAGTTTGTAATTCTTCTGCAAGTTTTAACAACACATTTCATACAACTTTTAAGGATAATTTGCTAATACATACCGGAAACACTCAAATTTCGGATTTGAGATTTGATAATACGAGAGCTATTCCGATGTAAGTACTTTCTTTACGGGTATCGATAACCGACATGATTACGGTAAACTTTCTTAAGGGTATCACAAACATGATCCACTTCTTTTTCTCTTATAACATAAAATTCTAAACGAAAAATGAACACTTCAATAATGTTACAAAAAAAAAAAAAATTCATAATATTTTCCTTGCATTTAGAAATTAGCGACGCTTACAAATCCTTTTAAACTGTACTTATACAATAATAAACACCCTCTATGTTTTTGTTTTGCAAACTTCTTGATATTTTTCATGCGATTTTGTTACATTGTTAGTATAAGTATTTGCTACTCATGACTTAATTTTAATACAATATTAATGTATGTATTATGAAGAAAACAAAAATAAAAGAAAAAAACATGGCCCCCCCCATAAAACTCTAATACGTTATTACTCATGTCCTAAATACCTTTCATTTTTTTTTCTTTTTTAGTTTGCCTTATACATAAAGTAATAAGGGTAATAAAATATTTTTATGACAATTTATTTCCACTTATTTTCACTTGACGTATTTACACTCACACGTACCTACATAAATCTCTAAATATACAATTTTATTATAAAAAATAAAAAATAAAAATAAAATTATTTATTATTATTATTTTTTTTTTTATTTCCAGGTAAAAGTAATGTTGCGTGTTTCGGATGTAAATACGGATCAAGAAACACAACATTTTATGACAGTTGATAAGAAAAAACGTCAAGTAACATTGACAGATCCAACAACAATAACAAATGTAACAACAATAGCAACACAAGCAGATCGTGCACCAATGGTTGCTGCACCCAAAATGTTTGCATTTGATAATTTATTTACAGCGGATGATCAACAGGTGAATTATTATACATTGAGAGAAAAATTTAATTTAATTTAATTATATAATATTACTGTTATAATTTATTGCAACGGTTCTTTTTTTAAAATAAAGAACAAATTAATTTTTTTTTATGCCGACATCCTTTAACATTCTTGTACAAATATTGAATTTTTGCTTGTACATTGTAAACTTTATTTAAAGTGAAATTACGTGAAAGTTTCAATTTAATGCAGAAGTTTTAATTATTCAACGTTTCTGTATGCAACCTCTTTTAATTTTTACATAGTAAGACTTGTACATCTGTACCGTGTAATAATTGGGTTTTTAATTTAAATTTAGTTCGTGTATTTCTTTTAATTCTTTCAATTTTTAATTGAATTAAAAATTATTTAACTGTTACATTTGCTGTCAAATGTGCTAAAATAATGCCAGATATGTCAAAAATTATTCTAGAAATCTTCGTCATAATATTTTTTGCGGGCTATTAATGATTTAATTTTCAGTTTTATTAGCACTACAAAATTTTTTTCAAATCAAGACACAATTTCAATTTTACAACATTCAATTTTGTAAATAAACTTTTGATTTAAGGATGCCTTTTTTTCTGACATTTTAAAATTCTTTTTTTCGAACATTTTTAATTGTTTAACAAATGAATTGTTGAGGAATAAAATTAAAAATTTTAATTTTCTGTTTTTCAGAGTGATGTTTGTTCATCTGCATTATCAGAAGTAATTCCAGCTGTGCTTGAAGGTTCTGATGGTTGTCTTCTATCAATTGGCTATCCGAATACGGGTAAGAGACAAAAGAATATAGAAAATTCTATTGCATTAAATTAGAATACTAAAATTTAATGTCGTTTTCATATAAATGTCAATAAACTATAAAATATAAAATAACATTTTCCATTATTAAACATTAAAACATTATCAATAAAATTTTATTTACAGTACATTTGATATCCTTTTTTATTTTTGTTTTTATATGTACCCAAATACAAAAAAAATTTCCATTGTTTCTCTATTATTATTATTATATTTGACAGGTCAATCGAGAACAATGTTAGGTGCAGTTAATTCATCTACAGAACTTGGTGCAATACCATGTGCAATATCATGGTTATATAAGGGTATAAATGAAAGACGTCAAAAATCAGGTTCACGTTTTTCAGTTAGAGTTAGTGCATTAGGTATAAGCGCAACAAAACCAGATTCATCATCAAAAGATTTATTGGCTGCACATGCCACGGGTAAATAATTTTTATATTATATATATAAATATACTTTGTATATTAGGATGTTAGGGAGATATAAAATAAAATAATATAAAAAAATAATAATGTGCATTTGAAAATGTAGAAAACAAAAAAAGAAAAAAGGATATTTCATGTCCTTTCATTTTACTTAAATTGAGATATAAATTTATTGTTTAGAAAACATTATTTAATGTCATAACGTTTAACATGAAATTGAATTGAAAATCGTGACCATAATAAAAGTGAATCCGTAATATACTGCTTTTGCATTTTTTGTTTTTCTACATTTCAAATAAGTATTCTATTTGGAATACATTGTAATAACGTGAAATGAATTGAATATTGTAGGAGAATGCACATAATATTCTTTGTATAAAAGTTTAATATCGTATATGTATAGTGGTAATAACAAAAGTATATAAGTATAAAAATTATATGGAGTCTACTAAAATGGGTGTAAGTTTCGATATAATAAAATTGGAAATGTTTTTTTTTTTTGCAAAGTTGATTTACTGCAAAAATTATATAGAAGAGTTTGAAAAGGAAATTAATTACTTAATAAACTTGAAGTAATAAAGTGAAATTAAATTTGTAAAGTGCAGTAAAATTCGTCAATTATACTTTAGTATACGTTATTTTCACACGCAACATTTTATGAGTAAAGTATAACAATTTTGTAAGTTTAGTTATCAGTCAAATAAATGATATCGCTGATGACTTTGTCGGTAAATTGATTTATATATCAGCTTTTTGCCTGGGAGACATTGAAGTAGTAATGGAGATTATAATGGGACATTATCCAGTTGTCATACATGATAAGAGTATGCGTACCGCTGCGTGTAATTGTTACAAAATCTTTGGCAACGGGCAGAACTAGAAAGAGGAAGAGAAAGATATGGAAACTCATCTTGTTTGTAATGTTCAGCTTTGGCAAATGCAAAGCAAAAATTCCTTGGATGGCATTTCTTTTCTCGAGTTACGAATCTGGCGAATACGAATTACACAGATCTTAATCAGTTTATGAAAAGCTCGGGTTGGTTTATGTGAGGTCGGGAATATAGGTACATGATAATACCTGGAATATCACAATGGTCTAGGTTTTCTTTATATGGCAACTCCGATAATCTAACGTAACCCGGCCTAAACGAAAATTAATGTCGATTTCGACCCAAAAGCTCGATTCTATTAATATTTTTAAAATTTCTTATTTTGAATATTTTTATGCAATTCCTGATTGTATTCGTATTCATATATTTAATATCGATAGTCTATAATTAGAAATCAATTCCTATACTATTTAATGAATTTTATTCAATGGTATTATAAAATATTTTCTATAATAACTCAAAAACATATCACATTAAGCTAACAAACAAAACGTAAGAAGGACGGAGAAATTTCATTTTCAAACCAACGCCTTATACAACCATAAAATTATAATTTTCTTTTTGCTTTAAAAGAAAAATTGCAAGATATTTTTGCAATTGCAACTTTTAATTCATACTCGTAAAATAAAAGAGAAAATAAGGACTATAAAAAACTAATACTTCGTAATTCTTCTTAAACTTAAATTAGAAGGGAAGTAACTTCTGACATTTTTATTATCGAACAAGTTTACACAGTTGCTACAAAAACAAGAAGCAAACAATGTTGCAATAAGTCAATTTTTCATTTTCTTTTAATATAATATTACTTTAACCCTTTGCTACATACATACAAAATAATTTCAATTATTTAATGTAATTAATTTGCTGATTTTTTTGCCTTAGAATTTAAAATTTCACTAAATAAATATTGAAATTTCAAAATATTATTGGAAAATAATTAAACTATGTACCTGTTCCATAATTTATCACAATTTGACTTGAATTTTAGTTAGTACTAGAGGGTTAATATTTTGCCTTTTCTTGGCGCATACCAATGTATAATCAATATAAGAAGTTATTGTTAAAAGGAGGTGGAAAAATAATAATGAAAAAATATAAAAAAAAAATTTGTTTTTACTAAAATAATAATAAAATCACCAACAATATTTCACCAACTGTATAGAATGATTTATGATTCTGTTACCATGGTTTATTTCCTTTAAAATTAATAACACAGAAAGGATAAAGAAAACAGTATAAGAACATTAATTCTTATAGGAAAATTTACTAAAGATTCCCAGTCTCCCTCCTGCTTAAATAAAATTTTTACTATGATTTCATTTATTACAAAGGATAATCAGAAAAATAATAGTAAAAAAATTAAAATCAAAAAAATAAGAAGTGAAAAAAAATAATGAATTTTAATAAAATTTACGAAGTAAAAGTGTAATAATTTTTTTTTTGGCAAAATGGGTCGAAAAATCCTTGTAATAATATTTTAAATTAAAAAATTAAATTCGACATTCGTTGACAATATAAACTTGAACTTTCTTGATGAAATTCATTAAAGATTAACGATCATTTAACTTGGAAAATTTTGAGAATTTGTTCTAGTTCATGTAAGAAAATGGAAAATTTACACCATATTTCTGTTTTTCGGGGAATGAGAGTTTAAATGAAAACGTCTTGAAAATATTTTAAATTTACATTTAGCATTTGAATTTGTCCTCTATTCTGTAAAAATTTTAAAAGAGACGTTGTAATTCAAACGACACGAAAGATTAATGAGTCGAAGTTTCTTGGGAATGTATTAAAGAATTATATATATATTTACGTACACAAATATGTAAGGGAAAATTCTTGTAATAGAAAGTACATAGAAGCCAACGTTCATCTTCTTATCGGAAAATATCATGAAATAAATAAATTAATTCAACCACCATGACAAATCAATCTCAATTGAAAATTGCTAGAAAAATAAAAAACAGTAAAAATAAATTGCAGGGAAAAGAATAATAAAAAAAAAAGGAAAATTAATCCTCTTTTTATTGGGGTTACCATTTGAAAATTTTTGTCTCAGACATATTCACAATAACGAAGGGCGAAAAAGTATTTTTTTGAGTAACAAATTTAGTTTAATTTTTCTTAAAATTTTCAATTGAGATTGGCTCAAAAAGCCTCAAAATTTGTCTTTGTATAATGAACTGAAATTATCGTAGTTTTTCTGGTTCGTATAGTCATTGAAATATTAAATTGTGTTCAGAAACAAATGATATGCATGGTCGTACCCCTCGATTTGCTTCTGCTCCCTGAGTCACTCATAACTCTATTGGGTTGCTTTGAAGCACCCATAACTCTACATTCTATATTGCATGTTTACCGATGTTTGTATATTTTCAGTTCGATTTGCGCCGTTCTTTTTTATTGTAAAATTTGCTTTTGTTTTTAGTTCTGCTAGACTATCAAGATATTTTAGTCTGATATTTCACGCCATAACACTATTCCTATTCATTTCGCCTATCACATTGCATTTATCCTTTTTCTACTAGCATTATAATATAATATACTGCCTTATAAATATTATTAAACCCGCATAACATTTTGGGATTTAATTGCAGTAAATTTACTTTAATGACATGTGTGAAATTAACTGTTAAAAATTTAAAATAGATAAGAATTGCAATTTTAATTTGAAATTTAATAATTTTAAAATTTAGATAAATTCGAAAATATTAATTAAAAAATAATTTATAATTAAAGTAAAAAATGACACGAAATATTAATTGAGTGACAACATCAGTCATTTTATTTTATTTAATTGTTAATATAGAAAAAAATTCCTATATGAATACATGCGGAGTTTTTAAAACCATGCATTTAAAGGGCGGATAAGAATATTTAAATTAAAATTTTCTGACGCATTGTATGATCATCCACCCCATTTGCTTTTATTTCCTTATAGTTCGACTATATTTTCGCCTTTTTGTTTTCCTATCTAATTTCAACTATATATGAAATTTTTTTAAATAGAGAAATCTATATATTTGTATAATTTAATTAATTATTTTTAACAATGTTTTCATTTATATAAAAATAAATCATAATTTCCTGTCGTATATTGTTGTCTCCTTTGTTCTATCAACTTGTGTTACGTACACTTTCCTATATAAAGGAAATTTGTGTGTTGGTTTTTTTTCGTTCAATAAAAAGGGAGGACATAAACTTTAATTTGTTTTGATATCTTTATTCTTCAATTTTTATTATATGCGTATATTTTCATATATATATATATATATAATTCGTTTACATTAAATACAATAGGTGGACACTTTTAATAATTCTTAATCATATAAATTACAACAATCCATCAACTTATCATTATATCCTTTAAAAATAACAAAAAGAAAAATAATAATAATAAAGAAGAGAGAAAAAAATTCTTGTTATTTATTTTGTTTAAGGACAAAGTCAATTGAAAAGTTAACAAAAAAATCTTTATATTCTCTAAATTTAGAATGAATTGGAGGGGAGGAATAGAAAAAATAATAACAAGTTTTTATATAAGTAATTGGGAAATACGTCGGAATAAAGAAGTTATAGAAATAGTCTCTATACCATAAGTATTAATTTAAGTGTTAACTTGTTTGTTCCAATCCTTATAAATTTTGTTTTTCTTCTTTTATAATATTTAAAGATGTCCTTTTTGTCTTGTATTTTTGTATTCTTAAATCCTTTACTAAACTTTAACTATTAATTTACTTATTTTTTATTATTATTCATTTAATTTAAAGTATATATATATATATATATATATATATATATATTTGCTATACTGTATATATATATATATATACAGTATAGCACATATATATATATATATTTATACAGTATAGCATATATATATATATATATTTATACAGTATAGCATATATATATATATATATATATATATATAAATATAGCATACATATATTTTCATTCTTCCTTTATTTACAACTTTTTAAAATAAAAAAAAAAACAAAACAAAAATTAAGAGTGCACACCCTTCTTCATTAAACTGATTGTGTGATAATTAATTAAAGGTTGACTGTCACATCGTTAAAAGGTTCAGGTTCAACAGCACTATAAAACTTACGGTAATTTTATATTACATGAAATTCACAAAAAAAATAAAAAAAAAATATATAGGAAAAATGACAATTTTTACTGTATAGCATGTTAGAAAACTAGAGCGAGAAAGAAAACTAGAGCGAGAAAGAAAGAGATTTAAGGAAAATAATCTAATATTGTACTTATTCAAGTATTTTTTATTATGTACTAAATATATGAATGTGCATGTAGTTATTTTACTTATATATATGATTGTAATACTATAATATACAAGAAGACTTACATAATTATATTAGATTAAAAATGTTAGTGTATATAGATTGTTTAAGAAAAATTATAGTTTAACAAGATAAACAACCTCCTCTGTTTAAATTTAAGCATAAGTGAAAAATTGAAGGTACAAGAGTATAGGTAAAGTACGATTTATTGTATATATTATTGTGATTGTTGCATTGATAACATTTTAATTCCCTATGAAGAAATTCTGATTAACTTTGAACAAGACACTGATAAAATCAAAAATATTTTTTTTTTTCTCTTATATTTATACACATGATTTTCTCTGTGTATGCCATACATACGATTTCAACATTATTTGTTTTGTGATTTTGATAGATTTTTGATAAATCAAGTTTGAAAATTTATTATTTAGGCTTTAAGAACTTTTATTACAAATTTAAGCACTCTTCGATTACAGTCATAAACATAAGAATTTTAAAAGCCAAATTGAATCCAATTGAATTATCAAGTAGCAATACAGCGTCACATTTAAAAATGACAACTTTTTCTTATATTTCTGCAGTGAATCCCAACCGTAACAATTTGAATTATTAATTAATGGGAATTGGCATGAAAAAATCTTATTTAAGTGTTATAAAATGGAATTTGTGACTTACGTTTAGCTTTACAGCTCCAAATGAATTAAGCTCAATTCGAATTATGAAAAGTCTATTATAATGAGCATTTAAAGAGTCATACAAATCTTTAAATTTCTCATTTCTCACAAAATTAACCAAGTACAATTTAATATACTTAAAATTGTTCACGTTTGTTTTCTTGTTCTATTTATTTCATATTCTTTTCAATTTTTCCTTCTTATTATTTTTTTACATAAGTTCGTAAGTTCATTATTTAACTTATATAGGTAAAAGTTAATGAGCATTCGAAAATTTTCGATAATTTAGTGAAGAATTTCATGGTTGGGGTTTTGTAATAAACGCACACATAAATTAAATGAATCTATATATATATATATGTATATATATATAAGTATTATGTCATATAAACAAATAATAACTAAGGAAAAAAAGGAAAAAAAAAGTAAAATTAAAGAAAATTCAATAAAAGTATTAGAAGTAATCAATAAATTATCAAGAGATGGAGGAAAATTTTACGAAAAATAAAAAAGGAGGGAGAGAAAATACAATCAATTGAAACCCAAACTAACAACCGCAACAATAACAACAACACAATGAAAAACAAAAAAAAAAAAACAAAATGTCAGACGATTGAAAAAAAAATCGTATAAAGATAAGTGAGGAAAAGACTTTTCGTCTGAAGAGTTAACCAACAACTTTTTATCTTCTTCTCATTCCATCTCTCTCTATATAATAAGATTAAAGATATTGAAATATAGATTTGGGTTAATTAGCAATCAATCGATTTTCTTTCTTGCTCTTTTTTCATCCTTATATTTTTATTGTGGAATTCTATTAATAGCTTTTTTATGGTATTTCCTTTAATTTTTACACATACACAGGTTTTCAAGCGAATTCCAAAATGGTAAGCATAGTAGATTCTAACAGATTACTCTCTTTCAAAACTTTATGTTGTCTGGCGGTCTAGCACATTATCCTCATATCAAATCATATCCAGGATTATTTCTCGCATTTCTTCAGATTGGATTGTGACGTCCTTTTCTTTATGAAATTATAGCACTATCCTTATACATTTTGCTATCACATTTCATTTGTTTGCGTTCTTAATCTCTGATATTGTTGTAGCGAAAAGCTGCTTTGTGTACCCAACAAAAATCATTTGACTATATTTGGCCTGGTTTCGAGCTGATGTTGGCGGTAGAATTCCTTCAGTACATACAACTGATCGTTCGTATAATCCCAGGAGCTCTTAGGTTCCTGCGGTTCCTGTTGTTATTTTCAAGCTCTGCCGTTCTGTTTCTCTTATGTTTATGTGTCTTAGTGAAGCAAAGAAACTTCATATAGTTATATTTTTGTTATTCTTCATGACTCCATTTCAACTTCTCGTTTTCTTGTGAATTCAAAGAAGGGATGAGAGTGTATTGAGTTTTATAGAAAAAAGAATATAAAACGTAGAGCATTAAATTCAATTCAAACACATGGGTGTGTGCCTATGTACATATGTTCACTTGCTCTTTAAAGATATACACATATTCCTCATATTATAAAAGTATTTAGTATGGTGAAAATATCAATTTGCGCTTTCTAAAGCTACATATATAATAAGATCAATAGTTTATTGATTGGTTGAAATTTTTGTGGTATAAATAAAAGGATAATAATATAATTATGGCCTATATACATACAATTATATAGCATGTGTGTATTTAGTAAACCTAAGATGTTATAGCTTCAGTTTTTATCATTATAATAATAATGAAGATAAATTGATAAAATTGAGATTATAACAAATTATTGCAGATTAATATCAGACTTTATTGAATTTTAAGATTCTAGTAAAACTTTTTGTTATTGAAGATGATTAAAATATCTGTAATTTGACTACATATAATTTTTTTTTCTTTATGTTATTCTATTTATTATAGAATCTGATGATTCACCAGGTGTTTATTTAAGAGACGATTTCTTAGGTGGGCCTACTGAATTAAGAGCACCAACAGCTGAAAGAGCAGCATTATTTTTAGATGCTGCTTTAGCTGGAAGACCACAAAGTGGATTAGAACCAGCAATGATTTTTACATTACATGTTTATCAATATAGTTTATCGAGGAAAGGCGGTGGTAAGTATTGTCATAATGTAGATTACGGTATAAAACAATATAAAAAACAATTTGTTGGTAATTTCTTCATACCTCACTGTAGCTTAATTGGTAGAGCGTCGGCCTAAAATATGTTAGGTCACTGGCTCGGGTCCAGTTCAAGGAGAATAAACTTTTCTGCCTTAACTCATTCCTTTAATTACGTTAACCATCTTTTCTGCAGTTCTATGAATAAATTTCCATTAGTTATTTTTGTATTTAAATCATAATTTAATCTTTCTCACATACAACTATTATTTTAAAAAATCCAAATTGATTTATAATCGTTTTTTTTATTTTAAAACAGTTGCAGGTGGTCGATCTCGTTTACATTTAATAGATTTAGGAGGTTGTGCAAATCGTAATGGCGGTTTACCATTATCAGGAATTGGTAATATATTATTAGCAATATTAAGCGGACAACGTCATCCACCGAATAAGGATCATCCGATGACACCTTTATTAAAAGACTGTTTAGCACCATTGACTTGTCATGTCTCAATTTTAGCTCATGTTTCCCATACACAGGTGAGAATAAAGTTGCAAAGAAAAAAAAACAAAAATTTTTTTTATTTTTTGCAAAGTTTTAATTTTTTATCATTTAATTTATTTATAGTAACAAACTTTTTATTTATATGAAAAAAAAAATAGTTTTCCCTTACTTTTTATAAAATTTTACTTCTATTGTCCTGCCATACTTTTCGATGGTGGAAAACTTTTATTCTGTTCAGCCAGAACTTTTAATTTAAAGTAAAAAATAATAGAAAAAATAAAAATAATTTGCAGGAAGTAAAGAAGTAGAGAATTGAAAAAAAAAACTATCATCAGCCCAGACGTAATTTTTCATTTTGGTAAAACAATTCTGTATTTAAGCAACAATGTTAAAAGTTACTTTAAATTAAGCTTGTTGCATGTAAACTATTTGGATCTACAAGCTTAACGGTCATAACTCTATTCGAATTGGTATTAGAAATTAATTTAATTTTTAATTGGTTTAATTTGCTTTAGTTCTTATTTTGATAATCGTTAATGGAACGTCACACGGTTGTTTTTCCTTAAAACAATGCAATGAAATGAAAGTTCACTCGTTCCTTACACGTGAAATATTATAATTAAACATATATGTCCGAAGTTTTGACGTTGTTAAATTTACTTTGACATTAATTAGGAGTAATATTTTTCAAAATAAACTAAATGTTAGCCTCTTTTTTTTGACCTTAATATAAAACTGAATAATATTTAAAAAGTTCACATTAGAAAATCTTTCTGAAGTGTTTCGGAAATTAACCGGTCGTTCAATTAATATTGATTCTTGTCTTAACAAAGAATAGTCAAGACGCAAACCAAAATTAGTATTGTATTCGAATTCTTTCATATCAGTATAATTACGTAATTGAAATTGTATGCATGCAAGTTAGTGAATGTCTCAAAAAATTTCAAAGAGTATTTTTTTCAGTAGACATTTATAATAAGGCAGCTTTAGTTGCTTCCAACTCGTTTGGGCTATGTTACTATAAAATTGCCTGAAAATTATAATACCATCGCAATAATTTTTTCGATAAATTATTTGAAATTTTTCAGTAACTGCTGTAAAAACTAATTGTATAGTAAAGAAAAGAAAAATTGAGAAACAAATATTTTTTTTCTTAATTTTATTTTTTAAAATTTTCTCTCTTACTCTTTCCATTTTATATTTAACACATATATATTTCTTTCTGTTTTTTTTTCTCTATATATAGACACATGCTGATGCATTAACGACAATCCAATTAGCCTCTAGGATACATAGGATGCGAAGAAGAAAACATCGTTTTCCAATTTCATCGGATAAAACAATTGGCGTCAATAATACAGGTATGTATATAAATCTCTTTCTCTCTTTTGGTTCAAAAAACTATTTATCTCCATATGTAATGTGTGTATATATGTACACAATATATATGAGTATAATTTAAAATTCTTGCACTTACAATATATTACAACATTATACTCTTTCTCTTTTATTATTCTGAAATAAAAGCAACAATACATTATAAAATCCTTAAATTGAGATATCCTTTACCTCATATTGAAAAATGAAAAGGTGTGAGATGTCTGATATTTTGTTTAACATTGAAAAATAATATTTCATTCTTTTTTTACTGCCAATATATTGAAAATCCTTTAACCATATGCGTTATTTCTGTACATTATTGTTAAATTATATTGTTAAAATGAAAAAGTCCTTATTTGGGTTTTTGTATGCTCCAATGTATGCACAAAAATATCAGATCAGACAATGTTTTTTTTTTTATTATTAAAAATATACTTATAACTTTACCTATAGAATGGGATTTTTTTTTTAGTTTTTTGTATCATTTAGAAGGACAAATTTATATCCTTTTTGAAATTATTCCAAAAAATAGGAACACAAAAAAAAAACAAACAGATAAAAATACAATCAACATGGAAAAATCCTTTAAAGTGCTCTCGAAATTGTTATATTTTGTATATAACTAGTATAACAAATATAAACCATCAGTTTTGAACAAGGAAAAAAAATTGGATGATAAAAACTTTAATTTTGTTTTTTTTTTTTAGGACAGAGTAAGTTGCAGTGCTTAAGAGTGGTTCACTGTTTTAGAATAATTTGATGACTCTTTTTTAACGAAATTTTGATACTTATATAATTTAGAAAATTACTCTCTAAACTACTACAAAGATAGTTGGGAGTTGTTTATTAATAGAAAGCTGCCTTTCCTTTATAAAAGTTTTATTGTAAGCGGAACTTACAATAGAGGGTAAAATTTAGAAATTTAATAATTATATCTTTATTGAGTCTAATATTGTTAAGGATTTTATGTGTTTTTAATTTTTATCCAATTAAATGAAATATCCAAGAATTTTCTTAACTATAGATTTTCAAATATTCGGCAATTCTTTAGAATACTTAATGTTAAAAGTTAATAATAGCTATATGAAGATCATAATGTAAGAAAACTAATGACCTTCTATCAGATTTAATCATCTTTGATTAGATTTGAAGTCGTTTGATTTCAGAATGAAAATACGTACACAATAACACTTGCTTATAAAATATTTTCTTCTAATAATTTCTGAAAATTCTATTATTTTATTGAAATATGTTTCGAACTTCATAATCGATGAAAAAAAAAAGATGCTCTTTATTAGTCCTGACTTAAATTTTGCTAATGTTTGAGAATATTTGTTAAAAGTACTTAGTAATTCTATCTAATATTAAGAAGTTCTTCTTCCAATAATTTGAATTTTGATTTAAAACCAAAATTTGAGAAAACAAAGAGAATATTACATTTTTCTTAAGTGCTCCTGTCCAAACTATATGTAACAATGAAATGATTTCTCAATTCCATAATTCCACTTACATAAAAAGAAAATATTTGTTTCAATGTATGTCTACCCTCTGTTTTATAACAAAATTTTTTTTTTTTATTCTGTTGTAATCTTCAAAAATGATAGATGGAATCTAAAACGAAATATTTTTCCATAACCTTCTTCATAATATAAAAATTTCATTCATAAGTCATGATTTTACCTATTATTATGAAATTGGTCTTTACTACATCCATCTTTTTCAATTCCAAAAATGTAATCCATTTAAATACCAAAAATCTGTCCATATATGAATTTTTCATAGCATTATTCTGTCTGGATTTATATACATTGAAAGAATCTAACAAAGGATATTAATGAAAATAACAAAAAAAAAAAAAAGAAAATGAAAAAAAAAAATAAAATTTATTTTCAGCTCATCAATCTGGTGGTTCTTCAGAGGGGCCAGATCCATCAAGTTCTGATTTATCTGCTGACACTGTCATTTATATGGGTCCATGTGATGATGCAACGGATGGTGAACATCCACCAGTATATTTGCCATCATTAGGCAGTGGAGATAATAGATGTGCCATGAATAAAGCATTAAAAGGATCTAGTGTAGAAAAACAAACAAAAATACCATCAGTTAAAAAATCACAAACTCAAAAACGTAAGGGGCAATTAAAATACTTTTTTCATAAATTTGTTTTGTTATTCATTTTAATTTTATTTGTAAAATGTATTGAACTGTATTAAAATATAACCAGGATATTTTATGATATGGCATATTTATATTAAACAGTTCATTTAATAGTAGACAATTTTAAAATATTTCAGAACAAAAAACATCTGAAATCAAATAAATAATCTCTTTTTAATCTCTTATTTTAATCTATTTCCATTCATTTTATCTCACTTTACAATAATTTATCCTTTTCCTCTTTAATTTATATATCTTTTGTTATAATATAGCACAAAGTCCTGTGGTTACAAATCGAACGAATAGCCTAAAGCGTATAAATAATGTTCCTAGTCCAACACAACAGCAGCAACAACAACAACAAAATTCAAATATAACAAATCCTCAAGGTCCATTAGATCATATGACAATATTCTCTTCAACATCATCAGCCGCCCATAATTCACCCATTAAAATGGCATCATCAATATCAACAACAAAAATTGTAGCCGGTGCATTAAGACATACAGTTGGTACTGGTAATAATACAGTTAATACAATAATTGGTGGATGTAATTTAGTTAATAAAGGTTCAAATTCATCAACACCCAAAGGATCACCTTTACGACGACCAGTTTGTGGTGTTGGTAGTAATACATCAACAAACGTAGCAACATCAACTGGTGTAAATAATGTTATAAATCCAGAAAGTCCATTGAGACAAATTAGTGAAGAACAATGGATTGATGGCCCAAGATTATCAAGAGCAAAAGTTGCTGAAGCAAGACATTTATTACGTGAAATCAATCATGTTAAACAGTGCGAAACATGGGTTGATGGACCGAAATCAGCTACATCAAGTATAGCACAATTGAATGCAACAACACCGATAACATTAAATCAACATCAACAACAACAGCAACAAGCACAACAGCAATTACATCAACAAATATTACCGCAATCTCCTGTAGCAAAACCATTAGTTATTGGAAATCTTCCAGTGCCATTGTCACAAACAGCACAAGGTTATGGTTTCATGGATTCACATAAAAAAATTATGATTAGGCAATGGGTTGAAAATCAATCATCGCATGTCTTCCAAAGAGGTACATCTGTTTCAGCAAATTCTTCCCCAACACATTCAACATCACAAACAGCAATGACTGCCCAACAGCTAGCCCAACATCAGCAGAATTTACAAGCACAACAACAACAAATACAACAACAGCTAAGAACTTTATCATATCAAATATCGCAATATAATAGTGCTGCAGCAATGACAACAACTAGTAATTGTGCCAGTCCCAACAGGCAACTAGATTTGAAAACAGAAGAGGAACAATTATTAAGTAGATTAGAAAATAATAATTCAACCGAAATGGTAAATGCAATTGGAGATGGTTTAACAAGTTTAATTGCTTCTGGGGTTGCCATCGAAAATAGTATACGTATTGGTTTAAAAGTAACTGGTAATAGTAATAGCAGTACATTACAAAATGCGGATGATACAGATTTAATATCAGAAAAATCATGTCACAACATTCACCAAACTAATAATGCTGGTGATAATCATACAGGTAGCGGAAAAGAGGATGATCAAGAGGATCAGGATAGTGGGCCATCTGAAGTTCCACCTGCATTACCACTTATAACACCACTTGGTTCTAGAGAAATTTCTCATGAAAGTTTACATCGTATTATATCAAGGCATGTATCAAGAGAAAGTTTGGCAATGCAACAACAAATGGCTGCTATGAATAGTGCTATGATGGATTGTGGCTTACAAGTGACTGAAGATGAAATTGCTCGAGCTATGAGCACTAATGGAGAACATCCATTAGCTGCATTAAGTAATGGTGATATATCTGTAGTTTCTAGCTTTAATATTGGAGATGCGTTTAGTGATTGTGCGATGGGTGAAAGAACGAGGTAAGTTTTAAAATTTTATTAATTAGTTTTTAAATTTAATGAATGGTCGTGAACATTTTACTAATATTTATAATTTTCTTTTTAATATTTATATAGGAACCAATTTGACCAGCTAGCGCGTCTTCGTGAAATATTTACATCACAATTAGCAATGGCTGAAGTTACACCCAATTTTAGGATGCATGAGGCGAATAGTGTTTATAGTGAACCTGCATTTCGTTTTAATACAGGTCCTGGTAGCGTATGTAGTGAACCACCATATCGTCCTTCTAGTCCAAGGTAAAATAAAATTTTGAATATTCTGTTAACCTTAATTTTTAGTTACACCTCTATACTTATTTTTCTAAATTTCAAAATTTTTTAATAACTTTTATAATAACATTTAACAATTTAGATTCATTTTTATTAAAAACTCTCCCTTTTAATATTAGGTGCGGTAGTTGCCGACAATCATTAAATGCATCACGTACACCTAGTCAAACATCTCTGCCAAGCCTTAATGGTATTATGACAATAGCTGGCATGGAACAGTATGCATCATTAAGACATCCAGATGGTGCATCAGATCCAAATTTACAAAATAAGACTGAACAAAATTCAAGACAACAACAGCAAAATCATCATCAATCGAACGACTTAGACGATGATGATGAATTAAATAATGAAAAATCAGTTTTATTAGGAACATCAACAACATCTTCATTAAAACATCATCAGCAGCAGCAACAACAACAACAGCAGCAACGTCCTTCACCATTTGAACCAGATGAAAAGAGCTTACTCTGTGATCTACCAATTGTGTCACAAAATCAATTACCACTCCTTCCACTAAATACTTCATCGGAAACAGCATATGATAGCGGTCATGATTCATCAACACCAAGAACATCGAAACATTCTGGTATATCTAGACGTGCCGAAAGTGGCTATCATAGTGTTGCGACAGCACGTGATAGCGATGAATCATCATTTACATCTGGTTCAATGGTTACAAAAGAACAGCAATTATTACAGCATCATCATTTACATCATCAACAACAACATTTACACCATCAACACATGCAACAACAACATCAACAACATAATAAAATAACAATAAAGAAGAAACGTCAAGATAAATCATTATGTAATTGGTTGAGAAATCCATTCACTTGTACATATCCGGAAACTGAAGGTGAAATTAGTGATTTTTAATATTAAATGTTTTTTTTTTGTTGTTGTTTTTTGAAATTAATTTCATTTCTATCTTTAAAATATTGAATTTCTTTTTTAATTCAATATTATAAAAATTTATATATTGTACATAATATGACAAAAATGTCAAAAACCAATTAACAATTTAAAAAAAAAATGAACCAAAACAAAAATATATAACAAAAAGAAAAAAAGACTTCAAAATTATCATATTACAACCATGACATGAATAGACTTACATGAATCTTGAATGGAAAATAAAAAGAAAGAAAGAGAAAGGGATAAAATAAGCGTCAAATTAAATATTTTAATAGTAATTTGCCTATGTGAATGTGTACATATTTTACTTTGAGAGTTTACTTTGGGCATAAGGGAGGCATTCTGAATGACTTTAAGACATATGCCCTGATACTGTTGCAAGCTTTGAGTTAGCTAGTGTGTCTCGACAATGCTTTTCAGTTATCATTACTTGATAATGCAAAGCACTTTATGAAAAAGTGTAATCTAAAGTACTTTGTCGTTATTACGATTCTACTCGAATTCAGTTTTTTTATTTATTTAATTCAAAATTGAAACTTTCATACAGGAAAACAAAATCTTAGCCTGACCTGTATGATCCCACAACTTTTCAAATTGCACTGAATGATTTTTTACAATAATTTAGTCAATAATGTGAAATCTTGTTGCGTACTTCAATAATGTATCATTAGTATAAAATTGAATAGAATCATTCTTAATATTGTCGCCTGAAATTGTTTTAAAAATATTATTTTAGAAGGAGAAATTTTTCCGAACTAAATTCTTATCTAATATCTTCCATATTTTAAAAAATATCCTAATAATTGCATTAAATTTATAAATAAGTACACATACAAAAAAAAAAATATAACAAATTACTTTTAAGAATTCAATTATTGTACATAAAATTTTTAAAATAAAATATAATCCCACCTGGATTTTCAATATTTGAAACGGAAATGAAACAACAAATAAATTATATGTATAAATTTTTTTTTTATTCCTTTCTCTATCACATTAAATATACAATAATTTCTCTTTTATTACATTCAATTTATACAATTTACAAGTGCATCCGAAAATCTCTTTTGAGATAAAATCGCATATACCATTTATAAATAATATTCGACAAAAGTTTTATTGTTCGATAAAAGGAAAGAACCTTAAAATCATTGAAATTGAAAAATAAAAACGAAATATTCAAGATAATTTATTAAGATAAAAAGAAAACGAAAAGATATACTTTAATAATAAAAGAATAGGAAAAAAAAATGAAAATAAATAAATAAAATATTCGAAAAAGAAAAAAAAAATAAATAAAGGATTTTTCTATTATCCTTATACTGAAAAAAAAAAACAAATTTCGTTTTGTTAAACTTCATTATTTCTTATATTATAATTTTTATATTGTTATATTTGCATTTATTAATATAAACCATACTGTTATTATAATACTATAAAATATATTCATAAATACTAACAATAAATTTTATATGAATATTCCCGCTATTAATGTACATGTAAAGAGGTTCTACAAGCTAAAGATTCAATTTGTTCAATTATTGGTAATCTATTTTCTAAAAAGAAATAAACTTTAATATCAATGTGTTTTTTTTTTTAAATATTTTATATTTGGGATTCATATTAAATATCTTAAATTTCATGTAAACTATAATATTACTTTAATTTTATATTGTGTAGATATTTATAACCGATAGATAAAAATTTATAATTATATTATAATTCAGAATTTTTCTGAAACTACATTTGCAGACACAACATTATTTAAATTAAATCCTAAATAACATTATAAACGTTGAAAATTTTTAATATTTTAATTTTATTTTGAAAATTAATATGTGAATTTTTAAGAAAATTTGATTATTATTGAATATATTCTGAAAATTTTAAGATATAGATTACCCTTAATTGAATGAATATTCAAAATTTCTAATTAAATGTACAGTTGGTAAAGAAAACAAATTTATTACGCCTCTACATACGCCTACATTTCTGTATATAAAATTACAATTATAATTATTATATTATATCTAATTGTGTAAAAATTTATTAGTGTAAAATTATATAATGCTAAAAATAATTGCGCTAAGTGCTTTAATAACATTTATTTTTTTCATTTTCCCATACTCTAACCATTTTCCTTAAATTTTTGTATTAGTTTTCGAAATTATGTATATGTATATCAATTTTTTCATTATTTTACTCTGAATAGGATTATAGAAATTGAAAAAAGAAAATTATAAGGACTCTCTATAAAAAAATAAGAATAAAACAAAATTTTTTTTCTTTATTGTTTGATGTTAGTAAAGTAAAATTAATAAAAAAAAAAAATGAGAAAAAAAAAAATTATAAATTTTGAAGAAATAAAAATATTATGCTGTTGACGTGCTCGTTATTTATAAATATTTTAATACATATATATATATATAGGAATATACATAATATATATATGAAATATAAATAATAGCTTATGTATTTTCCTATTTGATTTTTAAATAATATACAAGGTGATTTTACATAAGTGAATTATATTGAAAATAATAAAAAATAATAGAGCAGGTTAAATGAATTTGCTATGAAATTGTGGTTTCCAAAATGACATAGCCCGTTCATAAGACGTTAAATAAAAAAAACATTAAATTCTTTAAATAAAATT
The DNA here is from genome assembly GCF_029603195.1 of Condylostylus longicornis. Taxonomy (NCBI): domain Eukaryota; kingdom Metazoa; phylum Arthropoda; class Insecta; order Diptera; family Dolichopodidae; genus Condylostylus; species Condylostylus longicornis. The sequence continues at coordinate 334,718 of NW_026578192.1, forward strand.
AAACAAATTTCTATTGAAAATCGAAAACACAATTTAAACTTAAAAATTATTTAAATCCGTCATAAATTACAATACTGAACCATTCATTCATTCGTAGTCATTCTTTAATTTTTGGTCACCTTGTACATTATTAAATTATTAATATGAAAATAATTATTAAAAAATTTAACTTGAAAAGAAAATTCTTTAAAAAACAAATAACTATTGTTATATAACATTCTATTTTCTGTTTTTTTTGTTTTAATTATTTTATTTTATATTATATTTTATATTAGAATATGATGAATGAAGATTTATTTTAAAGGCTATATGAAAAATATTATTGTCTTTTTAAAAATTTAAAATTTTATGATTTGTTTAAATTAAAGTCACATTTTCATTAGAATTTCATTTTTACAGGAATTGAAAAATTTTTATAAATTTTCTTATTTATTTTAATTGTTTAATTAAATCGTGTTACTAATATTTTATTTTTATAAGAATATTATATAAAATCTAATAAATAATTAAAAATGCATTTGAAGTTCATGTTATGAATTTTTGTAACATAATATAAATATTGCAGATTATGATATAACTGAAACAAACCAATGATTTATATAACAATTATTTATTACAATATTATTATAATGCAAACAAAATTGCAATTAAAATGCTTTCGAATACATTAAATATTTTATAATAGTTTACTTGCAAATAAACTATAATAAAAACAGATAAGTTTCTAAGGCAGAAATTGTAATAATTCATGTTAGTCAACAAATAAGTTAAAATTTACGTAACAGTAATGCGTATAGGTGTCAACTTTTGGGAAAGAAAAATAGAAAAGTCAACAATTTTTTGTGTTTATGTTTCAATAATATTATGGAGTTGTAATATTTTTGTGTCGATACTAATGAATTATTTAAAAGTTTGAAATAATATAGACATGCATAATTTATTCTTGATCAGCATCGAATTTCTATCGATTTAATTTTATATCTGCTGATCGGCCGTCAGTCCTTGCGGTATCATAAAAACGTATCAAACTAGACTAATAAATTTTTATACTCGTACATTACTTAGATTTGTTACCGACCTCTTTGTAATTTCGACTAAATCGAAATATCGAATCATGTAGATACACTATACAAATTAATCATTCTCTTGGAATCTTCGGGTAATATTCTCATATATTAATTCACTCATATATTCAAAATTTTTATAAAAAAGTAGGACCATTATTTTGATAATATTTAGTTGTGATTGAATAATTTCTTGCAATAGCGGCGCATTGAATATCAAAAAAAATTAATTTTTGATATTATAAAACGAAGTTTGGTAACATGGACTGTACTATTCAGAAAAAAAAAAATGTCAACAGAACAGCTGTATGGAATTTGTTTTCTGTATAGAAATGTTTGTACTAGTATAACACATTTTGACGCATTTAATTCTATGTTTTGTCGTCTTAATTTTTATTTATTGCTATAAAATATAATTATTATTAACATCATATTCAATATTATGAAATAATATAAAAGAAAACAAATTAATTTTTTTTATTTTTTTTTGCTTATATTTAAGAATAAATGATTGCCAAAGCGTTAAGATATGTAATATAAAAAAAGAAAAAAATTAAATATAAAAAAAATGGTAATAAAAATTAAACTATTATTATTAAAGTAACAAAAAAAAAATAAGAAACAAGAATAAAAGAATATAGAATATATTTTATGTTTAAAAAACAAAAACACAAAAAAAAAACTTGAAATTAAATTAAATAATAAAATATAAAAATAAAATTTGAAGAAAAATGGCGAATTAATTATAAATAATTATATTATATCTAAAATAATTATTATTAAATAAAAAAAAAACCGCATACTAGTGTTAGTAAAGAAAAACTTATTATTAAATAAAAAAATATAAAATGGAAATTTATAATATAAAAAAATATATAGTTATTATATTTTAGCAATTTTATTATTAATTAAATCTCAATTAATAGGTTATTAATTAAATACTATTATAATTAATATTTATTAATTAAGTTAGTTAATTAAATATCATATTTTTCGTTTTCTCATTTTTATTTTTTCTAATTATTGCGTATTTTTGTAAAAAAATTTTCGTTTTATTTTTATTATTGTATAATTAAATTAAATGCATTTGTAATTATATAATAATTGTTGCCTAAGATTTTAGTTAAATTTTTCTAAATACTAATTATAAATATTAAAATATAAAATAAAAAAATTAATAAACTAAAAAAATAAAAAATAATTATTTCAAATTAGATAAACGAATAGTTAAAAAGAAAGAAAGAAAAATAAAACAAAAAGAAATAAGAGGAAAAACAATTTATAAATATATTAAATAAATAAATTAATAAAAATTAAAAAAATAATGATAATGCCAATCGCGTTTAATAATTTCAATTTGAAAGTTATTTATATTAATAGTACATACCTACAATTACTTAAACAAAATTTCAAACAAATTTAAGTAAAATTTTAAGTAAATATTCGATTAAAATAATGTGAAAAGTTTTGTATTTTATTAAAATTGTTTTTAATTGGAAATAATTTTTGTTTTTGTAAAATTCAATTAATCGTCTATACTCATACTTTGGTCTATATTGAGAGAATAGTTTTGAATTTATTGCTTATTTATAAATTAATATTTAAAATTTTGGGAATTAAATTTTCACCAAGTATGAACGGCAGGAAAATGTATTTAAAATTATGAAATTTAAAAAAAATATGGTAACCATTTTTCAATTAATGTTTTTATTTTAAAATTATAATTAATTTTATAGAATTATCACAATATTATTATTGTTCAAGTTGATAAAATTAAACCTCATATTCAATGAAATTAAACGAAAAATACATTTGAAAAATCTCAATTGCATTTTTTATTGTATTAAAGTAAATCAATTTAATCATACAGTAGGGTTGTGATACAGTAAAGCCATAATTTTGGATATTTGTTAGTAATTTATACAATAAGTCCGTGATTTTGAGATAAAAAATAATCTACGGTATTTACTATTTTTATAAATTCAAATATAGATTACACAAATTTCAAAAAAAAAATTAACATTAAAATAACATTAAAAATACAATTTATCGCCTGAGTACAATAATTTTCTTCCATACGCCACTTTTCAAGGATGATTTTTTATAATATGCAATCCGTTTTTCGCTATTTTATTTAGTTCTATAGATATCTAGGCGTTTTATGAATCAACCTCCAGTCGACTTGGACCGCATTTTGATCCATATCAAAAATTTAATTGATAAATTAAATTTTTTATTCATTTGACAAAGTGAATATTTAAGAACATAGACATAGATATGGATCAAAATCGTATTAAACTTTTTATACTGAATTTATTGGAACTATCGAACCCTGTATATAGCAACTATAGAGACAAACACTTAAAAAATTCCCTCGCGTAATCTAAAAATAAAATGTCGCTAAATCTCAGATTCGATTTTCTCGTTTCAAAAAATATCTCGAAAGGATCAAAATCGCACTTACCCGACGAATTTAAGTTATTAAAATAAAATTTAGAATTTTGTTGGAATTTTTAAATTTTTCAATTCCGAAAAACTGATGAATTTATTGAATTTCTTGAATTTTTACACTAAATTTTAATCAACTTTAAATACTAATTTACAATTTCTCATATTTACCAAATTCGATTGTCACCGATTATTGAAAAATTTTTCGGAAATCCTTATCAAGAACAATACATTTTACAATTTATTCAAAATTCAAAACTATTCTGTCAGTCAGCAACTTAATATAAAAAATCATTGTGTTTTTTTTAACATAAAATAATCAATACTATAAAAAAAAACAATTTGAACGAATTTATAATAAAAAAAATTAAAAAAAAATCCAATTAAATAAAATTACAAAGTTTTTTTATTTAAATTCCACAAACACTTTAATTATTAATTGGCAAAAAAAATATAAAACGAAAAATTTATGAAAAATGGTTTCGAATTTATTATCAAAATTTTGACGATTAAAAAAACCAATTTAAAAAAAAAAAGAAATTTATTCAAATCATTTTAACTTTCAATAATTGATTTGAATTGAATTGAAAAATTCTTAAAATTAAACAAAAAAATTTTTTACATTTAATCTTAAAAAAAATGAAAAAAAACCAAAACGTAAAGTAATCAAAAAAAAAATTTTTGTACCATTTTTGATTTTTCATCAAAAAAAAAAAAAAATTATACAAAACCAAAAAAAAAAAAATTTACCCAATTTTTGAATATTGAAAAAAGGAAAAAAAAAATCCTAAAATTTATTGAATATTTATTGAATAAAAATTAAATTGAAAAAAAAAAGAAAAATTAAATTTAAAAAAAAAGTGTTCTTTTTTTTTTCTCATTTTGTAATTTTTATGTAGCAAAAAAAAAAAAACCAAGTGGAGCTATTGATGGCATTTTTTTTTATAAATATACAAAATATTATTAAAATTATTATAAAATAATAATTATGTGTAAATTTAAAATATTTGTACATTAAAAATGGAAAAAAAAATGAAGAGTATAAAAAAAAAAACGAATAAAAATAAAATTTTACAAGTGAAATTGTAATAAAAGGATTTCTAATTTACAAGTAAGGATAATATAAGGATTTTTCGTTATTTAGTTGTAATAGGATTTTAGCCAGACCTAAAGGGACCAGAGCACCATGAATAATATTAATTTATTCAAAGAATAGTTATGAGCTCGGCGGAAATCTAAATGGTAAGGCTTAAATTTTTGACAATACAATATACTTTTGCATTTCTAACTTTTAACTTAAATAACTTACATAAGACTAGCTGTCGGCAATGTGCGGACCATTCAACTTCAAGTTGCTGTTCATTATTCTGCTTGCATAACTCAATAGATCTAAAATAATTTCTGCATGCATAACTCAATGAAATTCAGCTTTCAATATTAAACATAAAATTTCATACAAATTTATTATTTGTTAAAAACAAAACAGTCAATAAAGTCAGTTGCAAATGTTATTTTTTCTTGCAAGTAGGTAATGTAAGAAATTTGTAATATAGTAATTTAGCCCATGTTCATACTCATATAGTATATATTAGTCATTGACCGGCAAAAGTTTGCGACGGTTGACTTAGTATATATGTAGAAAGACGCTGCTGCAAAAACTACAAATTTGACATTAGCATAAAGAAAATTTTTTTTTTTAGTTGCGTGAAAGTAGTCATATATTTTTTAAATTTTCAAAAAAATTTAAACCATTAAATTAAATATATTTTATTATTTCCAGTTCATTGAAATATAAATTGAAATTTTTTATTAAAGTAATAAAAATATTTAAATAGGATAAGAAAACATAATGTCAGATTTACATAATTTATTCTAATAAACTCTGTAAATCCGAAGTTTTTGTTAAGTACAAAATATTTTCCCTAGCAGTAAAATCAAAACTGAGTTGTTGTGCGCGTATATCTTAAAAATCTTATTAATATGCAGTTGTAGTTTTAAAACAAATTGAAAAAATAGTATTGCATTATAGAACACATTTTTTTGACAGCACGTGCAGTTCTTTACTGTCGAACAAAGACATATTTAGTATACTAAGTAAAAAGTGTATAAACCAAAAACAGTAAATTGAACATCTTGTTCAACTGATTTACTATTACGATAATAAAGTCAAATTACTATTGTAGTTGTAGAGAAAAATAGTTTATAAAGAAATTTCCCAATAACTTGTGGGAAAAAGTTCAAATGCCTAATTTTTTATTCACAATATTTTCGAAAAATATAAAAAATACTTTAAAAATATTGTTGCAAGAATACTTTCCTGTTAGGTAAGAAAAAAGTGGGTTACAAAACGAATCTTACATTTTTTTTATTTATTCACAAAATTGATTTTTAAACATTTCATTTTTATATAAAATTTCCTTTTACTTGTCAATAATTTCCGAAACAATACAAAAACAAAATAATTATACTCTCAAATATAAAATTGACTAAAATATTGTCTAGACGAAAGCATTTCTAATTAAAAATATTGTAATAATTTTTTTTTTTGTAAATCCTACCATTTGTTCAACAAAAAATTTTGAACCAAAAAAAAATCAACAAAATTTTTTTGTTACCGTAAAACTTTGTAAGCATAAAAGAAAATCAAATTTGTTGAAGCAAAAATATTAGTTGTTGTTTTTTAAAAATTTATAATATTTTTCCCAATTCAATATGACATAATTTTCTCTTTTGAGAAGTTTTTTTTTTGTGAAAAAAAATTCCTTTTCCACCGGAAGTAATTTTCACGCACACAAAATTGATAATTTTTTTTTGGTAAAAAAAAAATTCATAAATAACCCTCTAATAATAATAATAATGATGAGAAAAATCGTATAATTTTAACACGATACGAAAAAAAAAAAAATTTTAATAAATATTTTTCCAATTTAATATTGTTCCTCATTGAATAATATTCACAATCAACTACAATCGAACACATATTTTATTAACACATAGAAAAATGTCCAAGAATTTGTGATTTTAAGAGAATTTGTGACATTAAGCGATGCTCAGTCGAACACATATTTTATTAACACATAGAAAAATGTCCAAGAATTTGTGAATTTAAGAGAATTTGTGACATTAAACGATGCTCTGATAAAATGACATTAAGTGAAACTGAGCGAGGTTTTACAACATTTTTATTTCAGCTATGAAAATAGCTGAAAATGTTTTGTAATGACAAAAATATAAACAGATAGATAAACTGAAAATAATGACAACTATAAATCGTAATTGACAGCAAATTTCAATTCGGGTGTATTCTAAAAAATAGTACGTTCACATTGAATAGTTTTGTAAAAAACGTAATTTAAGTGAATAGTTCTGAATTTTTCGTGATTTTGAGCGTGATTGAATTAATTAAGACATTTTTATATCGAGAATTACGTGATTTTAAGAGAATTTCTATTTGATTAGTTCAAATATGTGTAAATAGTATATGAAAATTTTTCTTGTCAAAAATTTTGTGAATTTAACCGAGTTGTTACATTAAACAAGGTTCATATTTACCGTGTTTGACTGTATATAATAAAAATTTAAAAATGTCTAAGGATATTGCATTTAATATACGAATATTATATTAAGAGAATGAATAAAATATCCTTAAGAGAATACAATAAATTGCCTATATATACATATATACTTTATTATAGTCAAATATTTACATAGGAAACTAAAAACTAGAATAAAATTTTTTGCATTTATTTCCAAAATTTTCATCAAAAAAAAAAATCAATTCGATATTTTCTATGTATATGGTGAATATTTCTCTATTGCTATCATTATCATTTATAATATAGAAAAATCATAATAATATTATCCTCTCTTTATGTTTGTTGTTTATTTATGTAAGTATAACTGGCATGACCTCAGTATATTAATCATATTCAAACAAATATACACAAAAATTATGAAAATGAAAGCGAAAATATTGTGATTTGACAATATACATATGTATATATATAGAATGTTAAGAACAAAACACGAAAAGAAAATTAGAAAACAAAAAAAAAAAAAAAACTTTGTCATTAAATATTACAAAAAGTTTTCACCGTCACTGTGTGTATATTTGTTGTTTGTCTTTCAATATATTATTATAGTTTTTAGGTTCGACCTACATAATATTTTACTAGATTCCATTTATCACCTGGTAAAGACTTTGAAGAAAATCTAAAATATTTATTTATTTTGTTTTTATTTTCTTACTCTAGGTTTTTGGGTAAAAAGATGATTTACAAGGAAATGTTTTCCATATTCTTGTTATTGTTGTTGTTGTGGAAAAAACAGAAAAAATAAAAATGTTATTGAAAATCACAACATTTTCAGTTTAATTTTTTTTTGGAATTTTCCTTGGCGTGGCAATGGCAATTTATTTCGTTTCTGTTTTTTTTTATTGTTTTTTCTTTTCAACATTTTTTTTTTTTTTTTTTGATTTCTTTATTTAAATTGTTATATTGTGTGATAATCATTCATAAATTAATTCGTTTACTTTTACTTATTTATTATAGTAGTAATATGAGAGAAAAAAAAAGAAAAGTTTTAATAAAACAAAAAAAAAAGAATAGTAAAAGAAAAATGTTTTTGTCCTTTTGTTATTTTGGAATTTGTATGTAAAAGAAAATTGACTGCTTCCTTTTCACTGTTTCTTATTATCCTTATTGTTGTTTATGTGTGCATTATAATACAAAGAGTATAGTTGAATTTTCGTAATATATGACATTAAAAATAATAATTCATTGTTATAATGAAATTTTGTAAATATTTTAATCGTTAACTTAGTGAAAATTTGTTTGCTAATGCTATGTGAAATTTTCAAATTTTGAATCGTAAATTATGCACCTAAATGTATGCAATTTTTTGTTTTATGTTAATATAATAATTTAAGAAAAATTGTCGTTGCTCTCGCAGTTTTTTCCTTGTTTTTGTTGACATGTGTGCCATAAAAGTTTTTTTTTTGTGATTACATTTTCGGTATTTGGTCAGTTAAAATACTAATATTATAACCTTATTTTGTAGTTACAACGGGTTTAGATTTAATATAGTGATCTTGTGAATATATATAGATATTCACAAGATTTTTGTTCTTATTATGTAACGATAGATGGCAAGAGAAATCTGCTTATTTTGGCAGTTTTACCATTATTTTATGGTGAATTCGCAAGATTTTCTTTTTCACGAATCTGATACTGGGGATTTTCGTTTATTCAGTTCTAGAATAGTTCTAGTTTGTAGCACGTTCGAAAATTCACGCTACATACACTACTTCGAAAATTACTGGCTGCAATAAAGTGCGTTCCAAAAATTCAATCTTTGATCTTAAGGAAATCTAAAGGAAATGTCAGAAATGTAGCGAAGACTTCTAGTTTAAATTTTGTCGCTGCCTCTTGAATCTTTTCTTTTTTTCAAATTTAAAATTCAAAAAAATTTTAAATTTCAAAATATCAGATTCAAATATTGAAGGATTATTAAAGTAAGTTTTCTTTAATTTAAAAATTTCCATATTTTGCAGTGAATTGGAGGGCGTAAAGTATTGCGGTACTATTTCATAAACAATGTCATTTCTGTTATTTTCGAACGACTGATTATTTAGAAGTTTCAGAATTTGTAGACTGCGTAAACTAAAAAAATTTAGCTAAAGTTTTTGCATACTGTTTAACGCTGTGGCTTAGAAATTTTAGTTCTAATGTAGAACTTTCAGTGTAGCGTGCATAAACGAAAACCCCCACTATTTGACAAGGGTGCGTATTTATCAAAAGTCTAAATAATTTAATTACATAATGCCATTTCGTAAAAAAATAAAAATTCGAGAATAATTCCATTTGCCATAAACTAGCAAAATTCGTCAGCTTAAGAGCTAGTTCGACAACTAGGCAAATTTCATAATAATTCTATTATCTAAATAATCGATTTATATTACTATTAATTACAATTTGAAAAATTTATTTAAGTTTTATTCATTCCAAGTTCTATTTTTCGAATTTAAATTTTTTTGATATTGTTCTAAAACGTTATTGCATTTAACTTTGACAAACAATATTCAATCTACTGTCACATATGTCATAATACTCTTGAAGTAAGTGAACTGCTGTTTTATATTTACTATGATTTTTATTCTTATTTATTGCAATGCGAATATTATTGATTTGATTTATTCTAAATGATTTAAGAGAAAAAAAAAACAATGTTTTCCAATTTTATTTTAGTTTTCTACTTGAATAATGTGTGTAAAGAATATTTTGATAATCCACTCCATTTTCTTTTGAGTAAAAATATGAAGAGAATAAATAATATATTTATTTGAATATTATTTATTGTATATAGTAACAGTACACATTTGTATATATTATTTATGTACTCTAATTTTAGAAAATATCGAAAAATTATGTATTTAGTTAAATTATATTTTAAATTGTATATAATAAATTTTGCTTTATATATTCTAGATAAATATGAAAATAAGTACATCGCATTCTAATAAATAATTCAATATAACTAGTACGATCATTCATTTTCTTTCTATATTTCTGCAATAAATTATTTTTAAAATATAGTTTTTTATATAATAATAGTAAAATATAATATAAACAATTATATTTCAACTGTTAGAAATTATCATGAAAATTTATAGAGGCTCAAAATAGGATCCGATATGATTTATTGGAATTTCTAATAAGTTAATGAATTGTAATTTTCTTCTAATTTAGATAACAATAATTAGAATCAATAAGACCCTATAATCCAAAAGTCAAATGGTTCAATCTTGTTATCAATCGGTCTCTTCGATTAATTTTCATTAAGATAGTTTGTTAGTTAGAGAGGGGGGGGCGTTAGCCCCAACGCTGATCCACTTACATTTTGATGCTGATCAGGCAAGTTCCTGATTTTTCTGAAATTTCGGTTGTTTAATTTATCCAAAATCATTTTTCCTTCGAAATTTTGTAAGGTAGAATTTTTTTTGCAAATATTTTTTTCAGTTCGAATTTCATTGTTTTTAATAGTTACCCCTTCGTCTGTGTTTGATAATGGTGAGTTTATTTAAAACTTTATTGAAAAGACCTATATCACTGTTGTCCGAGGCTATTGAATTCATCGGAGGCTTATGAAAATTTTTTAGCCTTTTTATAATAAAACCCAATTTCTGATTTTTTTTTGTTTCGAAATCAATACAATGTCTTGGTCTTTATAATTTTATTTGACAGAGTCTTCGTAATAGCTAACATCCTAAATATATGCAATATTTTCCATAGAAAAAAATTAATTTTTCAGTATTTTTACATATAAATTAAATTTTTATAATATTCATTGCAATTTCATATGTCTTTTTATTTTGATTTTAAGAAAATTTTCCACAAGAATTGTAAAAAAGGCCAAGTTAATATTAAAATATTAAAATAATAATAACTGAAAAAGAAGCACAAAAAAAAAAATCGTAATATTACAACAGAGACTGTAATATTTTTTTTTTTTTTTGTTTCTTGCTCCTACCGAAAATATTCTTTCAACGATTCCAAAAGGATGCAATATTACAATATTACTACAATTTTATCATGCACTACTTTATAGGTTTGCATAATACATAACCCATACACACATACATACTATATACTCATTGGTTCGCCATATAATTTGAATTACCTTCAGCCTTTGATCCTATTCACAAAATAATGAATGTTGCTATACATTGTAGCTGTGTAGTATAGAAAGATAATTTTTGTGAATATTTTTTATTAAACAAAAAGGCTACCAACTGCACAACTACTGTTATAACTAGTATTTTTGGTGCTGTTATAAAGAAAGAAAAACAAAAACAATAGTGTTAAAGGACTTTCATTCCATTTTTATTAAATTATTTGTATAAAGAAAATAAGAGTGGTAACTGTTAAAAATGGTAAAAAATGTTTTTCATATTCCTATTTGAAAATATACAACAGGCCCCATGATACATGCATTTTATGTATATATATATATATATATACATACACTTTAATATTATCAAAACAGTTGTACACCAGACTCATATTTTATGTTCAACGAAATGGAAAAGTTTTAGTGACATTTATGGATTTAATTAATTTTATTTTATGTAAATGTGTGAGTGTTTGTGTGCTTAAAAGAATCCCCTTTATTTGCGTTTTTTTTTGGAAACTATTATTTTTATATTAATGCATTATAAAAGTGAAGATTTAAAGTATGTAAATATAATGGAAATTAATAAAAGAGAAAAGTGCATAAATATTATGTAAATATTGTATAAAATAAAATAATTTAATATTAATATATTCTTGAATTGTTATATACAGGGTGATCACTAATAATTTTGTTCCTCTATCTCCTGTTCCATAAAACAACCAAAATTTTGTAAAAATATATTCAAAGTTTTAAAAAAATTTCATGTCAAATTATGGGGTTATAAAAAACTAAAAGTATAGGAAAAATGAAAAATTTTAATTTTGTTTTTAAAGTTTGAATGCATGGTATTCTGAAAGTATATAAAATATAAAATCAGGTAATGTGCCTATTTCAAGCTCTATGCTCGCTTTTTCTAAAGCTGTTTGTTTGAAGCTTTTATCTTCTTCAGAAGGAAAATTATAAGTAAATAACTAGGGCAAGTAGAAATTTCATAAAAATTTTTTAAAATTCCTGCACTTCGTAGACTGTTAAGATTTGACCCCTAATTTTGATGAAAAATTTTAGTCATTTTTAATATCCTAAATGATGATGTGTATTATATCACTGATTGTACTGAATCACCCTGTATATGTACGTATTTTATGTACATGAATAATGTCATTATAGCTGTGTTTATAAAATTTCTAAAATAAAAATTATAAGATTTTTTTTTTTTAAATTTTTCAAATTAAGATGAAAATATATTATTTTTTTTTCTTTTTTTTTTAAGAAATTCAGATTTCTGAATAATTGAGCATACTGGGTGTTCAATTAAAGGCATTCAAAATTTCTTAAAATTTTAAAATTTTAAATAGGAATTTTTGTGATTGAATTCGAATGGGTTCAAATAATAATAATATATAAAAAAATACATTTATATAGAGAGCTACAATTGGAAGGAAAGGAGCTAGTTTTGTTCTAGATAGAAAACTACGGTTCACTAAAATCTATATTGTGTATAATGTTCTATTTTGAACGTTCTAGAAATTTTTTAAGGAAATGAATATTAGGACAGAAGGGCAAATGAACGAAATTAATTTATTGAGGATGTTTTGAAAATAATTAAACATTAAAAACTGTAATATTTTGCGATAAATGAACTGTCTCTGAATTGAAACGAACTGAATAAGAACGAACGAACTGAAAGAATTTAGTCACAAATTTTCAAGAAAAACTTCAATTAAAGCTTGCAGTCGGGAATATAATCTAAGTGCAAAAAAATAAGGTTACAACTAAAATTGAGTAAAATTTTATTAAATTTTAAATTGAAGTATTTTTGTTACTGCAACCAAATCAGCCTCATAGACTTGAATTGAATAACTTTCTAAATTAAAATATTTGATTTTCAGATTCTATTTTGCAGATTTGTTAATCATAAAATATAGGTATACCTTTGTAAATTAAGAACAGCATTTTTTTTATTTTGTTCTACATTTTGTTAAAAAAATTTCATCTTTTGCAAAAATAAAAAAAAAAAGTTCCAAATAGCTTTTTAATACAAAACTAATTTCTTTTATATTATACCAATCCCGTTTATTAAGGCATCATCAAAGGCATTCTTTTTCTAATTTTCTGGGATTAAAAGAAAATTTTTAATATTTTTTTTTTTGTCTTTGCTTTAATTTTTGATTTTTCAGTTTTTTTTTTTTTTAATATTCCTTGAGTAATTAAAAGTGTATTAAAAAACGCTATATTAGCGAAACCCGAACAAAAGATAAACAAGTTTTTTTTCTCCTCCGTAATTTTCATATATAAGATTGTGAGGATAAGCTAAGAAGAAGAAAAGGAAGATTTTATGAAATAAATTTTATTCAAAATGGTGTAGAAAAGTCGAAGGATCTTAATGTCTTCGCTTTAACAATGATTAAATTACTTTCATCCGGGTAGTTATAACGAAAAAGAAAAATTTTGTTCTATTTTGTGTTGTGTCACAATACCACAGGTATACCACAGGTATTTCCGTTTTTATAATAAATTACCATGACTCTCTTATGCCGCCTATAACACTCTTTAAAGTCACTGCATCCAGTGAAAATTCCTAATTTCTCATATTAGAATTTGTTTCTTTTATGATAAAGTAACCAGAATTTTCAAAAATTTCAAAATGTCAACTAAACTTATCAATTTTCAAAATTTTTCATTTATTCACCACTGTTAATTCCCCCCTTAACATTAAATATGACGGAAAACTGAGAAAATTTTCTTTCTATTTAAAAATTGCACTACAAGAATTCAAGAATACACTCATACACATGTCAATATGTTCTTTCAGTCATACCCCAAACGCAACATGAAATACAATTAGCAGGACAAGAAACTGGTATTGATATGTGGTTTATATTTTGAAAAATCATTTAAAAATTATTAATGTAAAATGTTCATTTGCAATGTTTACAATAACGTACTTGGAGGTTAATGTAGACACAGAGATATTCTTAAATTTTCTTTTGATTTCAACATTCTTACAAAATGTAGACGTATAAAGAATAAGAATTTTTCAATTCTAAACATCTAAGATTGTAGTATTGGCAAAGTTTTTGAATTTTTTCCTTTTTTTTTTAAAGAATAAAAATTTTATGTTTTGTGATTTAACCAAACAACTTTAGGATAATTTTAACTTTTGACATTGGATATTATTTTATGCAACGTCGAATGTCAAAACTTGACGACAAGAATATAAAAATGTAGGAGAGTTTCGAGATTCAAAAGGTTCTTCATTAAAAATGTCAATAATTTTCCCAAAATATAATTTTTTTTTTAGGCGTAAGAGAAGACTCTTGTTTTGGTTTATGTATCTGCTTTCGTGAACTTCTCTCTTGTGTTTTCCTATCATTTCTCGTAATACCTTCAAGTTGTCTTCCGGAATTATGTGATCCGTTTCATAAATATGTTTTGCAACCATTGAATCGAAATTCCTATTAATTCCTACTCTCCTTGCACGTTTTACCTCAGTTAAATGTTCCTTAAGCCCTGTTCTAACAGGTCTCTTCGTTTGGCCTATGTGAAATTTGTCGCAATTATTGCATTCGATTTTGTATGCACCGCGTCTTTCATAATTCTTCATTTTATCGCCTTAGCCGAATTTAACAAGTTCTTCAGTTGGTATTTATTTTTGGCTTTCGATGTCCGAATACTGTGTGCGATAATCCTAAGTTAAAGATGCCCATGTTGTTCTTGGTTCTCCAATGACCTATTCTGTTTATACAACTGTTCATATTTTCCTGCTCAATTTTTGGTTTTTTCTTTCTCATGAGTTTGGTAATACATCCAACAGAATAACCGTTCTTCACGACAGTGTCCAATATAAAGTATACTTCTCCTTTAAAGTTGTATCACCATAGGTGTAGTTAAAATTCTATGGATCATAGAGTTGAACGCCCTTTGGGATACATCTCTGTGCTGCTCTTTTCTTCCTGTACGCGTTCTTTCCTATAAAAAAGTTTCGAAATATTTAAAATTTTTATCTAAATTAAGAGATAATTTTGAGTATTCAATCAATAATGTTTAAAGTTAACATTTTGTTTTATAAATTTTTAATTATCTATGTCGAACGTTGCTTGAGTTTATTAGATCTAGTATTACCCGGTTAAGGTTAAACTATGATATATTTAATTGAAAGCTATAAAGGAACAATAAAAGAAGAATAATATCATCAAAATGAATTTGATATTCGAGAATATTTTATTTTTAAATAAAAAATGCTACAATATTATTAAAGTACTTTGTACAACTTTTTATTAGAAATGTTTCTGTTTTCGGCCATAAAAAGAATATAGAACTAATTTTTTTTATTATTATTTTTTTGTTTCACTTTCAACCATTCTATTGATGTCCTTATTATGTATTTTCATCAAGTTTACCAAACAAATAAAATGAAAATTTGCAAAATAAAATTTTATTTTCATTTCTCATAATAATAGCATAATGTTTACGATAATAATAGTTAAAAAAGAAGAGCATAAGGAACTTAAGAATACAAAGTAAAACATAACTTTAACTCTTATAAACAGCTGTTACCTCTTATTTAGAATACTAAATGTACGTACGCTTTATATTTTATTTTATGCTTTTGTATGACAAGTGATATAACTACATATGTACATGTAGTAGTATTAAATTTTAACAATAACTCCGCCGAAGATGCTCTCATAATGTATAAAATAGCAATGAGAAAAAGTTTAAATACTTTTGTTGAGTATTTCTAAAATGAAAAAAAAAGAAATGAAAAATTTTTTAATACCATATTCACTTTCAAGTAAGAAACAAAGAAAGAGAGATAGCGAGGAAGGGGAGAGAGAGATCTCTTTGGAGAGATATTTCGGATAAGTTTTAATATTAGTAAGAAACTGTTCAATTGCAAGAGAGAATAATTTCAAGCGCTCTTAAATTTAAATTTTCAATTAAATTTTTTGCACGTTCTCTTTTAATAATAAATTTACATTATAAAAGTAAAGCGTCTTTGAAAATTCAGAACTATATTGGTAGTCCTTAGTTTTGAATAGGAATCTAAAAAAATTCTAAACTACTAGACCTTTCCTTATGTACCAACACCATAGGGAACAATATAAGACTGCCATTTCGGTTGAATTTATGATTGTGCTGCCAGTAAGTTCCTATTTAACTAAAATGCTGAAACAAAAAAAGGTACTCTATTTTTAAGCCGATTTTTTTGAAAGTTGGAAAAGTACTTATTTTTAAACAAACAGTCAAAATAGCAACAAGTTAGGAATGAATTTTCACGAGCACGGGTATTTATGGAAAATATACCTACGTAAATTTGAGTTAGTACGTTAATTGACATTATACCGCCAATATATTAATGAGAGAATTAAGAATGTTCATAAAGAATGAAGACCTGTGCATCATAAGGAATGAGAAGATCTTTCTGTATACAGGGTTATTCAGTGTGGTATACAATAACATATGCCATTAGTTGGACAATCAGAAAACTTTTGTTTCAGACTAAATGCCAAATTTCAAGGGTTTCCGAGTTATAGAGATTTTAATGGATTTCAACGAAATTTCTACTTGTTCTACTTTTTTGGCTTATAGCGTCCGTTCCGAAAAAGATAGGTTCTTCAAACAAACAGTTTTATAAAGGCCCAGAAAGTGCTTAAAATCAACATGCTACTTAATTTTGTGTTTTATGTATTTTCGGAATGCCAAGCATTCGAACTTTAGGAATAATCAAACTTTTTTCTCTAACTCGATAATTTCGTACGAATTTATTTGAAACTTTGTAATTATCAACTATTACTAATTTTATATTAATACGTTATTAAATTTTTAACAATTAATATTCTTCTCAGATAAATCTATTATTTACGTTTATAGAACACATTTTAAAAATAGCTGCAACTAACACTAGCAAAAATATTTCGATATGAATATTGTAATAGAATTTAATTACAATTTAATATAGAATTTTTTATTAAGCAATTAATCATAAAATAGAAAAAATTTTCATTGCAAAAATTAAACAAAAAAATTTCAAAATCACAATTTTAACTTTATAAAAAAAAGAAAATATTTAAAAAACACACCTTGAAATTTAAAAAAAATCTGATGTGATCAGCACATGAACGACCGCAATATAATATATTGTCTATTTTAATGAATGTGCTACACAAGATTATGAAAATGCGTTTCAAACACTTTTTTATTAACACTATTTTATTAACAAAACAATTTTAAGGACACTAGTAAACTTTTAGTTAACATTCTTCGAAAAATGTAAATTTGGCTGTTATTAATGTTTTGCTTTATTTGGTTGTTTAGATATGATAAAAAATGTAAAATCGGCCTGCAAAAACGCCTAGTTCCCGAGTCCAGACATTATCCCAAAAGTTGATCAATGCATGGCATAGCCAAAATAAGCTCATATATAAAATTTTATCAAAATCGGTTCAGCCGAATTCGAGATACACGCCACACACACACATCGACAGACAGCCAGACCGACAAACCGAAATCTCTCTAGAAATAGTTTATTTTACGCATTCCTACTATATGAAGAAGTACATTGCCACCGAAAACTCTATCTCCGAAATTTGGTACCATCACATAACCTTTCTTATTTTATTTTATGCAGTCGACAAAAGAGAAAAACACCCCCTTCAGAAATATAAAGCGTATAAAAGAGAGAAAAACTCATCAATTACTTAAAAATTCATATTTAGCTCTAATAAATTAATAAAAGAGAATTAAAAAGAATAAGAAAAAAAAAATAAAAAAATATCAACTCCTTCAGAAATTTTCTTGTTGAATGCAACTGAAGACAACAAACGCGTTGTTGTAACAGTTGTAATAATTAAAAAAAAAACATAAATTTTAACAAGAAACAGGACAGAACAATAAAAATAATAAAAAAACAAAAAAAAAATAACTTGTACAAAATATTGAGACCATTAAATTTTTTCTCCAACTTCTCATTTATTTTATTTTATGACAACTTTATATACAGTGGTGTAATGATAAAATGCACAATTTAAATTGAAATTTTTTAGTTATAGACAAGTTTGCGAGACACAATGCGAATGTTGGGAAGGTTTTCGCTGAATATATTTCGTAAACGGCTGAATATAAAACTATACAGCAAACGGAGTTCGCAATATAGACAAGTTTGGCCTACTCGTAAAACCAAAATTACCACAGGAATAAAAAATCACTGTGATTATTTTTACTTTTTTTCACAGCAGCCCCTATATTCTATATTTGGCAAGCTTTGGTTTTTTTTTCGGTTTTATCAAAAAAGAATTTGAAAGGGTAATTTTTTATATTTAAAAATGGTAATATCAGAATTTTATTGTAATTGGGCACTACTTAATGCGATTTGTACCAGATTGCTAATTTCCCTACTATAGTATCATTATTATTTTCTTATACTAGAATCAGTCGGAACATGTAATTTTAAATACAGAAATTAAGTGTATTCAACATTTCATTTCAAGGATCGTGATTATTGCTTGGACCATTATTAACCGCGTGTTAGATTTTTGTTCTATATTAAGAAAACTGTAGACTTATGTAAATTTATTTCATAAAATGCATGCCGTCACCTCACATGATCACCATTGATGCATTAGTATTTAAAGTTCATTATTTAAAATTCATTGAACAAACATTCCTTAAAATGTGAATGAGGATTGATTATGGCTCCAATTCCAAGGTTTGGGATATAGAAAAAAATTTAATATTTTTATATTAGAACACCACTGCTACATAGTCCTATGATTATTTTTATTTTATATTTTATTTTTTTTTTATTATTATAAAATATTTTCTCTATTATTTCTCTTAATAATTAATTGCCAAATAAAACACCTTCAAATAAGTCCAGGATATAATAATAACGATGTACAAAATATAGACTCATACTCGTATACCATTCTATATTTATAATATAGAACGGTGATATCCTCTAAGGATAAATAAATAATTTTCCATAATTCGTTTATTTTTTCATATTTCTTCAGTCTTTTGCTGTGTTTATTTGTTTTTGTCTTTCTCATCGACTTTACTCTTTCACACCATTCTACTATCTACATATATTATATAATAAATATGAAGGAAACAAGTGAAAGAAATCAAAAAAGAAGAAAGAAAGAGCCAGAAAAAAACGTAAACTTTTTAATTTCTTTAGCAATGAATTTTAATGGTCTGGACTTTTTCTTCAATTTAATTCTCACGTCCTTTCATTACCATATATACTCGTATAGACATCGCATATTGCTAAGAATATCCTTGCAGTTTATACTCTTGGTTTTTTTATTGTTTTTATTATAAAACACCCTCATATTTTCATTTAATAACTTTATTAGACTAGAATTCCCTCGCGGTTTATCATTTTAATTTAAAGGGATTCATTGCAATAAAATAATAAGAAAAATAACGAAGAAAGAATGAAAAAGGAAAAATTAAACAAAATTAAATAAGGAACATCAACAGCAATAACAACAACAACAATATTAATAATAATAATAATAATATCCTTTTCATTATCCTATTTACATAGCAGAAAAGTATCGAAAGTATGGTAACAAAATTTTCTGAATTCTTTTAAAAGAGAGAGGGAAAAAAAAAATATGAGGGTTTGGTTTAAAGTAATTTAAAAGATTCCTTCTTATTTGTTCTTCTTTTTCTGTTTTTGTTTTTTTTTTTTCTTGCTGGTTTTCCTAACTTAGCCTCTAAATTTTTTATTTGTTGTTATTTTCTGCTCGTTTTTAAATTTTAATATCAAAGGTGATTATTAAGATCACATCAAACACTTATCAAGGTATTAGAGGTAGATGAAAAAAAAAAAAAAAACAAAACGGGGTAGTAAAAAAAAAATTGCAAGATTTTTTTCCTTTTTTTCTATAATAAAACGAGAATAACAAAAATGAGGAAAAATAGAGTTGGCCGTGTCAACTTTGTGATACCCGTACAAATTTGTTATCCTATGTGCGAATAAATATCTCATAGGTGACTATGGGACAGATTATAACCTTTCAACATCACAACTTTAATAGTTTCTGAGATATGGCCAAAAACCTTTTGAAGCTGTATGGCAGTTACCAGAAGGAGCCAAGCAATTTTAACGATTTTTTTTAAACACAATGGCCCTAGTAATATATTATTCGGTTGTGCAAAATTTCAATTCTATAGCTTCTACAATTTCTGAGATATAGGCAATCAATTTTGAAGTTGTATGGCAGCTACCCGAACCAGTATCCCGACCACGTCCAATTTAAATAGAGTTCTGGCATTTACTATATTTAAAATAATTTGTGAAAATTTGGTAAATTTAGCTCAATGAGTTTTCGAATAAATGTTCGCACGGGTATAAAAAGAAACAGAGAAATTTGTCGTTGATATCGTCAACTGTGAGATATATTGGTCAATATTAGGATTATCATCATTACTGAAGGTATATTTTCTTTATCATAGACTTCAATAGCCATTTGTTTGGGAGACTTTTAGTATGTAATCTCAAAGAGGAATACAAAATGTCTCAAAATGCGATACAAGAATGAAACTATACATAGCTTTCATAATTGAACGAAATAATGTAAGAAATAATGGTGTGAGATATAGACTTAAGTATATGTTTTTGCTCAACGTCGAATTCTGAGTCGTTTTAACAAAGTCTGTACGTCTGTCTATCTGTCCGTTGTGGAAATATTTAAGGGGTTTTGCAAATTGATATATAAATGGGTCGGAATATTTTTTTTGGTTGGCTGTTGTGATTTCCAAAGAAACACGTGAGAAAAAATCACGTTGTGATTTCCAAAGAAACAGTTAGTATTAACATTTAAAAAGAAATATATCAGGATACGTAATTAAGCGGTAGAGGTCCGAGAATTTTGAATATGAACAAAATTTTAACATTGTCATGTCTGATATCAAGAGAACGAGTTTAATACGTTGGAGAAATTCATCACTAGAACTAATAAATTAAAAAAAATTCCGCTTCCTTCCTGCCAAGAGTGCAAAAACGCCTGGTCACCTACTCGGTTTAGATAAATTGCCACAATTTTGTCATAAAATTGAAATGGAAATTTAGTATACCGTAAAAGTGGAAAGTACATCATTCTAAAGCATATCAAGACATAAAAAAATTAAAATTAGATGTATTAAAATTTTTTTTATGACTTTATAAAAAAAACAACAAAAGTGAAAGTAAAAAATGGAAATTATTAAATGTGTGGGATAACAACAATTCAAGCGGGATATTTTAAGAATCTTATCAATTAGAATGAAAAGAATTCATCAAAGAATATTCGTGTATTTCTCTAATAAATTGACATGTAAAAATGTAAATTTTATTTTATTTTTTACTTGAGTACATTAAACGATTAGATAAGATGAAAAATTTAATTTTTTTACATGTTTTTTTTACAACTTTTTCTTTTATTGCATATTTATAGGAGACGTTGTATAAAAATTATTATTTTCTATAATAAAAATTTTGAAATTTTTTTTTTTGTATATTTCACTTAGCTATTAGTTAATAGAAAAAGTTGTAAAAAGTTTATTACCGAGGAAATAAAAAAATATTCTAAAAATTTTTACGGAAGACAATAATTAAAAATTTCCTTTACTAATTACGAAAAATTATTCACAAACATTAATTGTGCGTAGGTGTATGTAAGGGTTTTTATAAAAATTTTAATGTTAGCCTACACATTTTTAAAGTTTACACTCCTACTCCGAACTAATTAACTTTTAAAATAAATTTTAATAAAATTATTGAATAAATTAATTTGACAACTCTAACTGTGTTTAATATTATTTTTACTATAAAATTTACTATTAAAGGTGAAAATTAAAATGTAAATTTAAATTAAAAGCGATAATAAATTGAGTTTTGTATAATTTTACCAACGAGCTTGTTCAAAAAGTGATTGCTATAAGAATATACAGAAAGTGTTCGAAAATTACATAACTATTCTATGGGAAGAGTGAAGCGAATTTTGAAAAAAAATTTTATTATTGCAGTGGTCGTATGAAATTCTACGTTGACCTAAAAATAATAATAAATTTTATGTATTCCAACTCTCTTTTTCTTTAACGTTATATCTTACCTAATTACATAAGCATATTTTTATGCCTTAATATTAACAGTAAACTAAATTAATTTGAAATACAATTAAATGTTTAAGGAATTGCCAAGATTTCTCCTAAATATATGCAATATTATATGATAATAAAAGATATATTTGAATACAGTCGAAAATGATTAATATCACATAGGAAAATATTCAAGAATTTGTGAATTTAAGCGAGTTGCAATAAAAAGCGATATTCGATTAAAGATAAAGGATAACGAGCTTATAAAAAGTTTTTTGAAAACGTTGTTAAATGAAAAATATTTCAACAGACAGAAAAACTGAAAACACTTGCAATTCTAAATCGTAATTGAAAAAAGAAAAATGCGTTATTATTCAATAGTTTTTAGCCAACCACTGATGTCGTAAAACAGAAAGATTAATTACATTTCGAATTTGTGGAATATGTGTAATAGAGTATCGTGATTTTTCTCTGTCAAAAATTTTGCGTATTAAACCGAGTTGTGATATTAAATTGGGTTGATTCTAAGGGTGTTTTGCTAAAGATCGTTTTAATTATTTAGACTTGAAACTGTTAAATTATTAAAGAGAAATGTACTAATCACTGGATCAAGCTTTTGTTCAATTACTCTGTTATTAATGGAAATGGCTTAAGAAATCGGAAATTTTTAATTTATCTTGGAAGGCAATAATGAAATTATCTTAATCCAAAATAAAATTTTATTATGAGCAGAATCTTATTTCATTCGTGATCACTGTTTCGTAATTACTAGTATCATCAGGTTATGAGCGTAAACAAATTGTTGTATGACCCTTACCTTTTGCGCGAAGAATTTATATTTAAATTTGTAGCATTTTTGAACTGTGTAGTTCTAGAATATTTTATATTTTAAAGGAACCCCTATTAAATTTGCTTAGTGATTTTTGTATTTTTTTATAATATACGAAAAAATTCAATAATTTGCGCAGTATTTTTATGCATATTAAGAAATTATGCATACAATATTTTTAAATTTATTCATCAAATATTAATGACAATGGAGGGGCTTAGAGTGATAATATATAGCGTAAAATCAGGATTTTACTTCAATGACATTATATAATACCACCAACTGAGTATCCTGCTCTCATATATTTTCCTTTAAAGTTTATTATAATTTTCATAGAGTTGAGAACAACTTAAGCTATGAATTTTTATTTAATATTTTTTAAATGATTTTTATATTACACTTTATATCCTTTAAAAAGGATATAAATAAAAGATTTTCTTTCTTACGTTTTTTTTTTTTTGAAAAAGAAAAAATTTTTTTTTTCTTTTTGCTCTTATTATTATAAACATAATTTTTATTTTACCATTCTTCTATAATATTTTTAATATTTGACATAACCCTTAAATTATATGAGGAAAATGGGTTCCTTATATACCACAGATTTTTTGTGTATTCTTAAGACGTTGCAATAAAAATCTTTTTCAAATCTAAAAATTTTTATAAAAATTTTTTTCTCCTAGTCGGTAAAAAAGTAAGAGGAATATGAAAATTTCTAAGGAATTTATTATTATATTTTAATTTAGAATTAAAGCATACTGTGAAAGGATAATTTAATGTGGTTGAACATAAAACTTTTCAGGATAATTTAAGGGTGCTATAAATATTATTTTTGGTGTTACTTATGGAAAAAGAAGAAAATTTCGTTATAATATAGAAAAAGAAGATTTTATAGAAATTTAAAAAAAAAAAATTATTGCTTTTCTTTTTACTTCTCTTTTTATACAAAATCATTTACTCTAGTGACACGCTTTTGAATAATTTATGCTACATAAAAAAGAAACAAACAGAAAAATTTTGTAAATAGAAATTTTTTTATCAAAAATATACTAAACGTCGAATCACATAATTTTTCAGTAGAAATAGTAAAAAATAAAAATTAGTGTGTTCGTTTGAAAATTATTTGTAGTTTGTGCACTACATCAATTTAAAAACAAAAATTCAAGTGACATTTTTAAATTAAAATTTGAGTTAAAAAGTGAAAAATGTTATGAAAATGCTCTTAACTTGCTATGCATCACCCATTACTA
This sequence comes from Condylostylus longicornis, assembly GCF_029603195.1. Lineage (NCBI taxonomy): Eukaryota > Metazoa > Arthropoda > Insecta > Diptera > Dolichopodidae > Condylostylus > Condylostylus longicornis. The sequence goes on from NW_026578192.1 coordinate 359,068, forward strand.
AAGGTACTAATAAATTCTTAAATTTAATTCAGAAAATTTTACTCAAAAATTGCATTCATAGTTTGTGTTCCAAATATTGTTAAAGTTTCTGTTTGGATTGAGTATATTTAATAATACTTGTAAATTTTCAGAACAAAATTTTTATTTTCATTCATTTTAGTTGAGATATGCTCATATATCCTACTCACTTTTATAATATCTGCCAATATTTTACTATGAAACGAGTTTACTACTATTTTTAATTTTTCTTCTGGCTCTCATACGTTTCCTTTGAAATAGATTTCAAATTTGAACTCAATTTGACATCATAAGTAAATACAAATGAATAAATTGCTCTACATGATTATTGTATGAGTTTAGAGAAATTTAATTTTATAGAACACGGACTAAAATTTATGATATAAAGTTTGATACACATCTAGACCTCAAAAACAAGTGATAAGTTTGGATTTAAAAAATATTTTATGTAGCACAAAAGAGTTGAATGATTTGTAATAAAGATTTGTCTAAAGAAAATACAATATTGTTCCAAACATAGAATATTTTAAATGTTCCTTGGATTTTTATTATTGAATAAATCATAATCATTAACGGCAACACTTTTATCGTACATTAAAATTATTTGAAATTCCATTCATATATATTTTGTAATTCCAACAAATAAAAATGCTTTTTTTAACTTTTTTCATAAATTTTCACTTGAATTTTTTATTTTCTAAAGGCTCTTGACAAATTATTTATGCTCCAGGTGTACTTCGATGTAGAAATATTATACCTGTTATATGTACAGATATTCGTATAAATATATTTGTATATTTATGAGTAAATATGAAGCTTTTGAAAAGATCATCTTAAAAAGTTTAACTTACTTACTTACTTTTGATATAATTGTGTTTACAATTACTTGTATTTACACAACCATATCTGAGAATAGCTGATACCTGCCTACATTATCCACACAATATATAAGAATTATTTCTACGAATATACAGCGGAGCTAAAATATACATAGGAAGGATTTAAGAAAATGAAAAGTTAAAATATTTTCACTTTAAATTTAACAAGAAATTTAAAAAGAAAATGTGTTTTGTTAACAAAATATACTTAGGTATACTTGTATATTTGCATGAACACCCACACATATACCTTATAAGAATCAACATTCAAACACATCATTATAATTATTACAAGTATAAAATTCTGAATATGTTCTTGTGTTGTAATATGACTGTTAATAACTGTATGGAAGAATGAAATGAAAAGTGTTTGAATAATAAAAGTAATAATAATTTTAACAACAACAGCAACAACAACAGTAACAATAATATAAATAAATAGCAACAATAACATTCATGTATGTAATAATTATGCATATGTGACATTAAAATGAAAATAGGTGGAAAAATATAATTACAATTTCAATAGAATGTTTAAAAAAAATAACAAAAATAAGAGAAAGAGAGAAAAAAAAGAGAGAAATTAATAGAAGTTGTAATTGTATGGAAATAACAACAAACATTAAGGTTGTATAATTAGAGTCATAAAAATACTGTTATGTGGGTCATATATGCAACATAAGGTTAACTACTATAACACTTAAAATTTCTTTTATTTTAAATGTAATAATAATAATAATCTGTTGAATATTTAGATTGCTAGAAAATTAAATTCTTTTGTTTAATTTTAGAAATAAATTTCATATGAAATTTTGTAAGATTACTAACTGCAAATGAAGATTGCAGTAAGATAAACTGTTAATAAATAGCCAAACTGTTGCAGTTATTAGAATTCTGGGATCTAATTCTATGACTAATCTTGCATTCACCCCGATAAATTAACAAGAAAGTGATTTTTTATTCGCAATTTGGAGTGTTTATTGAATATTGTTAATTGACTTGAAAGGAGTGACGAGAAGGAGGTGCAATTTCTGGAAATCGCGAAGCCGCCGAACGAATCAGAGCCGGGCCTGGCTGTTCTTGCAGAAATTATGTTTTCATTGAGGAGTTTTTTAATGCTGCACTGATTGTATTTACATATTGTAATGGGTAATGTTGTAAATATTGCGTTTAAATATAGATGACGCCATAAGTTTGAGGTTTTGTGTTATTTTAATTCTGTTTCTTCCACTTTGTACTCAATTTATTTGTATATATTGAACAGCTGCATTCACATCCACATTTATGCATCATATTGTCATATTATGCCGTATAAATTTTAAGAAGGTTAAAAATGAATTAATGTTGTTAATGAAGGTTAATAATGGATTAATGTTATGGAGATCACGAATAAGAATATAATAAGATGAAATTGTGAAAATGCTGCATTGGCAATACATGAACTTTTTTTCAAGATTAGTGCTTCAATATTGTCATTTAATATTTTCAGTTTCAAAACCCTGGATTGAACAACTTCCACATGAATTTACGTACATTTTCATTATTTCAAAATTTCAAGGACGCAATACATGGTACTTATTATTCTAAATGGTTGTTTAGAAATAAACACTCCATTTGTTTGTTATCAAAATCTTAAATTAGAAGTAAAAATTTAAGTAAATTGTGTATTTGTATAGATTTTCCCGTCTATTTCTAGTTATTTAATATTTTATAATTGTATAAGTACGTACACACAGTTGAAAATATATGGCTTAAAATTTAATCTCAGCATGATTAAAATTAATGAAACAAAAGAAAATCTCGCCATGACCAAGATGTGTTTGTGTGTTTTTATTCACGTTTTCTATATCCAAGAAAATTGGTAAGTACAATTTTCATTCATTATTTTACAAAAAAAATATTTAAAATGAGAGCAACCTTATTCATTATTATTATATTTTATAGGCTTTAATAATTGTACTAACATTTTAGATGACACTCTAATTAAGAGTAAATTCCTGCTTTAGTAAATTTATTAATAATAGTCACGATAATCATTTTCTTTTTAATATTATTAATAAAAAAACGAGAGAAAAAGCACCACAAACTAAATAAAATATTAACATTATTTAAAAGTTGAGAAACTAAAGTTAAAATAAAATCAACTCCCATCAAACTTCCTTAGATTTCATTCAATTTTCTATGATACCACAAAAAAAAAATTTAAGGATATTTTTCATATTCTTTAGAATGACCGCTATTATAATATCGAAATATGAGCATAGAAAAAACAAAAACTTTATTTTTGATAGTAGTGTTCAAAAATGTTCGGTAATTTTTTAACTATTTTCTTCACGCAATAGTTCGTGTCACAATAATATGTAAGGGTCATTTATGAAAAAGAACCAAAAAAACAAAAAGAAACCATGTATAAATAGTTTTTTTTTTTTTTCTACCCCAATATTTTTATCTGGATGCTTTTTTCATCGGCTTTTCTTCTTTTGAACATGCCATAAAGGACACTATTAATTTAAAATATTCGTATATGAAAAGAAACAAGAAGAAAAACTAAGGAAAAACAGAAAGAAAACGTGAAATCCATTTTCCTAAAGTGAGATTTGTAGGCGGTCTTTCTATTATGTTTGCCACATTTTATTTTTTGTTTGGGGCTACTTTTTACAGTAATTTAATAATGGTATTTAATATGTAATTGTGAATCACATTCGGAATATTGTTAATACATGCCAATTATAGGTTACTATTTTGATTTCAATTAATATGTACAGTGCGGAAAAGAAACTCTTGACTCTTCATTAAAATAGCTTTTGATAACAAAAGTATAAGGACTAAGGCAGATATGCAATTTTCATAGTTTTGTAATTGTTTGATTGCGTACTTGTATTCAATGGGGTTATATTCAAGCGCGTACACATGAAACGGGCTAATCGCATGCAATTAAGCAATCAAACAGTTTATAATTTTTTTTTTAGTTAACACAATCTTAATTTAGTTAATTTGAATTGACGCAATAGTTTAGTTGCTTGAGTAATTGCAAAATCAAAAATTGAATATGTCTGACTGAGCAAAAATAGTTAAAGTTCGAGTTATTATATATTGGACCAAATTTAATTGTGTGTCTCTTTGATTTGTGTCGCAGTGTATATGCACTTTGTCAAAATATATACTTAGTTTTCGACAGTTTTCCTGCTTTTATTCAGGAAAATTTTAATTCTAGAAAACTTACGTACGCAACTAATAAATTAAAATCAAATTTATTAGTTGCGTACGTAAGTTTTTAAGACATGGCCCAAAAACAGCTATCAGTTTACATTTTTTATTTAATTTGCGCTATTTTTTTTAAATTTTGAACGAATTACAATCCAATATTGAAGGCCAGTTGTTAATTTTCATGTCAGGCAATGTTAATCTTTGTATATTTTTACCAATATTTTGCAAGAATTTTCAACATAATTTTAAAGACAATTAAATCTTACCGTCAAACTTGACATTTGTTAATTTACGTTCAAAAGACAATCAACTTTTATTATTCAAATGAAGATTGTCCCATTTACGATATATACGAAATTTATTCACCTCTATCAATATTATATAAAAAAATATATTTCGTTTCTATAATATTTTATAATTTCCTAAAATTAGTTTTCACCTTATTTCTATAATTTTTAAACATTAATATTCAACTAATATTAGACGACATATGATGGCGCTATATATACCAATTATTATACATATACCAACATACATATAATATTTATTCAAATTTCTTTTGTGTTCGTTTTTATAATCATATGAAAATTTACGATGTTAAGTGCAAACGTGATTTTTATGAACTTATTGTGATAACGTAATCTGGTTGAATTTAAGTGCTACTATAACTCATATCCTTTGTTTTTTTCTTTCATATATTCACAATAATAATAATATATGTAAATAAGAATGGATAAAAATTATTAATATAATATGAAAATTTTAATATTTATATGAGAGTATTGTAGATTCGACCTTAGATAAAAACTATTAAAATTTATTGCTATTAGATTGACTTTTTCTTTGTTCAAAAAAAAAATTTTTTTTGTTCCTTTTATCTCTTCTCTATTATTCATGGAATTTAGTTAAATAATTTGAAATTTATATTTGATCATACCCGCAAACAATGTATGATTTTAATTTTAAAGATATTTCATTAAATGATGACATATCGTCTAGTCGTAATACCTACATATACCCACGCTTTGCATTTATTACAGTTGAAACAACATTAAAGAAAATTACCTGAAATAAATTATAAAAGATAAGAAAAAATTAAATGACTTTTTTAATAATAAAAAAATTTTCTAGTTTAAGATGCAATTTTTATGTCCAAAATTCAATATGGTATGAAAGGATAATGCGTCAATATAATTAAAATTGATGGCTTTATACGTTACATACATATAGAATGTTATACATAAGTCTGTTGCAATAAAAATAATATTTCCATTAAACTTTATGGCTGCTATAATCAATAGCTTTTGCTATTATTAAATAATAGTTTAAGCCCTATTAAATGAGGGATATTCGATTATTTTAAGGATATTCACCTATTTGAAACGCACCTTACCGGGTAAAATATACGTGTTATGATTTTGCACTTAAAAACTCCTATTAAAAATATAATAAAATATTTTTATTTTAAAGGGTAAAAGTTTATTAGCATTATAAAAATAATATTAAAAAAAATTTTAAGGCAAAATTTACATTTCTTAAAGATTAATCAGTTCAAGTTTCTTTTGACATTATTAAGAGATGTCATTCAAAACCTTATAATAAAATGATCAGTTCTTTGTTAAAAAACCTAATAATTTGATTTTGATTTCTTTTCATATTCAGTTAATACGGTATGCTGCTGATATTTTGTTGGTATATTGCTGATGTGACTATCAGGAGCAAACTATGTAACAATCCTTGTTTCTTGTTCTAACTTGTTGCACCAAAGAATGAGCCCGGTTTTCAAATATCTGAGACGTGGTCGATGACAGTCGAGCCTCATCTTTATTTCAGCTGGAAATAGCCAAATAACAAAATGAAACTGAATCTTACATGAACAAATAAATCTTCTGCTTATCATTTTAACACGTTCCCTGTCCCAATACAAAAATGCAAAATTGACCGACAAGTCCAACAGGGTTTTTTGAATAATTTGTTTTTTTTTTGCAGTCATAGGATAGCTTTAGTAATAATAATAATTTAAAAAGAAAAAAACGGATGTAGGGTATTGAAATACCTGAAACACATAATTTAATACATATTCGCATAATAATTTGTGATTTCTGCGAAATTACAAATTATTATGCGATTATTATGATTAGTGTAATTTGCTTTAGAAGTTTCATATACCCCCTAGACGCACATATGGCTCAGGAACGTATCAGTGCTTATCAAGCGCACGTTTTCTGAACCATATGTGGCTCAGCGGACAGGGAACGTGTTATAATATTATGAAACTTCTTGATTTGGGTATACTATAGATGATAAATAATTAAAGCATATCCTTTTATGATTTTGTATTTTTTGCAGTATATCGTATTCCTAAATATTTTCCTTTTTTAGATATTCTTTAAATATTCCCAATGCCTGTATGTTAGATATTACGTCATTTAATTATCAAAAAGATTTAAAGCATATAGCTGATTTTACGGAAATAATTAATTTTTTGTAGAAGTGCGTATGCAAATCAAATATTACATATTGGATAAAATTACGTTAATCAATTAAATATGATAATGATTTGTTTACGATTAATTTATAAATAACATCCCAGTTGCCCCCTAAATCTCTTAAACTAATTTATTTCGACAAATCGTATAAAATTCTAATATTAGCATAATTTTTCTAATATATTAATCAGCTAACTATAATTTCTTATGTTTCGCTCTACTGTAATAATTCTTGATAAATCTTCTTATGTAATGTCAATAAAATATTATATGACAAGTCTTATTATAAATTAAATAAATGTAAATATGTAAATATAAGGAAGAAGAGAAGTTAATAAAATTATGAAAATTATTTTAATTTCTCTATAATATAGAAGTATTTAATAAAATTCCTTAGCTTAATTTTCAATAATATATGCTCAGATCTTGAAGTCTATCATTAATTCCATATGGCATATATGAGTTCTACTATTATTATTATAAATAATATTAAAAAAAACCAACTTAACACCACATATAATATAAAATAAAAAAAAAAACAAAATAATGTTGAAGGATTCTTGTAAAAAAACAAAAAAAAATCTTTCATTTTATCTTCTTTACGCCATCATATACAACCACAAAGGATTACATGGAAGAATATAAGGGGAAAAAAAAGAAACAGAGAAAGAATTGGAACAGAAAATTATGAAAAACTCATTTGTACACTCCTCAACTTTATACACAGCTCGGTCTTTTCTATAACTTTGACCTATTTTAATTATTTAGCCAATCTTATACAACATTCTCTTATATAGAGATAATCAGCTTATGCTTGAAACATAATTGTATATGCATGTGTATATAAAACATTTTCATAATTAAAGACTAAAAAAAATAAAAAGAAAAGAAGAAGAAGCAAAAATAAAAAAAGGATATTGTGGAGAATTTTTATATTAAATCCTTTTTTTTTTTATTATTTACATAAAATAAGAAAAAAAACACACATTCTTTCTTCATCTTTATATATCGGTGAAAAAATAAAATAAATAAATAAAATGAAAGGAAGCCGAGTGGAAGAGAGCTATCGTGAGTGTAAGTGCAACCGCAAATTTTATATTTTCCATAAATTTAATTTTCAACAAAAAAAAAAAAAAAAAATAGAAAGAAGGAAAAAAAAAACTTGCAATTATTAAAATTATTTTACAAAAAAAAATTACAGTTAAGTATGAAAAGGATTTTCGCTTTTTATATTTGTGAAAAAACTACAAATTTTAATTTTAACTCTCTGATAACCCCTTTTTTGTTCCTGTCCGTCCGTTAAAAAAACTCTTACATTTTTCAGAAGAGCAAACCGAAATTAAGTAGTCAAAGTGTTCCTACTGATGATAGAAATAAAGTTTTTTTAGGAGAAAATGTCCTCGTATTCTCCTCCTTTTATTCATTTCGTAGTTCTTTAAAGTTGTTAAAGCTCGTTATGTAACTTGCACAATATCCAAACCATACTACCAATAGTTAATTCGGCAAAAAGTTTATGATTTATTTTTTGTATCTTAAAATATTTTAATATTAAGAAAATGTCAAAATTTCAAATTGAGCCTTCAAATCATCTTCCGTTATCTTACACGGGATTGTCTAAAATTTTTCGAATGGGGTCATTCTTACATTGTAATCCTCCAAACTCTTTATATTTAAAGAATTTTAAAATTATATCTAGATAAATATTCTATTTTCTTAGAACGAAATATCCTTCCTCCTCCTCCTCCTCCTCTTGAGTTATAAAACGTCAAATTTGATAAAATTTCCAAAATCTTATGGAAATAAATATCTTACTGTTTTATAGCATTTTTTGTTTCTTTCTTTACTCATACGAGGAGCATAGGGCTAGTGCATGATATCATGCCTTACTTTCATAACATCATAGAGTTAACTAGATAGGTGACTAGCCTGCCGTAAGATTTGTAGCTTAGTTACCTATTTATTAATTACATAATACAATATAAGTTATATAATAAATTATGTATAGGTATAATATTCGGTTCCTCCTAAATGTATGCAGCATTTGTAATTAGAAAATTATTTAAATTAAAATGTTGTTTTAATTATTTGCACCTAAAAGTATGTAGTTACATATGTGAGAAAATTTCACTAGAAACTACAGAAATGTGCTATTTTATAAACCATAGATGTAATCGATTACATTTTCATATACATACATATAAATTTTTTTTCCCTCGTTTACTCTGAATAAGATTAAAGTATATGATTCACCCATTCATTTTGAGATTTCTTCATGTTTTCCATATTATAGAACAAAATTTTTTGTGGAACAAAAGTAAATTTTTTTTTTTTTTTGGAAAAAATCTACCTACTTAAATAATATTTTGCACAATACTTAGTCTAAATGTGCTAGACATTTTTAATAAATACACCTATATATAATATATTATAAGTTGTAGTATAGGTAATTGACATTTAAAGAATAATTAAAGAACCCTTCTAATTCAGTCATTTTTAAAATGAAAGTACTTTAAATTATAAATTTTAACTTTAATAAGCTTATCGTAGATTAAATTATAATATATAAAATTATAATTGAATAATTTATGCAAGAGAACTTTTATTTCGCAATATATAGGAAAAACTACTTCCGGTCCCTTAATAATAGTGGGTATGCTATAAAATTAATGTGATTTAAAACAATTTTTATAGTGACAATATACGAAATTAATATGAGGTCATGTTTATATTATTAAATTCAGAACTAAATTCAGTGCAAATGGAAGAATATTAGTATGAGACGATATTTATATTCTGAAAACTTAGATTATTATAAAAGGAAGCCAATAAATAAGAACAGCTGCTAGTATAACGAAAATAATTATGTAGATGCATTGAAACACTTAATAAAGCTAATATCGAAATCAACACAATTGGAATTAGAACTTGCCGCTTGTAGACAGCGTTTATTCATTCCATTCATAATCTGATGGCCTCTATAGGAAGTAAATTACGTAAGTCATAACCTTAAAAGTTTTTACCACTAACTTTGTGCTTGTTTTCGTTAAGCAATAAAAGTAGATGTAAAATTCGTAGTTTTAACCCTTGATTTTTAAACATTACAGGAATTATTTAACCTAAGTACTTCTTTTTACGACCAAGTATGGTTCAAAATGGCAAATTATTCATTCTTACATAAATAATTTTAGAAAAAAATTAAACCCTAACTTATTTTCAAGTAATTGTTGTTAAAAAATCCAGGAGGTCATATTTAATGGGGTGCATTCTAAAAATTTTTATAATTTAATAAATAATATAATTTTTAAATTGCTACAATTAATTTAATAAACAAAGCGTTCATCTACTTCATTCCAGTACAAATATAATTGAAATGCACATACATGGGCAATATACTTAGTTAAGAAGTCATTCAAATTTAAGAAAGCATGTATAAAATGCTAAAATTTTCACTTTTAAATAAAATAGTTGCTATAGTATGTAAAATTGTTGGAATTATGAGTATAGGAATAATAATTTTAAATTGAGTTTAATAACTTAAAAAATTAAATACAAAATATAATTAACAATTTTTTTTTGTAACTCAAGGAAAGTATGAAAAACTTTAATTAAAGCACTCAATTATTGCTATACTTTTATATTGAAGTATATATTGTGGTATTTTTATTTATTTGCGGTTTTATAAATAAAATTTTAATTTCAAAATTGAATCCGATTTTCTTAATAATTTCATATAGGTACATTATGTAGATGTGCACATAATATAACAACATATATACATACATTATACATTTATAAAAAAAATAAATTGATTTAAATCGACACTATTTAAATTAAATGATCATTGAATTGAATTGCATGAAAATAAAATTGTGGTTAACTTGAAAAAAAGCAAATTTCTTCCATCCCTCTTGAATTTCGAAATTTTTATTTTTATATTTTAAGGGTTATTATTTTTCAGTGAAGATTGAAATGAGGTCAAATATTTTTCTATAACAATAATTTTTAAACGTCAAAATGAGTACCATTTCTATACCACAAGTGAAATTGAATTAAGAAGAGAGAAGTTGATAGAAGCCCTGCTTTATCCCACAAACTTCTTTTGACTTAAAATATACAAATTTTTTAATCACCTACAGATTTTTAATTTAACGGTGTTTAAACGTTGTATTTATGAGAGTATATAAGATTATTTGATTTTTGAGAAAAAATCACCGTTCAAATTGAGTAATTAAATCTCAGTAAGAGTCGAAAGAGAGTATAGAGTCTCTTATTTATTGTAATTTATTCGTAAAAAACAAAAAAAAAAAATTATCTGAGGGTATTTATTAATTATTACAAAATATTGATGTGGTGATTTTTTCAGTGATTAAATATTAAATTTAAAGAAAGTACAATCGTTACCATACTTATTTTTTATGTGGTCATTACTATGTTTTAAGTTTCAAGTACGCTTTATGCGGATTGACATTTATTCAATTACATTTTCGTATATTTTAGATTATCACTAATTAAACGTTTAATATCGTTTTTCGAAGCTACAACAAAATGTGGCTGTTAGATTTAAATAAAGTAGGACACGTACTCTCAACGAAAATAAACAAGAATATTCTCATGATTGAGTGCAAAGACCAAAAATCGGTTATCCGTACATTCAGTTAATTATTTAACTTCATTGCATTGTTCGGGCGCCAGTCTTTTAATGTTGAAATAGCGAACTAAACTAATGTAGTTTCATATTGACAAGAGTTTAATAATCGAGACTAGAGTGGCAAAAAAAAAAAGAATGCGAAAACGAAAGAGTAATAAAATTTCTCATTTATTAATGACAAATATAGTAAAGATTTTGCTTATTTACACGTATTGTTTCTAATTATCACAATCACATGTACGTGATTTGTAACAAAAACAATATGCATACTGCATTTTCACAAATTAAGACCCAATCCCACATTTGAATTCAACAAGATTATGGGAATTTAATTAAGTAAAATTAATGTATATTGTATAAGTATATATAAAATATGACCTTATTAAAACTTTGCGCACATACATATACGAATATTTAATTCCAAATGCATTAAAGTTAGTTGTAGTTTAAGATAAATGAACCCATTAAAATCATATAACCGAAACTATGAAATTGATGTAAAATAATAAATTTCTATAGAGAATGAATTTCTTAAAGAAATGAAAATCATAATGACACATTTGTCATTCATTATGATTGTAGTTTTTTGTAAAGAAAATCTGCAAAGATTTTTCATTTTCTTATATACTATTATAATTTTATGTTTCACAATGAATAAAATTGAAAGAAAGAAAAACTGAGATTTAAAAATTTTGATGCCAATCTTCTATTATTGTGTTTTTTTACTCCTTTTTTAAGAAACATTTTTTTTTTTATCATCAATAGTTGTTCTATTATTATTTCTAATAATATTTTTTTTCCTCAAATACATGCATATACATACATATTTATGTATGAGTGTAATAATATATAAGAAACAATAATATTTAAATATCATATAAAAATGGAATAAACACAGTGTGCACCCATAATAATGCTGCAAATATAATATGAAAGCAATATAAGAAAACCCTGAGATGAACTTTTTTTTTATACTTCACTGAAAAGTATTTAGAATCGCCTGGTATTACAATTTCATTTAATTCTTATGAAAATAAAGAAAAACATTAAAATTATATTAAACTAGTTTTATATTAAATTTGAAAAAAAAACTGTTATACTGATTACTGTTATACGTTTTCTGTTATACTGTTATAAATTAAACTGTTATACGTTTTTATTTTTAAAAATGTGACCATTTTACATAAAAACCTCTTTTTTTTTTGTCAAATTCTTATTTTGAGGAACTCTCCAAATTGAGAGTATATTATACAGTAAAATAATAACAGTGTTACCTCAAATTTTAAAATGATAAAATTGAATTTTTATTTTAATGAAATGTCAAAATTTTAGATTTTATTATTCAATAGCTTTCTTTTATTTCGCAAAATTTTCAAATCTATTCAACTTTTTCTTCCCTTCAAACTTATTTTGTTTAAAATTTTGTCCTCTAACTTTCAACAATATCAAATCCATCTCCACTTTTAGATCACTGTTCTTTACAATATATATATAATATATAGATATATATATTATGTATATAAATATAATTTTTATAAAATTAATATTATATTTTTCCCGCAATATTAGTGATACGTGACTTGAATATTGTACAATGCAAAACAGCATCTCCCAATACTACTTATCAATATTTCACTTGGTGCATTATCCTTATAAAAACTATGAATGTAGAATGCAGAACAAAAATATGTATTTTGAACGAAAAACAGAAAAATGAACAAGAAAAATTTATTCACAAATATGCTCTTTATATTCGCCAAAATGACAATAATTTATTGTCGAAAAGTAATAACAGTAGCGCACAAAATGAAAGAAAAAGAAAAAACAAAATTACAATGAAAAATAATGTAATTGTACATAACTGTTAACTGTGTAAAATAAAAATGTAAACTCATTTATTATTTTCCATAAAAATTTGGAAAAAAAAGTCACTGAAACAATAAAATTTATGTGGCGGAACTTATTTAAAAATTATCTCGTATACAGATGGCGCTTTTGTTTTAAAATTTAATGTGTATGTAAAATTAAGTGAACTGTATATGCCACCCAATGTTTATGTTGTAATGTTAAATTACGGAAATGTCAAAAATGTAAAATTGTTTTTCACTTTTATGCATTTCAAAATATCATTTTTATATTTTGAAATTGCATAAATATGCAATTTATTTTCACTTTTATAAATGACATTACAGTGAAATCCATAATATTTGGCACAAATTGAATAATTTTCTGTATTTGTTTTTAGTTCATTACGTTAGGTTAGTCTAGGCTGAAATCGGCTATCAAATGATATACCTAAGCTAGATAGAATCGTTGTGATACTAACTTTTCGTTCATTGATCATTAATTTATTTAAATTAGAAGTTTCTATGGAAAATGTTTACAGCCGAAATCATCGTCGTACCTAAGCATCAATATTATCTATATCAATTAATTGTTATAGGAGTGATCTTTAAGGAAACGTATGCAATGTGTTATTTTTATTCTATCAAATTTACTCTGCTACAACAGATACGATAATTTTGCTACAGTATAAAATAATGTTTATGATTTAATTTAAAACCAGCGCTTACCATAAAATTCTCTTCGTGCTTTGGTTGTTTTTATGAATAAATTATTTGAAACAATTTGATAAAATGATTTTTGATCAACAAATTCGAGATTTCTGGAAATTAAACACAATTCATGTAGGTACATATATACATACATATATGTATAGTATATCAATTCTTAATTTGATGATGTTGATGATTTTCCAAGTACAATTTTTTTTTTACAATTGCAGTAGTTTGGCATGTATTTAACGTTCTTGTTTACAGTTCTTGTGAAAATGCAAAATGCACAATTTTAAATATTCAAAATCCTTATATAAAAGAATTAAATTTTCAGTAGTATTCTTCTTCATTTTACGCTGTGTGAATAATTCTTGCATTGACTGTATATCGTTAATTTTAACGACACAATATTAATACTGAAATATCAAGTATTTGCAATCTTTATAACAAAAATGTATAACGAATAATAAATCTGTTGTAAGAAAATTAAAATGTAATAGCATGTAATATAATGTTTTTTTTTTTGTAGAAATTTCAATGTACCAATAAAAATAAAAGATAATTAGTCATATACGCTGATATTTCATTAATATTAAAATCAAACCGAATTATAGGATACAGGATTACCACAATTGTTAATAAATAAAAGTTTAATGTTGAAAATTTGAATGAATTTGAATAATAAGTAATTAAGAATTTTCAAATATAAATGGAAATGATTTTGTTAATTAATTTTATAAATTTCTCAGTGCTTATGATGTCTTGCAGTTTGAACTTGGCCAGTTTATTTGTTAAAAGTTATGGTTACCAATATAAACAAATTAATTTCAAAGTAGATTAAGACTTTAACACAATACGTTTGCTAATCGACCACAGATTATATTACTCGTATACAGGGTGTCTGACCGAGAAATAAAGATAATGTTCATTTTGGAAAAGAACAAGTATATGTTAATAGTGCATAATACTGCGTAAAGATTAAAAAAATTTGTCTTTGTTTGAAAAATACTTTGTTTCAGTTTATTTTGTAAGGTTTTGATCTCTTGTTTTTGCTTGATAGACATGTTATTTCTAAAATTTTTTCCACATTATGTTATATTAAAATGAAGGTCAGAATATAGGGCTCTTCATCCTATAAAAAAAACAATAGGTTAATAACGTGGAATTAAAAGTGAATGATGGTTAAACGAAAATTTAGTAAAAATTTTTTAAAAATTCTGATCTTGCACTTGAATATCTTTGAAATTAAAAAAGTTTTTGCAACCACTGGTATACCATTTAAAGGAGGATCTCTTAGCTTTAAAATGAGTATAGAAAGTTGGATTAAACTGTTATATTTGCCGAATTATAAATTAAAATGTGAAAATAAGACAGTTTTCGCATGTTCCAAATTTGAGGCCCCATAACTGAAGAACATGGGCCCAAAATGAAAAATGTCACTAAGTGTTTTTTGTTCGTCTGAATGCATTCTATTATCATACTTCGGGAATACCACTGAGTCCCGGAGATCCTGTGTATTAGCAATATTAATGTAAGACTTTTGTGGATAGTTTTAACGACCGCTGGTGGGTATTTAATTTAATTCTTGGGCTGTTGTTAAAAATTTTCAGAAGTAATTAAAAATTTTTTTCTTATTCAATTGAATCGATCAAAAGCTCATTTTAAAATATTTTGAATAAAATTTTATTTAACTTCTATGTAAATGATTCTGGCTAGACGATTTATGTATATAGGCTTTAATATTTTTATGCTCAAAATTTATACCAGCACACCTACACTTTCTTTATTTGGTTTTTCTATCAATAAATCTTTAATATACCTCCACCTTTGGTTTAAATTCAAAGCAGAACATTATAATGTATTACTAAAGGTGCTGTACCTATAGGCATCTACTTGCTATTCGCTGCAATGAGAAGAAATTTTAATTTAAATATTAAAGTGAAAAACTAATTTAAATAACCGTTGTTCTATACACTTCGATTCGTTCCAACAGCTCTATATTATTTATTCTTCTTTAACAATATTCACGTGAACGGAACTGAAATTAAATTAAAGTAAGCTATGGAGAAAAAAAAACGATATTCAATTATGCAATGCAATAAGTTTCTTTGCTATACACCAGTTGGTATAGGAAAAAAAAATATGAAAAGAAAAGAGAAAATTAATATTATCCTTGTACGAAATATCCTTTTATATGCTATTACTAACCTATAACATTTTGTGGATAACAACAACACTATATTTTATTGTTTCTAAAAAACTTTGGTTTTTTCTATTCAGAATATTTTCAATCGGAATAAAAATTCCGACATATTCGAGGGTGCTTTTAATATGCTCCCAAATGACAGAGAACTGTGGAAAACAACAGCTATTGTTAGACAGCGACAAGTCCTTGTAACTTGTGTCCTTTCAACTTGTGATTTGTTTTGCATACGTTTTTACCTTTATTTTTGCACAAAATTTTTCGCCTTTTCATTTTTTTTTTGTGTTGTTTTTATAAAATTTCAAAACTAAGTCATAGGACCTAAAAAGGAATAACGACAGTAAAAATAAAAAATAAAATTAATTATTATTTTTTTTTTCGTTTTTGTACTGTTCCTTAAATTCCAAAGGGCAGTTAAAATTTTCTGCAATGCAGAATTTCACCTTTCATTCACCTTTAAAGTCTTTTCATTATTCGGACATTTACAGGATACAAAATTGGATTTTTTTTTTTGTGTTTCTTTTGACATTCCTTTTTAATTTGGTTTTCTTTTACTTTGGTATTACTGTTATTTGTTTTGTTTTCTTTTTCTGTTCCGTTGCTGACCGTCATTTTATCTATAGGCATTAGAAATTCCGCAATACCTTTTCTTTTTTTCTTAATTTTTAGTTGTTTTTTTTTCATTATTGTGTTTTTGACCCTTAAAATTCTCGTGGAATAAACCATTATGCATTGTTCAATAAAAATTTTTTCAATCCTATCTATTTTTGGTTTTATAAAGTGATTGAATTAATACCAAATTTACTCAATAAAAATTTTAATATTTACTTTCTCACAAAACCATCAATATCAGGATATTAAAGCCAACTATCGGAACAAAGATCTACGTGGCAGTTGTAGTTGTAGTAGCAAGAAAGAAGGATCACGCCAGGCCAGTCAAGCACAATTCTACACAAGGCCAGCACTAGCGCTCACCGGCATCTCTCAAATTAACACACCACAACCCTAACGTAATCTCAAAAACCATCTGTTGTAACGAATTAACCTGCTTGGCGAATCTTAAAAACTACACCAAAAACTCCCCCGAAAAGTATTCAGGCCATCATTGAAGAAATTCCCCAGGAGGCACTTCCTCTTCTACAACAGAAACATATTTCACATCTTCTGCAATTTTCTGACATCCCTAGAAGAGGCGATGCCCCGTCAGCACCTCGACTAGTGTGCTAAGCTAGTGGGCTAATGTCTTACTTTATCCCAACAATGCCTCCGTTCTTTTTTCACCCTCCTTCACCTGCAATTTTCGTTACTTCACTTTAAACTTCTTTTACTCAATCATCTAATTGCATGAATTTTGAACAACTGCTAACTTTTCCTCCTGTTGACTTAACATTTTGAAAAATTTTGTTAAGAATCTTATATCTCAAAGTTATTCTTTCAGTTCTTTAATATAAGTGTCTGGAATTTTGGGAGACTGTAAATGTTTTACTAAATTGCAGTAGTATTTTAAAATGTTATCAATGTCTTGTCTATAATAAGAATTTAAAAAAAATATTATTAGATGGAAACTGAATCAGTAACACTTAAAATCCATAATACTTGAGATAATTATCAGTTTACTATAATTTTAAGTAACCGACAATATTATAATAAAATTTATGAACATGACCATCAAATTGTGGTTGCTAATGTCATCAAGTGTGGCTGTCTAATATTAAATCAACTAAATCTGTTGGTAACAAAATATACATATAGTTGATTTTGAATTTGTTTTGTAGAAATTAAATTAATTTATACCGTGTAACATTTTCCAATTTTCTACATATATTAGCCTAGGCATAATATTTTCGGAAAATAAGAAATAAAACAAGAAAGAGAACAACATCGGAAGATTTTTTTTCTTTACGAAATTTATTTTACTTATGTATGTATGTGTATGTGAAGGTATTGTCATTTCTTTGAATATTTCAAAAAGAGGACTTTTTGAAAGAAGTTGAATTATAAAAATCCGGCTTCAATAATTTAGTAACTCATATGACATGAAAATATTTCAGGGATTTCAAGAAACTTCTTTAAAAAATAGTAAAACCACAGGATTTGAAATTCTGATAGTAATGATTAAACATTTGCTTATCAGATCAAATTCCATCAACATTTTTTCTTTAACTGTATAATATTCACTTACTACGTTAAATAAACTAATTTTTAATAAAATCTAATAACAAATTATAAAATTAAATAAATAAAACAAATGAAAATTAATTTTAATTTCAAGACCTACAAAACACACAACGTAAAGTTCTACAGTTTTTCCAGTGTTTCCGTAATTCATTTCTTTTTTTGTTGGTTTCCTTAGCTCTTATATATACGAACTATGGGTGAATACATTAACCTTTTCATAACAAAATAATATAGGGACGAATAATTTTTAAGAAAATTAAAAGGGGAAAAAAATTAATTACAAGAGTACAAGAAATTTTTTTATTGTTGGTTATTTTTTTAACATTCATGCCCCTTATACATAACCATTATTAATAAGACAGGAAATTGAATTTTTATGTTGATTTTTAAAAAGTAAAAAAAAAATAAATTTAAAAATTTTCTCATTTACAACTTTTTTTCTTCCTTTTCCTTAATAAATTCAATTGTGTTAAACAAGAATTTGACAAATTTAAATTGTTTGTGATTTGCGATAAAAATTAAAGAAAAAAAACAATATGAAAGCGTTTTTACGCAGATGACACTGACACGGCAACTCAACAAGTAATTTTCGGAATGGAATGCTTAATTAATAAATAAAATTATAATTATTATTAAAATCTATGTATAATTCAACTGAAACATATTGGTCACTTCTAAATTATAATAATCGGCTTAAGGGCACTAAATAACATTAATGAAGACGTAAATCACAGAATATAAACAAGGCTTGGTTTAAATGGATAAACTTGACAGGCTTCTTATGTGATCGAAAAATTCCACCTAAGATTAAAGGAAAGGTCTACAAAACATCAATTAGGCCAGTAACAATGTATGCATCGGAAACATGGGCAGCAAACGCAAAGCACACGCCGAAACTACATACCACTGAGATCAAAATGTTAAGATAGGCCAGTGGTGTTATTTTGAGAGATAAATTTCAAAGTAAGTACGTCAGGAGAAAGTCGCCGCGACCGCTGAAAAACTTAAAGAAAATAGATTAAAATGGTATGGACATGTAATGTGTAGAGACGAGGACCATATTGTAAAAATACCAAGAGGTAGAGGCAGACCCCCCAAGTGGTAGAGGCAGACCAGCAACAACATGGCTAAGCACCATAAATAAAGATATTCGGAAAAATAACTTAGCAAATTTGATACCACAGGATAGGAATACCTGGAAAAGTACAGTAAGGAGCGCCAACCCCAGATAAGAGACAAAGCAAAGGTGGAAGAAGAAACAGCCTAAAGGACACTAAAATAAAATAAAAGAATTCATAATTTCAAATCAGATTTTTGATTAAGTTTGGAAATTAATCGCAACCTTAAGTAAACATACACAAATTATATTTTATACCTATACTCTACAATCTCCCTTCCCTATCCCACCCTGTTACAATACATTTTTATGTTTTACCTTCCAGCATTGAAAAATCTATGTAAATATCTATTTTAACTGATATTTTCATCTTCCAATTCCTTAAATCTTCACAAGGTGAAAAAAGATATTGTAAAAATTTCAACATTCGAACGAAAAGAAAAAAAAAAATGTGAAAGTGTGAAAATCTAATTCATACCACTTCAACTCTTACCAAATTACTCAAACTGAAAATGAACTACTGAAAATCAAATAAGAAAAAAAAGTGAGAAGAATTGCTAAAAATAACAAACCAAAAAAAAATACAATCAATAAAAGTTAACGTATTAAATCTCTTACCAATTTTAACGCATATTTAACGACTTTTAGTATTATCCTTCTTACGCCATTTTACTTGAATAAATGGAAAAAAAATATGCAAAAACATACACCAAAGAAATGAAAACAGAAAATGTTTAATCTCAGACATAAAAAAAAAATGAAGAAAACAAAAATAACACGTTATCTCTTTCTCTTATTTATTCATTTTTTGCTCAACATTCCCAATATATTTATATATTTAGAAACTACGCGTTTATATATGTACATAAGTGTAAACTCCGAAATATCCCGGATGTCATTGTATCCTTCTATATTGAACTATGTGTGAGAAGAAAATATAGGAAGTAGATTTTTGGTATTATTGTGAGTGTAAATCAGAGAGGTGGATGTATAGTTTGTAATCGTAAATTCGAAGGCTTTCTGACTTTGACTTTCAAATTGTATTGTAGATTCTAAAAATAAATTGAAATAGAGCAGTCGCTAATTAAAATGGCATAAGCATTTTATAATCTAAGAATTCTGAAAAGAAAGCAAGTATGGCAAGATACTATATTGGAGTGAAACCTATTGGAGGCCTTGCGTATATTTTGCGTTTTAAAAATTTGCTTTTATAAAAATATTGAGTGCTTATAAATAATTATTAATCAGGCAGCGAAGTGTTGGGAAGCGAATAATTTTCTTGGTTCAGAATTGTATCTAGGACCTCGGTGTATTATAAAAATTATACAAAGGTATATACTCTTCCAGCATTTTATTTTAAGAACTTTTAATTAAATTTATTTAATATTAATTTTATAATGTTGGATTGAATTCTTCTGTGATGAATTATAGGAAAAAGTTCACTTATACTTCTTTCAATATTTCGGAGAAAGTTAGCTCAGCCGAATTATTCGCTCAATAAATATTTTGTGTTCGTTTCTTTAATATATTGTTTATTGCCACAAAGTAGTTATGAGGTGTAGCCCGAAATTAGATGGCTATCAAGAAGAAGAACCTAGAAGCAAAAAAACAGAAGAACTTAGAAGAAGGCAGGAAGCTCTTAACAGGGCTTGCCACAATGTTTAACTAAATTTTTCGAGTAATTTGAGTTCAAAGTTTATTTTCCTAAAAAAATTCTATTTTTACATTTTTCTTTATAAATACAAGAAATATGGCCGGCTCCCGGATTTCGTAAACCTATTGTTTAAGCTATAAAATTCTCTTTTTAGAGAATTTTATAGCTTAAACAAGGATTAAATCTTTCTTATTTTTCTCTCAGACGTATTTTGCTTTCCAAAAGCCCAAAATTACTTGAAACAAATCTAAAATTATTTAAAATTTTGGTGTGTTTTAATGGTTTGATACGACTCTGAAGGACTAAAATGAAAACATTTCATGAAATTTTAAAGTTCAAATTTCAAATACACGTTCATATATAAATATTACATACTTACAACAGATCGAAAACATTTTTCTATTTATAATGTTACAACATTAAGTTATAGGCAAACTTTCATATCCTGAAGAAAAATATTCGATGAGAATCTTAACATCTGCCTATATGAAACGAGAAATATTTCCCACATTGTGGAATGGAATTTTTTTTTTTTTGGCGATGTTACTTTTCTCTTTTCATATACTCGTGTTATAGTGAAGTTTAAAATCGCTTCGCTTTTATTTCCTATAATAAATTTATTTTTGTATTTCATTTTCAGTTTCTGTCAATAAATGGGATTTTCTAGTTTTAATATGTATGAATGCTTTCAATTTAATGCTTACTTTATGTTTTATTATTGAAAGCAAAAATGAATTTTATCGTAAAAATTTTTAGATACGAATACAATACAGCCTTTAGGCGTGATAATTTTTAATGCAATAAACTGATCTGTTATTATTTTTGATATCTGAATTTTTTTTACGAAAAAAAGTTAGCATAAGAATTTTTGAAAAATAATTTTTGTTTTTTGGTGAAAGGTTTACTTGTACATGGAAGTATGACAAAGTTTTTATTTTGTAAAGAATATCGGAAATTTTCAGAAACAAAAGATCTATTATAAATCATGAAAAATATAAAATTGTTCTCAAATATAGAGCTCCAATTCTTGAGATCAAACATATCTTACAAGGTGATTAAACCGTTCCAATTCCAAAGTAAACTCATATATACATAAATCTTCGTCAGATGCAAATCGATTCAACTTAACTTGATATACAGGAGGGCACAGACAAACAGAGGGACAGACAGACGCAGAGACAAACAGACATCTTTTTAACAATAGTTTTTTACGGTTCCCCAGCACAGAGACGTAAATTTCCGTCAATACCTTGATATGTAAAATTTTGTGCTTCATATAACCTCTTTTATTGTATACAATGCTGTCGATAAAAGATAATCTTAAGGAAATTCATAGTTCAACATAGAATATAGACCAAATTTGAAGATATTTTTTTATTGCTCGAATATTCAAGCTTTATATTTGTTTTAATTATTGATAAGTTGCAATTTCACAAAAAATATAGCAACTTAAAATTTTCGAGTATTTTCGTATCTTATACATAATTAAATTTTGTCACCCACATAAACTAATTTTTAATTGCAAATGAAGCTCAGTTAAAAAAGAAAGTTAATTATGAAAAAGTGATAAAGATAATCAAAAAAAGAAAGTTATTTTAAACATTGCGCCTAAAATTATGCATAATAACATTTTTCTAAAGATGTCGTTTTGATTACTGTCTTCCTTTTTTCCTATATAGTACTATAAATATTAATTACACTTTTAAATTTTCCAATACATTTTCCTCCAACTGTCTATTATACAATTACTATAGTACAGAGAACCTAATTACAATTAAACTTAAAAACCATGTCGATAAGTTAATTTTTTTCACTATAGTTTCGTTTCTTTCTTTGCTCATCTTAAATCGCTTTTAAATTTTACTCTTCATTATTTTTCAAATTTCGTTTTTTATTTTCTTCTTCCTTCAATTACATCTATTTTAAGTTGATTTACGTAAACCACATTTTAGGCCATTAATCGGCCCAACGATCCAAAAATAAAATATTTATTTAGAAAATAAAAATAAAGCACTCCCCCAAAAACGGTGTAATGGTAAAAAGTTTATGTTAATAAACGTCTAATGCAAAGTTAAAAAATGTCAAAAATGAAAAATATGAGAAGAAAAAAAATTATATTTTTTTTTTCTCCTCTCCTTAGAATGTTTTTCGTTTTGCTTTTGTTTTTAAGTCATAAAATCTTTGAAACGATAAAATTATTTAAAGCTCATTAAACGTATGCACGACTGACCTTATCATTGAGAAATATATTGCTATACCCCATTGCTACCAACGAAATAGAGAAGAGAAGAAAAAAGAAACAGTGCTATTAAATAATAAAATTTAGGATTTACTAGAATTTACCAACACTATTGTAATATTAAAAGGGAGCCATTGGAAAACAATTTTGATTTCCCTAATTTTTTTTTTTTTTTTTGCCATTAATGCAACATTTTATGAATTTTTATGGCCAGTATACTTTAAAATGAAGTATATAGCAATTTAAATTATTTAAAAGAAAAATGCAATAGAAAAGAGAGCTAGATAGAGAGTTACGAGAGCAGAGAAACTGAACGAATAGCATAGATGTAGAGAATTTATAAAATGTTTACGTAATAATATGCTCTCCAACAACTTTCCTTCTCTTAAAATTCTTTAAATAAAAATTTTAAATTAAATTCATTTTACAATGTCCTATAAAAAACATGCCTTACCTTATTTCTTAAAATTTTTTATTGCACGATTTATATGTATGTACCTTATACATTAACATAAAAATATTTTTGATATACGTTCAATGTATAGGTATAGCGAGAAAGCAAAAAAAAAAAAAAAAAATTCGGCATAGACTTTATATCGCAATTATTTTCAACTCAGTTGAATCTGATTTGATAATTTATGAACCGGAAAAGATGAATAGCAGAAAATTGAAAATTTATACTAGAGTTGGATGAATAAACCTAGAAGAAAAATAATATACAAAGTAAAAATATAGGAATGAAATCAAACCTGTAAAAGAAATATTTTTTTTTTATTGACTACCCTATATCAAACCCCCTCGCGACTATAAAAAAAAGTAAGTTAAGACATTCGCAGGTGAGATATTTTAAATAATTTTTTTAAGGTATACTCGTAACAGTGTTATATTACTTTTACAGCCCTACCCTATACAATTTTTAAAGATAAAAGAGTTTTTAATTTTTTTTTAAATAAAGTTAAGATTTTGGGAAAAGAATTTCCTTTCTTCTTCTTTCTACTTAAGAATATTTCTCTATTGAAAAAAAAATTCTCTACTTGGACTATTTTAAACCTTTTGTTTCCGCAATTATAAGCTAGTTGAAATAAAAATTATTTTTAAATTCTGCAGTTCAATATAGAGCAAAAATGTGCCGCAGTTTAAAAAAACTCCCTCAAAACTCAATGTCATGATAACATTGACTACCTTGCGAAGATCGATAGTGAATGTTTACTGAGGAATTCCAAAAACTTATTATTATTTGAATTATTTAGAAGATTCAAAAGTGTCGTCAGAACTCTGAAAAAGCTATTTAAGTCATTATTTTAATCTTCTCACCTATAGATTAGAATATTTCAAAAGATGTTTAAATAGCTGAGTGTATCAAAAATCCTTTACAGTGACTTTAAAATTATTGTGATTATTAAATATTAACTCTCACTTCTATCTGGTACAGTTGTTTTGCTGTTAAAACTTGATAAGTACATGAAATCTTGGTGTGGGTTGGTGTATCGGCAGTCGATTCCAGTATCAGATTATGGTTTAAAGAACCTAAACTTTTAGAAAGAGACAAGAAGAGATGCAATCAAATCAAAGATCATTATTAGATTAGACATTTTTTTTAGACTAAAGATCTCCGCAAGAGACAAGAAGGATGGAATCAAACCAAAGATCATTATTAGATTAGACTTTTTTTTAGACTAAAGGTCTCCGCAATGTTCTCTCTCCTACTATGTAAATTTGTAATATTAATACTAAATTAAAAGTTTTCAAAAATCGATAGATGTGTTACTTACAAATTATGTCAGGTGTTAATTGTAAGTAAACAACAAAAACAAAAAAAAAATTTTGAAGGAATATTAAATATTTATAAGTAAAGTGGAATGAATTAAATTATATCGTTCTAGTATAACTATATTTCGTTCTAGTAAGTAGTTTAAGTTAATTAAAATATTATAAGTAATAAAAATGTATGCCGTCGGTTTCCATATATACACGCATTTAAAAATAAACCGCCTTGAAATCGAAATCAACTATTAAATTTATTTTGAAAAACACCTTCAGGACAATTTATTTGTAATTTGATATTCATTTATACGCCTACATCCTTAAAATTAATTATAGAAGCATAATATGTACATACATAATTTCAATTTGGTTATTAACTAATAATATTATTTTACAAAAATTTTTCAATATTTATTCGACAGGTGATATAACATTATTTTTACATGTTCAATATTATAATTTTAACATTGTACACAATTAGTTTGTATATAGCTAAGCATTTACAAAAAAAAAATTTCCATTCAACAAACAAGCCGCAAGATATGTTAAAATCTATTTAAAAAACTGTTTGACCCCACAATGTTATTATGTGAATATATACATTATTTACCTATATATATATATATATATTTAAGAATATATATTATTTTTGCTTTAAGGATATAAATTTTACTGTATAAGAATCAAATAAAATACCGTTGTGGTTTTCGGTTTCATTCTTAGAAATAAAGCTGTTATGCATGTATAAATATAATATTTGTATATGTAATCAAGATAATACAATGTTTTATTTAAACAATGACAATATAATGATATCTTATATTACAACCTTAATTCGTATAAATGTGTGTAACGCATGTTATAGACAACTAATTAAATTTACGATATAAAGAAAACAAAAATTGGAAAAATTTTTTAAAATTGTTCCACTTGAATATGAGATACATAATTAATATATGAATTTGGGGCTCGGAAGCAAAGTGACCTAACCCTCACTCACCAGTATAATTTTATCGACAAAAATTCAATATAAGTTATTTTAACAGAAAAGTTAAATATTTCCTATATTCCGTTATTTTTTTGGCCTAAACTCAAAATGTAATTTTTTCCACTACATAAGTGGCCTAGCCATATATATTTGCAAAATATTGTGGCAAATATTTTGAGAGTGAGGGTTCGGACCGCTTTGTTTCTGAGACCCTTATTATGGTTATTTCAGTAGCCACACAATTTTTTTAATTAAGCAAAAGAGGTTTTTTCATTGGAATATGCTTGCCGTTCAATCTTGAAAAAAATATCGGAGGTATTTGGTCATGATTATGTTGGATTGCCATTTAGTATTCTCTGAAACGTATATGACTAATGGTGCGGTAGTTATGGCACCGATCGTTAAATCGAAGCATCTCGAATTCAAACCTTGGTCAGGTCCTTATAAAAATTATCCATTATATTCGATATTGAATCTAACAAAAATAATCAATAAATATTAAGAACTTGCAAAAATTAATATAAAAAATAAAACTGCGTCAGACTGGTCGATGCCTTGTTATATCGATGACTTGTCAGAGTAAAGCTTGACTCTAAAAACTTGAAAGGAAAATTTAATATTCGTCTAAGTTGAACTCTATTATTCCTTGCAAGGCAGACCGCTTGCGCATTTTAAGAGTATGTAAAATCTCAGCGAATAGTTTAGACATTATTGTCTACTATTTCGGGTCGGCCGGAATTAGACAACCTATCAAGAAGTATAATACTTTTGCCGAATCAAACAATATATTGTTTCTCAGAGAACAATACGGAACAAATCGGAGAGGTGGCGTTTAGAGACTTCGACCAGAAGAAAGAAGAATTGATTGTTAGCGCGTTGCTGATAATTTTTTCTTCAGAACACTGCAGACGCACAGAATGATTTAGATTTTGGGAAGAGAATGTATTTTGCCGAAAAAATTCTGGTAAACTGCACTGGCACTCAGAACGGAAGAGTTGAGATAAAAAACTGCTTAGCTTTAAAAAATTTTTAATTTTATTTGAATTTTATAAACGAAAAGTATAATTCTTAATAATTTACAGTTGAATAACGAAATGCCTAAAATAAAGAGAATATTTTAATATATATATGTGAATAATATAATTGGAATTTTGTAGACTAATTAAGACTCTGACTGAATTAAATAATTATATGGATAATATAAGTAAGTATAAAGAATGTAAAAATATTATTGAAGGGTTTCTTGTCTTTCATTTTGTTTTTGTTTTTATTACAATGTTCGTTCAATGTACGAAGTTCATTTATATTTCTCGTTTATCATATTTTACATGCATATATTTAAATTGTATATCATGCAAAAAAAAAAAAAAATGCGGTTAATCCTTAAATTCATAGACATTGAAATTGTTTTCGGAGTCATTTTCTTTTTATTTTGTATTTTGTGTACGCAATAATCCATTTTGTCCTTTCTTTCTGTCAATTTTTTGTGTTTTCTTTTTTTATGTTACTTTGTATGCGGAAACGTAAATTTAATTGGTAATCATGTTAAATATAATCATTCAATTGGAAAAATTGTAACAAGTAAAGTTCATGTAAGCTTAAACACACCAAAAATTAAAATTGATTTTTGTGAAGTTGAAGGATTTCACTTGTATATAGTGTCAAAAATGCGTTTAAATTTGCTATTTTTCATACACTTTTTGTTTTCGTTCAATTATTTAACCAAGGAGGTTGTGTTATTTTTTTTTTTTTAAACAATGTGAATGAATATCATCATTACTCATAGGATATAGTGAAGTCATAATAAATGTTAATTAAAAATTAAATAATTTGTTTAAAAACTGATTGCATACCATTCATAATTTCCTTATGTGAGTTGCATACGTTGTAATGCAAAAGGTTGAATCAAGTTTTTTTGAAAATTTTTACTCAAATATCATCAATTTCAATATTGTTTTGCAGTAATCGATTCTGGATGATCGTAATGCCAGACAAACTGAGAAAGAACTGTTCTGAACATATTATTTGGAATCATTGTAATCTTGACGACCGCATTTCTTACATTTAAAATTTACTGTGGTGTTAAAGTTTTAGGAGCTGTTTGTAAAATCTTCATCTGCAGTATATTATTTAGAACGAGTGTCTGTAAAAATGCTAGTTCTAACGAAATTACATTAAACAATGTTTTTTTGTCATTTACACTAGAATTTACTGGTTGATTCAGTAATTGTATAGCTATGATAAAAACTTTCAAGCCGCAAAGTGTTTTAATGAGAAAAAATGCGTGAACAAATAAAAATTCGATCAAATTCTTCAAACCTCGGAAACGGTCGTGTTACCAGTTTTGAATTCTGTAAACGGTAGTGTATGTTATTAAATATTGTGTTTATTATCGAATTACCCTGCGTATACATACATGAATAAATAATTTTTATAGAGCATTAAAAAGTGAAAAATTATGTTGAGTTATCTTTGGTGGTGGGATGGTCGGGGAACGGGTAACGGGTTGCGGGTGAATGGGGTAAGCAACGCGGATTTATTATGATCTATTTAATAGTATTACAAAATTTTAACTCTAAAAATTACAAAGTGAGTGGTGTGAGAGTAAAATCTTGATCTAAGCATCCGAAACGACGGCATTAAATTTTAAAAAATCAGGAATCAAAGATTTTAAGAATTTTTTAACTTAAAATTAACTTATTCACTTCAGACAATGTTAAAATTTAAATTAAATTAATTTTTGAAAAAAAAAATCTTTGAAAAGAGCAAAAATGTTAGTAGATATCCAAGATTATAAAATTAATTTTATAAATTAACTTAACTTTCTTGATTCTTATATACAAAAATTAAATTATTTACCAATTACCATTAAAAAGAACTTCTTCTCTTTTAAATAAAATTGAAAAATAAAAACGAAATAAACAAAAGAAAAAGAAATGTTAAATTTATTTTTCGATTTTAACTGCAACTACTTAAAATTAAGAAAGTTCTAACATCTTTTAAACATTTATTGCTACCGGATCAACCAACTGAAAAAACCGTAAGTTTAACGTTTAAGATCATTTTCAACTTGTAATAGTACCCATTCTCCCCTGAAGCAGAAGTAGAAAAAAAAAGCTATCCCTTAGTTCATTCCGTTATTTTTTTCCAATATTGTCATCCCACATTTATGTCTTTTTAGTGGTGAAAATTTCACTCAAAAGCACTGTTATTTTCTTAAATGAAAAGATATTTTAATTACATGTTGTTTCCACAAGATCTTTTTTTTTGTTTTTTTGCAAATGTTATACATTTATAGTAGGTGACAAATTTCAGACCTCGAAAATCAATTGTTGTGATGTGCCTTGTAATCAATAACTCATTATTGATATCAATATCGCTCTTGTGACTGTCTACCTCTTAGCTCTTGTGACTGTCTACCATACGTAATGTTATCGATGACAGTTGATAACAATCCGAAGTAATCCAATTTTTTCTTTTTCCAAATAAAAAAATTATTTTTCATGACTCGATATTGATTCGTTGTAACATGGCTGGATTTTGTAAAATCTGACGAATACATTCGGGTAACAGTAATTAAGTAACATTCGGCTATGCATTTTTGACGGTTTTTTCGGTATTTCGCGTCTAGCTTTAATTTGCGATCATGTTGCGCGAATTGACTAATGATTTTTAAAGCACATTTAGACGATTTTGTAGTAGTGCTCGAATATGTGCTTATGCATGAAAATTTACAACATCGAACTAATTGTAATTTTTAAGACTGCGGAGGCTCAATTTGAGCAAGTAAGACTATCATGATTAAGTTGAATAACCATGGAAAAAGTCTGGTGTGAATCACTACTGAAATTGGCCCTCACTCTAGAATAAAAATTTACGGCTGTTACAAAAACAAAAAAAAAATCCTTTTTTTTTTTTAAAAAAAACTTTTTGTTTTCCCATTATTTCATTTTATTTTATTTACGATTTTCCCTTTTTTTTTGTTTTGCTTTTCATTTCCTTTATTTCTAGTGCGAAAGTTTTTCAAAAAAAAAAAAAAAACAAATCTTGTTTCCTCCTTTACCGAACTTTTCGTCGCCATTCCACATAATATAATGAAAAGATTTCTCTTAGCTCAAGAAATACAATGCGATATCACACTTTGACTGATTACGAATGTGTATATCAACAATGCATAAGTATTATTGGGACGGGAACGGGATAAAATGAAAGTGATTTTAAATTTGAAAGTAAATAAGGGGTGGGCAGTGTTGAGAATTATTTCGATGCAAAGATTTGACTATAAATTTTACAATTCAAGTTTTTTTTTCATTCTCGATTCTTTCTATACATTATACGAGGACATAATGCAATATACAGTTTAGCGACAATATTTTCGGTTGCTAGTTAAATTACAAACAATAAAGTTTCGGTTTCTTAAGATGTAAACAAAAATATGCATAAGACAAATTTTTTCATCGTTCTCTATTACTTGAAAAACAAGTTATAGATGAAGAGGTTGGTGATGAAAGTTAACGTTTCCATACAACAAAAAAAAAAATTTTTAAAAAACAATGTTAAAAAAAAAATAGTTGAAATTTTTCATTCATTTAAATTGGTATAAATTTATATTCAATGACTTCAATTCGAATGCAGTGATTCGAAAAGGGATGGATTTGTAAATTGAGCATAGTAATAAAAAATTTAAATAATGAAAAAGAGAGAAAAAAAAACGATAATATTCAACTAACTGTATTTTATTAAAGGTAAAAAAAAAGAAAGCAAAAACTAGAACAAGGAAAAAACATTCTTGTTTTTTCCAAATAAAATTTTTTGTTTTTCAAATATCAAATTGAATAAATTGAGAAGCTCTTCAATAAAGTGCATATATATACATGGAACTGAAAAAAATTGATTACCAGCTTCACAATACAGAATAATTTGAATTATTTGTATTTGCCTTTTTTCTTCAAAAACAAAAAGAAGTACGTTTCCGAGTGAAAGTGAGAGAACTATAGGAGGGACGTCTGTGGACAATTGTGAAGCACTTCAAGTCGCATACTACTTATTCTGCCAGTATGTAAATTCGGTGCTATAAATACAATCCGCACAATATTTTATTATATAGAGGGTTCGAAACTGGTGTTTAAGTTCTCTTGAGGATCCTTAGAATTTTTTAGGAAAAAATTACTCATATCATTTTTATTCATTCGTATTCCGAGTCTAAGGGTAGTTTTGAAAGGTTAATTTGATTTGATGATTTTAAAGCTATACCAGTTAATACAAATGTAATTCTGTGCATTTACCAATGACGCATTGAAAATAGTTTAAGAAGCTGTAAAAAATTTTTAAGAAAATGTAAAAAAAAGCGGTAACAAATTAATGTAAGACAGAATTTGTGTCGTGCCAATTCAATTAACGCTATTATTTCGAAACTTTTCCTAAAATACAATATTTATGAAAACTCTTTAATAATACCCACCTCATTTTAGAACTTTCAAGAATAGAATATGCTTATTTTTAAATGGCTCAAAAATGACCCCGAGATAATGTAGCTTAAATACCCCATATGTATTTGTTTTGTCAATGAAATTTTACCAAATTTTCTAATGTAGAAATGCTCGACAGCAACCTTAGCATTATTTGCCAAAAAAAAAAAAAAATTAAAAATTATTTTATTTTTTTTTCATTTTTATAACTTTTGCGGCAAATAACATGAAAATGTTTTTTAAAGAAATTGAAAGGAGTATACGTCAAACTCTTTATTCTTTAACAATATTTCTTCCACTTGAATTTTGTTCTTATTTCGAGCAATATTCATACATCCATACATACTGCTTACATAAACACATACTAGCAATAAATTGTAGTAATCAATAAAATACAAAATCTAAATATCATTGTGAATTTTAAAGAGTTGTAAGAATTTTTTTGGGAAATAAAAAGAGATGGAGAGGGCAACATACTTTTTTATTCAAATATAATTGAATTGAGTGAAATTTTATTCGAATATAGCTCTATTTTTTCTTGTCTTCATTGATTTTTCTTTAATTCATTAAAGAAAAAAATTGTCAGCCTGTTTTTCGTCAAAGTGGATAAATAATTAACAAAAATAATTTCGAAAATTAATGTAGTTATCTTTTAATTTAAGAAATGAATTTAAAAATTCATTCACAATCACCAATATTATACAAAGTAAACTATGACGCCTTTTGGACAAGCTTTGCTCAAAGAAAATGTTGGCATTCTTACAATACTTACAATTTAATAAGTGAAATCCATAGGAGTGTAAGTACTTACTGTTCGACCTTATGAAAAATGTATTGGCAATAAATGAAAACATAATTAGTCAAACTATATTGCTTCTAGGACAACAAGAAGGCTAACGCATTTACATATATGAGGTATTAAATTACAGAGACGATGGACGACAAAAGACTTCATCAAAATTTTATGAGTGTTGGTACAATTTCACAACGAATTTCTTTTCCTCTCTCTTTAAATTTACAGATAAGAGGGCAAAATGAATTGAAAAGGTAACAGCTTGATAGAAGACTAAGATAAAACGTATAATAGAAACACTTCTCTTAAGTGGAAAAATATTTGCTCAGCAGTTTTTTAACTGGAATAAAACTATTCAACGAAAACTGCCTACTTAAAATTCATCTAATATCTGTCCTATTTGAATTTTTTTCTCTTACATCATTCTATTTTAACATTTTCTTTTTTGAAATGTCAACTTTATTGCTCAATAGTTGATTTATGATCATTGATTAAATAAAATATATGAAAGGTACATGATATATACAATACCTTTATTAATAATTCCTTAAAATATTTTGATACGTGAAAGATTTCCCTTAAAACACACATGTTAAAGAAACTTTCAATTTCTTTTCATTTTCTTGTAAAATTCGGACTCCAATTGCACGTTTACACATCAAATTATTATACCCGTTTGTTCAAGGGTTATTAAAAATTTGCTAAGAAATAATTGTTACAGTCGATTTAGGCATGTATCTCTGATAACTCGCAATAACCCGAAGTCAGAAACTTATTTCCGTTGAATATGAGAATACGTTAGTTGTCACACAGTATAAAAAGTGGTTGGGCAATATTTTAAAAACTGTTCGAGGTACACTATTTGAATTTCGCACGAGAAATATATTAGCAAGCGCTACTATATTTGAAGAAAGTTGTCTTAGAAAGTTGAAGATAATGTCTGAAAATTGAAGCAGTTCTGTTGAAGTCAGACCAGCAAATGCTTAGATAAACGAATATGGTAAAATGGTCATTGTGTTTGGAAAAAGTTTTTGAGATCGCATGGATTCTTCCGGTAGCAGTTATAGAGTTTTAAAAGTCATTCAATTATATTAGAAAACTATCCGAGCACAGTACGTGATTCTTTAAATACAAACTGTAAACTGTGTACAGGTATTACAAAGTTTAAACTTATTTTCATTTCTTATTTTTCCCAAAAATGTGAAAGCACATCATCAAGATTTTTGATGAAAGTTTGATATGCCACATTGAAATAATGTTTGAATATTTTTAAACAAATGACACAAGCTATATCTTTTTGCATTCACGACTTTCCCAATTTTGTTCTTCTTCGGTTAGGGCTACAAGTCCTGTTTTGTTTTTACATTGCCACCGATATTTCTTGAGATTGTGATTTCAAATTGCTTCCACCCTCTTAGGTGGCCGTCCTAGATGCCGTAAGCTATATGGGTAATTTTCGTATGCGATTTTTGGCATCCGATTCCTTTGTATCCTGTTTCTCAATTTTTGATTTTTGCTAAGCTTCAATATTGAGAAGAATTTAATCAAAAATTTTGTTAAAATTAATTGAAAGAAGAATAAAATTGGAGTTTTCAAAATACAAAAAAAAAGTATGATGGAAAAAAGC
This sequence comes from Condylostylus longicornis, assembly GCF_029603195.1. Taxonomy (NCBI): domain Eukaryota; kingdom Metazoa; phylum Arthropoda; class Insecta; order Diptera; family Dolichopodidae; genus Condylostylus; species Condylostylus longicornis. Next base: position 392,894 of record NW_026578192.1, read on the forward strand.
CATTTTTGAGGTCTAAACGCTTCTTACTAATAAAAAAAACTAGGGGAAAATAGTTTAAATAAAAAAAATTCCAAAATAGAAAATTCAATTTTGCCAAAAATATTTTGTTATGAAAGAAATTCCTTAAAAAATTTTCAAAAACTAACTGACATGAACCTTTTTTTTTTTTCCTTTCTCTTTTTTTTTTGTGCTGAGTTAAAGTAAAAAATTTTTAAATGAATTTTTATTTTTTGTGAAAATAAAAATAAATATTTGAAAAATTTATAAAACCAAATATATAATTTAAATTAGAACGTTCTGAAACCTGGAAAAACTAAATTATTGTCATGTTCTTACAACATGTTGGTTTGCATTTAGCATAACAGGCGTAAGCATAACAGTCCTACGCTATAATTTCAATTTTATGAATGTACAAGTTAAATTGCTACGATAAATTACGTGTATAATATAAGTAGAGACTTCATTAAAAGCATACTGGAAATCATAAATATTGTGTGGATTTCTATGAAAACTAGTGTTATAAAACATTCTGTTACTAATTATGGAAAACAGTTGAATTACTAGGTGTTACAATACAGATAATGCAACTTTTATAGGACGATACTTTGAAATTGGTATAATTTTTTTTGAAAATGTCTCAGAAATCTGGACAGAGGGTAGAGTTCGGAGTTTTAAGAATAGTTTAAGAGTTACATTTAAAAAACCTCTTATACTAAATAGAGGAAAATTGAATAAAAATTTTGGAGAATCCAACATTTAAGTGGTAGTGCTTTATTACTACTTTATTTAAGTACTTTATTTAAAGTTCATCATTTATAAAATCTTAATTTAATATTTGAAATATTATACAAATTCTAAGAATTTTATTAAAAATTTATTTTAAATACACACATACATACTTAATTTTTAATTTCTCAATAATGTTAATTTTAAGAAAACTGTAAAGTGCGCATGATTATTAAATGTATGAATAAGTAATTTACATTATTTTTTCCATATTTAATAACTTCTAAAGAATTTAAGAAAAACTATTGTATGTGATTTAAAAAACTTTAATTAGATTTAAATGAACTTTTATACAGTGAACAGTCTCAGTTCAAAATGGATATCAACGAAGCTGAATGTGTCAAAACAATGTGGAAATGTTTTCAATTGACATTATTTGACACTACAATACAATATAAATTTTGTTCTTTAATTTTTATTCAGTATGCAATTAAAATGTTGGCCATTTCATTGCTATTATTTGCTTATAAAGGTCTTACAGTTTTTATATTTCAAAAAGAATTAAAATATACAAATTATTTGTTTCTAAAGATTAAGGATTTAATTAAAGAAACTGATGAATTAAATTATTTAAAAGAATATATAAATAAAATGAATAATTTTTTTCGAGCTTTTACAATTGTTCAATTGATCGTGGTAGTAGCTAAAGTAGCATCACTTTTTCTATTAGGTGAAGAATTGAAATTGGTAATTAAAATGTGGACGCCAGAGAACTTATCATCAAGTTCATTAGGATTGATGATAATATTATATTTGCATAATTATCTTTCAGTCATCTATTATATAATTTTTATACCTGGAACTGAACCAGTTGTTCCAGTTTATTTATTCCTATTGATAGGTCATTTTGAAATTCTATTCATGAAACTGAATAAAATTTCTGCAACATTGAAAAATAATAGTTGTGATGAATTAATAGAATATGCAAAAATTTATGGAATCTTGCATAGGTGAGGAATAATCAATATGATTACAAGCAGTTTTAAATTTTTGCTTTGTTTTTTTAGAATTTTTGTAACAATTGAAAAAGTTGCTGGTTTCCAACTTATAGTTCAGTATTTTATACTTTTATGTTCTATAATTACGTTTTCTTTATCAGTGGATACAAGTAGAACATAATGTTGAATCTACATATTTGATGACGCTTCAAATAGCTCTTATAACACATTTGTTTATACAATCTTATTGTGGTGATAAAATCAAGAGCACATCGAATGAATTGACTAATACATTGTTTTCATTATATTCAACAAGATATGAGTAAAGATTCAATAAGTTGGTGTTAATGTTTATGCAAAGATCAATGTACAATTTTGAAATCAAAACTGCTTAGATACCAGTGAATATTGAATCATTTTCAAAGGTAAATAAAAAAATTTAAAAGATAATATTTTAATAATTTATTTTTTCAGTTTTTAAATCTCGCATATTCAACATTTCTGGTTCTGAAGGAGTTGCAGTAAAAATTGTTGAATTGATAAAACACATTAGCTTATTATTTTGACTACACTTTTTGCTATTTTAATAGAATTTTAACTAAGATATGATTTGCTTTCATGTGAAAAAATTAACTGTTTCTCAAATATATTTTGGAAATAAATTATTTATGTAAAAACAGATTCCTCGGACCAGCTACCCAATTTCAAAATACAAGGCTCCTCCAGGTAAACACATTTCAAAATAAAAATCTTCCTTTTTTTAAAATCCAAAAAACATGTTTTAAAAGCAATGACATATTTGGTTACTAGTTATCTTGTAAGACCATCATATTTTTGCTAGTACGTGTTTTTTAAGTGCATTTCACCACAGAATGTTTATTTTTCCAATTTAAATTTTTCGTTGTTCCATTTATCACCCATGATTTATTTGTGTCACATAAATAAACTTCCTAATTCAACAGGGTGGTAAGGTTCTAGGGTAAATGTGCTCGAAGGTGATTTTTTAGGAGATTTTTAGCGAAAGAACGATAGGAGCAGGGGGAAAATTGAATGTCTAGAGGTAGATTTGGAGGGTTAAAAAAAATTATGTTGAACGAATTTTTATTGGATTGAAAAAATTTTATCTGACAAATATTCATAACAGATTCGAAACGAATTATATTAAGGGCCCTGTCTTTTTAGCGGCTTGTTTCTCAATTAATTATTGATGCTTCTTACGATAATGTTAATGGTTGATGTCAAACTTATTGTTTATAAGTAAAACGTTCAGTTATAAAACAGAAAATTTTTCAAAAAAATATTAATTATCTCAAAAAAGTTCTCATTAAATGATTTTAAAAAAACCACTAACACCAGATCCAGAACCACTTGAGCTGTATATTAATGTGCACATAGTAAACAGAACTATGTACATTTTTCTGTTAAGTAAAATTATTGCGATTGATTGAAGAAATATGAGTCTATTTTCTTTTGCTTTCTCACTCATGTTTTACACCGATTTTTAGCACTTTTCCAAAAAATTTTTGAAAAAAAGTGCTTATTAGTTTCACTCTGTCAGTCCGTCCGTCCGTCCGTCCGTCTGTCCGTGTGTCTGTTTACAAAACTTCTACACCCTTGAAGATAGAAAGCTGAAATTTTGTATGTACATAGATCTTTACTAGAAATTTCCGTAGAACAATATTTTTACCTATCTTCCCCCCTCTAGAAGTTATACCCCCCCAAAACCCTAAAAATGGCCTTTTTTAACTATTTGTTGCAATGAAACCCTAAGCATTTTTGAAATTTTGCAAACGCATAAAGGCAGCGGCTTGCTTCTTCTAGCGCGGTATACTATAGTTAAACTTTAGAAAAACAAAATGGCTGTTCAATTTACCGTTATCCAAAGTCTTTTTTTAATGACATTAAAAAATATAATTATTTTTCTTAACTCATACAATTAAACCTTAAAATCAAGCATTATGTTAACCCCACTTTATAATAATTTTTGCTTTATTTCAAAGACTGCATAAATTGTTCATCCTAAATATATGCAATCCTAGAAATAGTTTTGTAAATGAATGAAAATAATTTTAATAGTGTGATAGGTAAACATAGACTGTATTTAAAAGCAGAATTTTCACTTGTCGAAGGGAAAAGTGCTACAATACAAACCATTGGTTTGACCCAACTTTATTATTTTTACATATTAAATTACTTAGTGGGGAGTGGGAGTTAAATGATGATCCAAATAAAGTTCCCGTGAAAACTGAAGATCCAAATTTAACTCCTACTCTTTGTTTGTTGTTCTGTCAATATTTTTGTAACTCAATTTTTGGTCACTTCTAAATGTTTAATCTACCATAGATTTTCTACACATATTAGATTAGATGCTACTTCTTTCCTCATAAGATCTGTTGGGTGATGTAAATTTGATTATTTGTACTGTTAAACTTCATCCTTAAAAATACTCTTCTAATACGTCCAAAATGCATTTTTCGCAGTTATGCCGATGAAAGTAATTTCAATTAAAAGACAACTACGTTTTCATCGATGAGCCATCGATTTATGAGAATATTTTTTCCACAATAAATTAAAAATAGACTTTGTTTTTAAAGAATTCATTATGTGCGTATGAATAATAGATTAATTAAATATTTATTTTTGTTCTGGGAAAAAGAAGTTATTAATACAAAAATTTTGAAATTACTTTTTAGAACTATAAATACTAAAATGATTTTGTAGATGTTCAGTACTCAAACTGTTATAAAACGATGAAATTCTATTTAAAAAATGGATATCAACGAAGTTGAATGTGTTAAAATAATTTGGAAATGCTTTCAATTGACATGTTTTAATATGCCAGTAAATCGTGGGACTACCATCTTTTTTTACATACTTAAAATGGTGGCAATAATTTGTTTACCATTTTATTTTATATTGGGTGCAATAATTTATTCAATTGAAAATGGTGGAATTATAAAAAATTTAGATAATGCTGGCGTTAGCTTTACAATGCTATTATTTGATTACAAGGGTGCAATAACGTTTGTATTTCAAAATGAAATAAAAAATACACGAAATTTATTTCTTAAAATTAAAAATTATGTTAGAAGGCCTGAAGAATTAGAATATTTATATAAGTATATAAGTAAAATGAATCGATTCTTTAGAGCATTTACAATAATACAATTGACTGCAGTGATTTCTAAAATTATATCGGCATTTTTATTGGGAAAAAAATATAAAGTTGTTTTGGATGTATGGTATCCAGAATCATTGCTAGCAAATAAAATTGGTTTCAGTTTTGTATACTTTCACAGTTATTTCTCCGTCATTTATTTTCTTATTTTTATACCTGGAGTTGAACCAATAATTCCAGTCTACATATACATATTAATTGGTCACTTTGATGTCCTTTTCATTAAATTAAATAAAATAAAAACTTTGAACAAGAATTTGTGTAAGGAATTAATAGAATGTGCAAAAATTTACGGTATTTTACAAAGGTAAATATAAACAATAAATTTTTTAATGAATTTGTCACTAAATTGAGTCCCGTTAATATCACTTTTCTAACTCTAATATTTTGTATAAAAAGGGTGGTATTGTATTCTAATTTACTTATAATTTCATTAATAATATTTCTAATTTCATTTATTTTGCAGAGTTTTTAAGAAGCTAAAGAAACTTGCCAACGTTCAACTGTTTGTTCAATATTTTATACTACTATTATCTATAATTGTTTTCTCTTTAGCTACAAAAACAAAAAATTCATATGCCGAATTATTATATTTAACAATTTCTCAAATTGCTTTTATAATTTATATACTTATACTATCACATTGCGGAGAGAAAATTAAAAATACCTCACAACAATTAACAATTACACTATATTCTTTGTACTCTACAACATTTGACAAGCGATTTAATAAACTATTACTGATGTTTATGCAAAGATCAATGTATATTTTTGAAATTAAAACAGCTTGGATACCAGTGAATATGGAATCATTTCAACAGGTAAAATTTATAAAATTTTCTTCACAAATTTTACTTACAATATTTTCTTCCACAGTTCTTAAATATGTCATGTTCAACCTATTTAATTTTGAAAGAACTGTAAAACATTTAGTTTTTAAGTAGTTTGACAAACTGCTTAAAAAAGTATGCTTGTTTTAATTTGGAACAATTCATTTTCGTCGTATATGGAATTCTTTTTAATTTTCAAGAAACACATTTATTATAATTTAAGAAATAAAATTTTAAGGAAACTTAAAATTTTAGTTAATATTCATGTTGCTATTTCAAAGTGTAAGTGTTAAATAAATAATTCGAGTTGTTGTATATTTATCACATAGGTATAAGAAAATTTGAAGAAAAAATTTTAAAGTGTTTGCATCAAGAGCCTATTAAAAACTAATATCAAATAACAACTAAGGTAGGGTAAAAAAGTTAGTCTTATGAAAGCATAAAACAACATTAAATAGTCCCGCAGAATATGTGAAATAAGAAGCAATTAGAAAATATTGAGATCATGTTGAACCTCGAATTTTCTTAAGCCTTTGTTGATATAAATCTTCTATTTCTTAAAATCTCTCTAAATAATTTCAAAATTTTTTGAGATTTTTAGAAAATTGTAACTAAATTGAATACTAAATAAAAATGTCGTAAAAATTTTAACGTATTATTTTGTTTGAACGTATTTTACTGGTGCAAAGAAATTTATGAAAAAATAAAAGTAAGAAAAACTATTAATATTTATTTGGAAACCAGTACTGAACATGCAAAGGTACTGTGCGGATAACTATCAGTATCGACAACGTAAAGGTACGCTATGGATAACATATACTGTTATCCGAATAAAACCTTATAGTATGTGCGAATTTTTTGAGGTATAGCTATAATAAGATCCGTTTTCAATGAGGTTTTTTTTATTGTTTACTCTCAAGGGAATAAAAATACTTATTAAGGTAAAACACCAAAAATGCCAGAATCAGCGCGTAATACAGAACTGGGCATGATTTTGTGAAAGTGATATTATATACATACTTGCTCCCACATAAGCTTGTTGAAGATATTCCTATATTGTACGCATGACAAATAAGTAAACAATATAACAATAATTTTAAAAGTTTCACTATTTTGTAGTATACAATCAACATAATAAATTAATTATTTATGTATAATAATTTAAGTCATTAAATATTGTCGTATATGATTTTAAAAATTAAAATTAGTTTAACATAAAACGCCGTGTAGTCGACGGTTTGATTCAATTATGGATATCAATGAAGCTGAATGTATCGAAGGGATCTGGAAATTTTTTTACATTACATTTTTTGATATGACAGTTGAATTTAATCGCAAAACAGTTATTCAATATGTCATTAAAATATTATTTATAATTTTAATTCCATTATATTTTGTTTTGGGTGGTTATATATATGCTGTTCAAAATGGAGGAATTTTAAAAAATTTAGAAAATACTGGCGTCTGTATTACATTAACCCTGTTTATTTATAAGGGTTTGATAGTATTTTTATTTCAAAAAAAATTGAAATATATACGAGAATTGTTTTTGGAGCTTAAATTGTATATCAAAGAACATGATGAACTAAAATATTTACAAAATTGTATGCCTAGCTTGAATCGATTTTTTAAAGCTTTTGCAGTCATACAAGTAATTACAGTAATTTTTAAGGCAGGAGCTCTTTTATTTTCAGATAAAAAAATTAAATTGTTTGTGGATTTATGGTATTCAGAAAATGTTTCATCAAATCAATTCGGGCTTATTTTTATCTACATTCAAAATTATTTTGCAGTAATTTATTTTCTCATTTATATAGCTGGAGTCGAACCAATAATGCCAGTATATTTATACATTTTGATTGCTCATTTTGATGTTCTTTACATTAAAATAAATAAAATAAAAATAGATAAAAAATTCAAAAAGGCTTTAAGTGAAGAATTAATAGAATGTGCGAAAATTTATGAAATTTTACAAAGGTAACTATGAAATATATGTACGAGTACTTGAACTAATTGAAAATAATGATATTAATATTAATTTTCAGAGTTTTCGTTATCATAAAAAATCTTGCTGGTGTCCAACTAATTGCCCAGTATTTTATTTTAGTATTTTCTGTAATTACTTTCTTTTTATCTGCAAAATCATACAATACATATGCAGAAATAACTTTTGTAATGGTATCACAAACAGTTGTTCTAATTCATTTGTTCTTACAATGTTTTTGCGGTGAAAGAATAAAGAATATTTCAAAAGAATTGACAAATAATTTATATTCATTATATTCTACCACATGGGATAAAAAATTTAATAAATTGTTACTGATGCTTATGCAAAGATCTATGTATCATTTTGAATTGAAAACTGCATGGATAATAATAGATCTCCCATCATTTTCGACGGTAGGTGAAGTTTATTTATTTATTTATTTATTTATTTATACTAACTGTTATCATTGTATTTTCTTTTCCAGTTCTTAAACCTTACATACTCAGCGATTTTGGTTTTAAAAGAATTATAATAACTTTTTGGAGTTACTAGATTTAAAAATATTATGAAAATATTATATTAATAAAGTTGCACACAAAATAAATTGTCTGACGAGAATCATATGTTTTAAGTTTAAATAGTTCATTTATGCCAGTGTCTGTTGAATAATAATGACAGAATTTCGGTACAACGAATATAGCCATACATGAGGAATTTTGTCCCAAAACCTACTTAGACCTTCTAGGGGTGGTACCAGTTCCAATGTGCTAATCTTGCTTTTTTTCAATTCCGGTATTACAGCAAAAATATGAATTTATACCAAATTTTAAGTCTGTAGCTCTTTGCGTGCTCAAATGAGCGTTTCAACAACAGACGGGCGGGCGGACGAATTGTTGAATGTATAGTTAAATACAGAGTTAGTATTTGATTTTAATTCTACGCAAGAAAATATATATTATATTTGTGGAATGAAAAATGATATTTTAATTTGGAATATTTGAATATTATGTGATGGCAACAAATTTTGCATATCGAGTTTTTGGTGGGAATGCACTTCTCCATGGTAGGGAAGTGTAAATAAACTATTTTTAGCAATCTGTCAGTCTGTGTGTGCACGCGTGTATCTTAAGTTTGGTTGAACCGATTTAGATGAAATTTTATATGTAAATTTATTTCAACTATGGCACAGATTGACCAACTTTTGGGATATATCGGAAACTCGGAAACTGATCTGAGGGCCGATTTTACATTTTTTACCATATCTACTTTTACGGAACGAATTGATGGAATTTCTTGAAATTTTATATTTGAGTTCTGGTTGTTACCGAAACTTACTGACGAGCATTTCAGGGAATTCGGATAGCACAAAGCGAAACTCTACTAAGAGCCAAATTTACATTTTTGTAGGCATGTTAACTATTAGCTTGCTAATTTCCTGACAATTGGAAAGAAGTATTTAACATGCATTTTTATAATATTCTGTAACACTTTCATTTAACTAGACAATACAGATTGCGGTCGGTTATGTGCTGACCACATCAAATTTTTATACCCTGCACTTCGTGAAGGGTATATTAACTTTGGTATGGAGTTTGTAACTACTTGAAGGAGTCATCTGCGGTCTGGACATATATATATATTCTTGCTCAGCGTAAAATTCTGCGTTGATTTAGACATGTCCGCCCTTCCGTCCGTCCGTCCGTCCGTCCGTCCGATCGCACGATAACTCAAAAACGAATAGTGCAATCGACACCAAACTTTCACTAGTTGTTTCTTTTGTGCCAAGGACCAACCCTATTGTTATTGGACCAATTCGGACAACGGGTTCGGGTAGCTGCCATACAACTCAAAGAGTTTATTTTCATTATTTCAAAAACTAAAAAAGGTACAAATATAGAATTTTGTATACATGTGTCCAATTATATTCTACATATGCTCTAAAAATTTTAATGAGATAGCTGCACCGGTTCGGGTGTCTGCCATACAACTCCAAAAGTAAATTTTTTATATTCCGCAAAATAATAAAGTCAGATTCATGAAACTTGGCAGTCGTGTGTCCAATTATAGGTTAAAGATATTTCTGAAGTTTTGGTGGAATCGCTTGACAGGTTCGAGCAGCTCCCATACAAGTCCAAAAGCTTATTTTAAATATTTGGAAAAATAATAAAGTCAGATTCATGAAACTTGGCAGTTGTGTGTCCAATTATAGGTCAAAGATATTTGTGAAGTTTTGGTGGAATTGCTTGACAGGTTCGAGTGGCTCCCATACAAGTCCAAAAGCTTATTTTAAATATTTGGAAAAATAATAAAGACAGATTCATGAAACTTGGCAGTTGTGTGTCCAATTATAGGTCAAAGATATTTCTGAAGTTTTGGTGGAATTGCTTGACAGGTTCGAGTGGCTCCCATACAAGTCCAAAAGCTTATTTTAAATATTTGGAAAAGTAATAAAGTTAGATTCATGAAACTTGGCAGTTGTGTGTCCAATTGTAGATCAGATTTATTAGCGAAGTTTTAGTGGAATTGCTTGTCAGGTTCGGGTACCTGCCATACAACTCCAAAAACTAATTTTAAATATTTGGAAAAATAATAAAGTCAGATTCACGAAACTTGCGTGTTCAGTTATAGATCAGACATATCCGTGAAGTTTCTATAGAATGGTTTCACAGGTTTGAGTAATTGCTATACAACAATGAAAGGTGCAGGGTATAACTCAATCGGTTCATACCGACTGAAACGTTTTTACTTGTTTTATTATAATTTTATTCAGAAAAGAATTCATATTAAAAATTTAATCATGCATAAAGTATTAAAAAATAATTGTGTAAAGTTTATTTTTGATTGATAGACACTCAATGTACTAATCAACAGCTGGTTGCAAACAGCTATAAATCAATTATTCAAAATTATTATATTTTAGAAATTATGTTATTAAAATTTGTATTGAGTATAATATTGTATTTGTTATATAGATAGTATCACTTAAAAATTATCCTACAAAATTATTTAAAATATTCAATATGAAGTTTAAATTATTATTGAAATTATATATAGAAATTATAATTTTAAATTAAAAAAAAAAAATAACCACATCAGACGGTCAGCATATAACCGATCGCAATGGATATTGTCTAGTTTACCGAAAGAATTACAGAAGATTGTGATAGTTGATAATTTCTCTTTATATGGCCAAAAATGTAACCAAAATGAAACTTGATGCTTCCCAAAAGTTAATCAATCCATGACATGACCCAAAATAAACTCACATATAAAATTTCATCAAAATTAGTTAAGTCGAACTTGAGTTACCCTGGTCCAAACCAATACACAGATAAACCAACATCTTTCTAAAAATAGTTTATTTACACTTCCCTACCATAGAGATGTGCATTCTCACCGAAAATTCGACGTCTGAAAATTGGTGCCATTACATAACTCTCGACTTCGAAATTTAATAGGAACACATAATTTCCCTTAATGTATGCAATGTAGTTAGTAAAGATCTGATATAAATTAATGAATCCGCCAATTTAAGATAATTTCACCTCAAAATTTTCAGTTTCCAATATTTTTAGAATTTTTTTTCCCAAAAACTTAATTTCCAATACTATATTTAAAGAGAATTTAGAATATTTCTGTTGACAAGAAAATTTATTGAATGGTTTCACTTCATTCTATCACTTCGCCTTTCAAATTTTAAATTATTTTAACAAAAAATAATTTTTAAAAAATTACAATTGGAAAACAAATAATAATAGAAAAACAAATAATAACAGTGAATTTATTTAAATTAAATCCTTAAAGGATTGCTATTTAAATATAAAAATTTTTTTGATTCCAAGATTGGTGAATTTCATTTGGTTGTCATTTCTTTTAAGTTGTATATAAGAAGAAACATAGTATATTCAATTTGTTATAAAATTTGTTATTCTTATATTCGGAATTTGGAATGAGGACATTTTGATCTAATGATGCTGTTTTGGCCTTAACACTTATCCTTTTTTATACCCTTTCCTTATTATCCTCTTTTATACCCTGCACCTTCGAGAAGGGCATATTAACTTTGGTATGGAGTTCATAACTACTTGAAAGTGTCTATCTGCTGTATGGACATACATATACATTCTTGCTCAGTGTAAAATTCTGCGTTGATTTAGTCATGTCCGTCCGTCCGATCGCACGATAACTCAAAAACGAATAATCCAGCAATCGACACCAAACTTTCATAAGTTGTTTCTTTTGTGCCAAGGACGGCTGCTATTGTAATTGGACCAATTTGGATAACGGGCTCGAGTAGCTACCATACAACTCAAAGAGTTTATTTTAAATATTTCAAAAATTAATGAATTTATACAACTCCAAAAGAAAATTTTACATATTTAAATTTACATATGCTAATTTTAAATACTTGGAAAAATAATAAGATCACATTCATGGAACTTGGCAGTCGTGTGTCCAATTATAGGTCAGACATATCCGTGAAGTTTCTATAGAATGGTTTCACAGTTTAAAGTATGCAGGGTATAACAATGAAAGGTGCAGGGTATAATTCAATCGGTTTATACCGACTGAAACGTTTTTACTTGTTTTTATATTATCCTTTGTGGTTTGTGAAGAATGAAATTGTATTATAGTTTTCCGTGTTTTCTATTATATTATTTATATATTTTTTTTGTTATACTCGTATGTAGTTATTCTTTTTTTAATTTATTTTCTTTTCTTCTGTTTTTTTTTTTGAATTTTTTTATTTTCTAACAAGACTTTTAGTGTTTTATAATTCCCTTATGTTATTTATATACGATCTTCTAATATGCAAATTAAATGGTATAGTTGCTTGTTAGTATGCTGGTTAGCATAGAGTACTACATATATGATTTTAAAGGGTTATAAAAATGTTTTGTGTACAAATATGAATTAACAATATAAAATTAAATTTTTTATAATGTAAAAAGACGAATGATATGTGATGGTCGATGGTAAAGAAAAATTGTTAAATTATTTATTTAAATTATGTAAAAAGTTTATTAGATATTAATAACTAATCTAGATTAAAATTTTAGTATATAAAATAGTATAAAAAATTTTTAGTATAAAAATTATATAAAATTATATAAAATTTTAGTATAAAAAATTTTAGTATATATGAGTAGTAATAATTAGTAAATTGTTAGTTTTTGTTAAATTTTCTTAAATTAAGTTTAATTTAAGAAAGTAATTATTAATGATATTTAAAAAACTCATGACAAATTCATAATTGTATTGATAATATTATTAATATTGTACTAGAAAAATTCGAATCAGCAGTTTATTTGTTAATTTTCAGAAAATTATCGATGAAATTTTTCTGAAATTATTTACGAAATGATTTTTGTAAGATAACTAATATAACATTATATACAGTATTTTTCTCATAAGGTGGCAAATAACTTCAGGGATGATTCTTTGATCAACTTCCAGCAAAAAATGTTATGGGTGAGACGGGGTTCAAGTATACTTACTTTCGAGCTACAGCCTATTGAAAAAATAGGTACCAGATTTTTTTTTGTATAAAAGCAACCATTAAGAGCTTGTTTTACAAGAAATTGATTTATATGAAATGATATAATTCTATTGAAATCACAAGCATTTTTCCAAATTTTGGAACCAAGAAAGCTGCAGTGGATTTTCTTTTCAACTAATTTCGCCTTGCTTAGTAAGAAAACTCCTTTAAAGTTTTGCAAAAGATTTTCTTAAATATCTCCAAAAATATTTTTGCTACAGCTTATCATCATATATTGCCAGAATCTGTGGATTCCCAGTGATCACAAAAAACGCTTAAAATCGCTCTATCTCTTCTAGTTTAGCCAGAAAACGCGTTTAAAGTTTTGCAAAAGATTTTTTTAAATATCTCCAAAAATATTTTTGCTACAGCCTATCATCATATATTGCCAGAATCTGTGGATTACCAGTGATCACAAAGAACGCTTAAAATCGCTCTATCTCTTCTAGTTTAGCCAGAAAACGCTTTTAAAGTTTTGCAAAAGATTTTTTTAAATATCTCCAAAAATATTTTTGCTACAGCCTATTATCATATCAGTGGCTTCAAGCACAAACGACTTAAGTCTGTTTTAGTGATTTCGAGATAAATGCATTTTAAACTTTAATTTTAATTTTGAAAAAAGTTATGAAGTTTTTTGAGCCAATTTTTTTTTTGATCGAAAGATAATTAAAAAAGGAAGCGATTAACTTATAATCTGAAGTAAAACAACTAATAGTATTCTCATAATTGCGAAAAAAGAGAGATAGGCGGTTATACAAAATTTATAAAAAGCATTTTGCAAAGCATATCTCGAGTTAGGCGATTTGTGAAAAATTACTTTTGCATTTTCGTCAAACTTAAGTCGACTTAAGCTGTTGTTGCAAAACTGAAGATATGGTTTTAGGTGACTTAAGTTATACTAAAAAGGGAAGAAATATATATATTATTTTTACGTTATGTGATTTTTCACTCTTTTTTCAAATCATTGTCATAAAAAACATAAATTGAGGTAAGAAATGAATAAATTTCAAGTAAAAATTATTTCTAAAAGTTAAAAATAATTTTTTCATTAAATTTAAAAAAGGTGACAGTATCTTTTATTCTCTCTCGAATTCTTCGACTAAATATGGAGGAGTATCTGCTAAGTCTCCAGTATTAATCGTTTTGTAAAATTTTTGAACCAAAGAATCAATAAATTGCATCAAGTACTCTAAGTTTTTCTTTTTTGGGACTAATTTTCTCTTCTTTTTCAATTCGGAGTATATCTTGAAAATCTAACTAGTTAACACCTCGTCTTAAAATATAAGAAAGCGTTGTTTGTATAAACTGTTTTTGTAAAATATTTTTTGGAAGTCAATTTTTTAAAATCTGTGGGGTGGCTCTTTCCACTAAAGAGAGTTTCAAAAAGTATTTCAACTACAAAAAGGCTTCATTGTGCAACGGATCTGAGCAAATAAATAAAGTTGTAGCATAAACATATTTATATGTAGTATCTATTCGTTTTTGTTTAAAACCCTTTTTTGGAAACAAGTTTCATCAAGGCATTGTGTAAAGGAGACCATTGTGTGTGATATTTACGTACTCTGAAATTGCTGATATGTTGTATCTTACATATTGTTTTTGTTTCAGATATGCCCATTAATGAAACCACATATACAGTTATCTGTATATGTTCTCGTGCCCGATAGGACTCGAAAATTTGCTTTTGAATGCTATTGAAAATCTTACATCTGTAGTTTTTACGACAAAAGAAACTTACTTGCCTTGTCAATTTTCATATTCATTTCCCAAATTCCTATCGTTGAAAGCCCTTTCTCTTGAATATTTCTTTAATTTGTTTTGTTTTGAAACCGAATATCTGTATTTTTTTGAACATCTTTTTCTACTTTATTTTATTTCAATGAACCCATCATTTACGTCGGATCCTGAAGAATTTTTGTTTAGAAATTTTAAAATCAGGATTATTAATACAATCACCACGACCAAAGTCAATTGCGGTTTTCAAAACTGTATTTACTTCGGTTTTCAAAGTAAGATCTGTTGATACTTGTTTATTTACTAAAGAACCAGTTTCGCTAATTTCTATGCTTAAAAACACTTTGAATCCGTTATGTTAATTTCAAATATAATGTAATACATCTAATATCCACCACAATCATTTCAACTCTCCTAGAAAGTTCCAAAACTTTTAACGTACATTGATTAAACGTGGATAAAGTTTATATTGGATAATTTTTATATTACTTAACAATTTCCAACATAAGCACATTTAAAAACAATAATAAATAACTGTCTTTGTAAAAAATACTTCCTTCGAAATAACAAAAATATCATAAATATTTGAAAATCGAATAAATTTGATCTCACGGAAATGAGTAATAAAAAGTATAACAAAATATTGTTATTCCCAGATGTACCAATTTTATTTATTGAAAACCCTTGCAAATTATAATAGTTTAAATATCCTAACAAAATGTGTTTTACTAGTGTATAATAAAAGTGTTGCTTTGTAATACAATAATTAGAATGAAAACTCTTGTTAAACACAAAAATTTGATCTTCCTAATAACATGTGTTTTACAAGGGCGTAATAAAACAACACTTTGTTTAATAATACAATTAGACCACAAAGGCAAAACAATCTACCATCAGGTAGCTAGGCACGTGTCATTTTAACATGGGAACTCCGTCTATTGAAAAAAACATTTGTCGCAGGTAAATCACGAAATGACCTACAAGATTATTTGTTAAATAAAAAAATTCATATCTTAAACATGGAATATTTGGGTAATTAGAGCATTAATAATGCAGGTAACTTGTGTACATGTTTTATATTTTGGGTTAAAAAATACAACTATCTTACTTGTCCCTGAATGTAAGATTTAATTTTAACTATAGTGAACAAGTTTTAAACCATGGACATAAAGTACCTACACTATAAATCACATAAAATAATATGTTAAGCGTTATAAAATATTTTTTATTATAAAAAACTAAAAAATATTCTATACTAATCATGTATTATTTCGAACACTAAACGCTTAACTTTGGTTTTTGGTTCTTATTTGCACGCGTTATAAAAACCTAACTCAACATAAGAAGCCTTTTGGAATATAATTGTATTTGCAATAATCGCCTAACTCGAGATGAGTTTAAACAACCAACAATTATTATTTTACACAAACCACTTATGTCGAGTTAGTATTTAAAAAAACTCAAAATTAATTTTGCAACAAACGCTTAACTCGAGATAAGCGGTTATAAAAATTCATACATGAAAAAAAATCTGATGTGATCAGCACATAACCGACCGCAATGTGTATTGTCTAGTTAAATGAAAGTGTTACAGAATATTATAAAAATGTCTGTTAAATACTTCTTTCCAATTTTTAGGACATTAGTAAGCTTATAGTTAACATACTTAGAAAAATGTAAATTTGGCTCTTAGTAGAGTTTCGCTTTGTGTTACCCGAATTCCCTGAAATGCTCGCCAGTTAGTTTCGGTAACAACCAGAACTCAAATATCAAATTTCAAGAATTTTCATCAATTTGTTCTGTGGATATGGTGAAAAATGTAAAATCGGCCCGCAAATCAGTTCTCGAGCCCTGATCTTTCCAAAAAAGTTATATGTTCATTGCTTTAATATGAGCAATTCATATATTAAATTTCAATGAAATCGGTTGATTATTTCTCTTTATATACACAAAAGTGTATGTTTGGCGCGTAGTAAACGTCTAGTTGCCGATGCCTGATCTTTCCAAAAAATTTACATGTTCATTGTTTTTATACGGGGAATTTATACATTAAATTTCAATGAAATCGGTTGATTATTTCTCTTTATATACACAAAAATGTATATTTGGCCCGTAGTAAACGCCCAGTTGCTGATGCCTGATTTCTTCCAAAAGTTAGGAATTTTTGCGTATGATCGAGCAAAGCTTATATATGAAATTTCAAGTAAATCGGTTGAATACTTTCTTCAAAATGGTGAAAAATGTAAAATCGGCCCGCAAATCCGTTTTCGAGCCCTGATCTTTCCAAAAAATTTACATGTTCATTGTTTTAATACGAGGAGTTCATATATTAAATTTCAATGAAATCGGCTGATTATTTCTCTTTATATACACAAAAACGTATATTTGGCCCGTAGTAAACGTCTAGTTGCCGATGCCTGATTTCTTCCAAAACATACGAATTTTTGCGGACGGTCGAGCTGAGCTTATATATAAAATTTCAAGTAAATCGGTTGAATACTTTCTTCAAAATGTTCAAAAATGTAAAACAGGCCCGCTAAAAAGTGCAGTTCCCGAGGCCTGATATATACCAAAAGTTGATCGATCCGTGCCATGGTGGAAACAAACTTACATATAAAATTTCATCAAAATCGGTTCAGCCGAACTTGAGATACACGCGTGCACACACAGACCGACAGACCGACAGACCGACAGGTTGCTAAAAATAGTTTATTTACACTTCCCTGCTATGGAGAAGTACGTTCCCACCGAAAACTCGATATTGAAAATTTGTTGCCATCACATAACCTACCTATTGTTTACACAATACGGTCGGTAAAAAAATGTCACAAATTTTGATTTGCAACAACAGCCTATCTCGAAATAAGTGGTTTGTCAAAAACATAAAAAAGATGTTTTCTGATCTTAACTCGATTTAGGCGATTAGTGCAAGTGCACTTAGTTACCATTTCGAGTTAGGTCATGTGTGAATTCGACAATAACTCCGGCTACAACAGTCGTAGAACCACCAAATTTTGTGAGCATATGAAACTCAAAACGGAGAATTCGCTGGTAAACATATCTCATTTTTGTCTTAACTCGAGTTAGGCGGTTTGTGTTTGAGGCCACTGATATATTGCCAGAATCTGTGGACTCCCAGTGATCACAAAAAACACTTTAAGTCGCTCTATCTCTTCTAGTTTAGCCAGAAAACGCGTTTAAAGTTTTGCAAAAGATTTTTTTTAAATATCTCCAAAAATATTTTTGCTACAACCTATCATCATATATTGCCAGAATCTGTGGATTCCCAGTGATCACAAAGAACGCTTAAAATCGCGCTATCTCTTCTAGTTTAGCCAAAAAACGCGTTTAAAGTTTTGCAAAAGATTTTTTAAATATCTCCAAAAATATTTTTGCTACAGCCTATTATCATATATCGGCAGAATCTGTGCATTCCCAGTAATCACAAAAAACACGTAGAATCGCTCTATTCCCAGTGATCACAAAAAAGACGTAGAATCGCTCTATCTCTTCTAGTTTAGCCAGAAAACGCGTTTAAAGTTTTGCAAGTGATTTTTTCAAATATCTCCAAAAATATTTTTGCTACAGCCTATTATGATATATTGCCAGAATCTGTGGATTCCCAGTGATCACAAAAATCACTTAAAATCGCTCTATCTCTTCTAGTTTAGCCAGAAAACGCGTTTAAAGTTTTGCAAGTGATTTTTTCGAATATCTCCAAAAATATTTTTGCTACAACCTATTATCATATATCGGCAGAATCTGTGCATTCCCAGTGATCACAAAAAAACACGTAGAATCGCTCTATCTCTTCTAGTTTAGCCAGAAAACGCGTTTAAAGTTTTGCAAAAGATTTTTTTTAAATATCTCCAAAAATATTTTTGCTACAACCTATCATCATCTATTGCCAGAATCTGTGGATTGCCAGTGATCACAAAAAACGCTTAAAATCGCTATATCTCTGCTAGTTCAGCTAGAAAACGCGTTTAAAGTTTTGCAAAAGATTTTTTTAAATATCTCCAAAAATATTTTTGCTACAGCCTATTATCATATATTGAATCTGTGGACTCCCAGTGATCACAAAAAACACTTTAAGTCGCTCTATCTCTTGTAGTTTAGCCAGAAAACGCGTTTAAAGTTTTGCAAAAGATTTTTTTTAAATATCTCCAAAAATATTTTTGCTACAACTTATCATCATATATTGCCAGAATCTGTGGATTCCCAGTGATCACAAAGAACGCTTAAAATCGCTCTATCTCTTCTAGTTTAGCCAAAAAACGCGTTTAAAGTTTTGCAAAAGATTTTTTTAAATATCTCCAAAAATATTTTTGCTACAGCCTATTATGATATATTGCCAGAATCTGTGGATTCCCAGTGATCACAAAAAACACGTAGAATCGCTCTATCTCTTCTAGTTTAGCCAGAAAACGCGTTTAAAGTTTTGCAAAAGATTTTTTTAAATATCTCCAAAAATATTTTTGCTACAGCCTATTATCATATATTGCCAGAATCTGTGGACTCCCAGTGATCACAAAAAACACTTTAAGTCGCTCTATCTCTTCTAGTTTAGCCAGAAAACGCGTTTAAAGTTTTGCAAAAGATTTTTTTTAAATATCTCCAAAAATATTTTTGCTACAACCTATCATCATATATTGCCAGAATCTGTGGATTCCCAGTGATCACAAAGAACGCTTAAAATCGCTCTATCTCTTCTAGTTTAGCCAAAAAACGCGTTTAAAGTTTTGCAAAAGATTTTTTTAAATATCTCCAAAAATATTTTTGCTACAGCCTATTATGATATATTGCCAGAATCTGTGGATTCCCAGTGATCACAAAAAACACGTAGAATCGCTCTATCTCTTCTAGTTTAGCCAGAAAACGCGTTTAAAAATTTTTTTTTAAATATCTCCAAAAATATTTTTGCTACAGCCTATTATCATATATCGGTAGAATCTGTGCATTCCCAGTGATCACAAAAAACACGTAGAATCGCTCTATCTCTTCTAGTTTAGCCAGAAAACGTGTTTAAAGTTTTGCAAGTGATTTTTTCGAATATTTCCAAAAATATTTTTGCTACAACCTATTATCATATATCGGCAGAATCTGTGCATTCCCAGTGATCACAAAAAACACTTAGAATCGCTCTATCTCTTCTAGTTTAGCCAGAAAACGCGTTTAAAGTTTTGCAAGTGATTTTTTCGAATATCTCCAAAAATATTTTTGCTACAACCTATTATCACATATCGGCAGAATCTGTGCATTCCCAGTGATCACAAAAAGCACGTAGAATCGCTCTATCTCTCCTAGTTTAGCCAGAAAACGCGTTTAAAGTTTTGCAAGTGATTTTTTTAAATATCTCAAAAAATATTTTTGCTACAACCCATTGTCATATATCGGCAGAATCTGTGCATTCCCAGTGATCACAAAAAACACGTAGAATCGCTCTATCTCTTCTAGTTTAGCCAGAAAACGCGTTTAAAGTTTTGCAAGTGATTTTTTTAAATATCTCCAAAAATATTTTTGCTACAACCTATTATCATATATCGGCAGAATCTGTGCATTCCCAGTGATCACAAAAAACACGTAGAATCGCTCTATCTCTTCTAGTTTAGCCAGAAAACGCGTTTAAAGTTTTGCAAGTGATTTTTTCGAATATCTCAAAAAATATTTTTGCTACAACCTATTATCATATATCGACAGAATCTGTGCATTCCCAGTGATCACAAAAAAGACGTAGAATCGCTCTATCTCTTCTAGTTTAGCCAGAAAACGCGTTTAAAGTTTTGCAAGTGATTTTTTCGAATATCTCCGAAAATATTTTTGCTACAACCTATTATCATATATCGGCAGAATCTGTGCATTCACAGTGATCACAAAAAACACGTAGAATCGCTCTATCTCTTCTAGTTTAGCCAGAAAACGCGTTTAAATTATTGCAAATGATTTTTTTAAATATCTCTAAAAATATTTTTGCTACAACCTATTATCATATATCGGCAGAATCTGTGCATTCCCAGTGATCATAAAAAGACGTAGAATCGCTCTATCTCTTCTAGTTTAGCCAGGAAACGCGTTTAAAGTTTTGCAAGTGATTTTTTCGAATATCTCCGAAAATATTTTTGCTACAACCTATTATCATATATCGGCAGAATCTGTGCATTCACAGTGATCACAAAAAACACGTAGAATCGCTCTATCTCTTCTAGTTTAGCCAGAAAACGCGTTTAAAGTTTTGCAAGTGATTTTTTTAAATATCTCAAAAAATATTTCTGCTACAACCTATTATCATATATCGGCAGAATCTGTGCATTCCCAGTGATCACAAAAAACACGTAGAATCCCTCTATCTCTGCTATTTCAGCCAGAAAACGCGTTTAAAGTTTTGCAAAAGATTTTTTTAAATATCTCCAAAAATATTTTTGCTACAGCCTATTATCATATATTGCCAGAATCTGTGGACTCCCAGTGATCACAAAAAACACTTTAAGTCGCTCTATCTCTTCTAGTTTAGCCAGAAAACGCGTTTAAAGTTTTGCAAAAGATTTTTTTTAAATATCTCCAAAAAAATTTTTGCTACAACCTATCATCATATTTTGCCAGAATCTGTGGATTCCCAGTGATCACAAAGAACGCTTAATATCGCTCTATCTCTTCTAGTTTAGCCAAAAAACGCGTTTAAAGTTTTGCAAAAGATTTTTTTAAATATCTCCAAAAATATTTTTGCTACAGCCTATTATGATATATTGCCAGAATCTGTGGATTCCCAGTGATCACAAAAAACACGTAGAATCGCTCTATCTCTTCTAGTTTAGCCAGAAAACGCGTTTAAAAATTTTTTTTTAAATATCTCCAAAAATATTTTTGCTACAGCCTATTATCATATATCGGCAGAATCTGTGCATTCCCAGTGATCACAAAAAACACGTAGAATAGCTCTATCTCTTCTAGTTTAGCCAGAAAACGTGTTTAAAGTTTTGCAAGTGATTTTTTCGAAAATCTCCAAAAATATTTTTGCTACAACCTATTATCACATATCGGCAGAATATGTGCATTCCCAGTGATCACAAAAAACACGTAGAATCGCTCTATCTCTCCTAGTTTAGCCAGAAAACGCGTTTAAAGTTTTGCAAGTGATTTTTTTAAATATCTCAAAAAATATTTTTGCTACAACCCATTATCATATATCGGCAGAATCTGTGCATTCCCAGTGATCACAAAAAACACGTAGAATCGCTCTATCTCTTCTAGTTTAGCCAGGAAACGCGTTTAAAGTTTTGCAAATGATTTTTTTAAATATCTCCAAAAATATTTTTGCTACAACCTATTATCATATATCGGCAGAATCTGTGCATTCCCAGTGATCACAAAAAAGACGTAGAATCGCTCTATCTCTTCTAGTTTAGCCGGAAAACGCATTTAAAGTTTTGCAAATGATTTTTTTAAATATCTCCAAAAATATTTTTGCTACAACCTATTATCATATATCGGCAGAATCTGTGCATTCCCAGTGATCACAAAAAACACGTAGAATCGCTCTATCTCTTCTAGTTTAGCCAGAAAACGCGTTTAAAGTTTTGCAAGTGATTTTTTTAAATATCTCAAAAAATATTTCTGCTACAACCTATTATCATATATCGGCAGAATCTGTGCATTCCCAGTGATCACAAAAAACACGTAGAATCCCTCTATCTCTGCTATTTCAGCCAGAAAACGCGTTTAAAGTTTTGCAAAAGATTTTTTTAAATATCTCCAAAAATATTTTTGCTACAGCCTATTATCATATATTGCCAGAATCTGTGGACTCCCAGTGATCACAAAAAACACTTTAAGTCGCTCTATCTCTTCTACTTTAGCCAGAAAACGCGTTTAAAGTTTTGCAAAAGATTTTTTTTAAATATCTCCAAAAATATTTTTGCTACAACCTATCATCATATTTTGCCAGAATCTGTGGATTCCCAGTGATCACAAAGAACGCTTAATATCGCTCTATCTCTTCTAGTTTAGCCAAAAAACGCGTTTAAAGTTTTGCAAAAGATTTTTTTAAATATCTCCAAAAATATTTTTGCTACAGCCTATTATGATATATTGCCAGAATCTGTGGATTCCCAGTGATCACAAAAAACACGTAGAATCGCTCTATCTCTTCTAGTTTAGCCAGAAAACGCGTTTAAAAATTTTTTTTTAAATATCTCCAAAAATATTTTTGCTACAGCCTATTATCATATATCGGCAGAATCTGTGCATTCCCAGTGATCACAAAAAACACGTAGAATAGCTCTATCTCTTCTAGTTTAGCCAGAAAACGTGTTTAAAGTTTTGCAAGTGATTTTTTCGAATATTTCCAAAAATATTTTTGCTACAACCTATTATCATATATCGGCAGAATCTGTGCATTCCCAGTGATCACAAAAAACACTTAGAATCGCTCTATCTCTTCTAGTTTAGCCAGAAAACGCGTTTAAAGTTTTGCAAGTGATTTTTTCAAATATCTCCAAAAATATTTTTGCTACAACCTATTATCATATATCGGCAGAATATGTGCATTCCCAGTGATCACAAAAAACACGTAGAATCGCTCTATCTCTCCTAGTTTAGCCAGAAAACGCGTTTAAAGTTTTGCAAGTGATTTTTTTAAATATCTCAAAAAATATTTTTGCTACAACCCATTATCATATATCGGCAGAATCTGTGCATTCCCAGTGATCACAAAAAACACGTAGAATCGCTCTATCTCTTCTAGTTTAGCCAGGAAACGCGTTTAAAGTTTTGCAAATGATTTTTTTAAATATCTCCAAAAATATTTTTGCTACAACCTATTATCATATATCGGCAGAATCTGTGCATTCCCAGTGATCACAAAAAAGACGTAGAATCGCTCTATCTCTTCTAGTTTAGCCGGAAAACGCATTTAAAGTTTTGCAAATGATTTTTTTAAATATCTCCAAAAATATTTTTGCTACAACCTATTATCATATATCGGCAGAATCTGTGCATTCCCAGTGATCACAAAAAAGACGTAGAATCGCTCTATCTCTTCTAGTTTAGCCAGAAAACGCGTTTAAAGTTTTGCAAGTGATTTTTTTAAATATCTCCAAAAATATTTTTGCTACAACCTATTATCATATATCGGCAGAATCTGTGCATTCCCAGTGATCACAAAAAACACGTAGAATCGCTCTATCTCTTCTAGTTTAGCCAGAAAACGCATTTAAAGTATTGCAAGTGATTTTTTCGAATATCTCCAAAAATATTTTTGCTACAACCTATTATCACATATCGGCAGAATCTGTGCATTCCCAGTGATCACAAAAAGCACGTAGAATCGCTCTATCTCTTCTAGTTTAGCCAGAAAACGCGTTTAAAGTTTTGCAAGTGATGTTTTCGAATATCTCCAAAAATATTTTTGCTACAACCTATTATCATATATCGGCAGAATCTGTGCATTCCTAGTGGTCACAAAAAACACGTAGAATCGCTCTATCTCTTCTAGTTTAGCCAGAAAACGCGTTTAAAGTTTTGCAAATGATTTTTTCGAATATCTCCAAAAATATTTTTGCTACAACCTATTATCATATATCGGCAGAATCTGTGCATTCCCAGTGATCACAAAAAAACATGTAGAATCGCTCTATCTCTTCTAGTTTAGCCAAAAAACGCGTTTAAAGTTTTGCAAGTGATTTTTTTAAATATCTCCAAAAATATTTTTGATACAACCTATTATCATATATCGGCAGAATCTGTGCATTCCCAGTAATCACAAAAAACACGTAGAATCGCTCTATCTCTTCTAGTTTAGCCAGAAAACGCGTTTAAAGTTTTGCAAGTGATTTTTTTCGAATATCTCAAAAAATATTTTTGCTACAACCTATTATCATATATCGACAGAATCTGTGCATTCCCAGTGATCACAAAAAAGACGTAGAATCGCTCTATCTCTTCTAGTTTAGCCAGAAAACGCGTTTAAAGTTTTGCAAGTGATTTTTTCGAATATCTCCGAAAATATTTTTGCTACAACCTATTATCATATATCGGCAGAATCTGTGCATTCCCAGTGATCACAAAAAACACGTAGAATCGCTCTATCTCTTCTAGTTTAGCCAGAAAACGCGTTTAAAGTGTTGCAAATGATTTTTTTAAATATCTAAAAAAATATTTTTGCTACAACCTATTATCATATATCGGCAGAATCTGTGCATTCCCAGTGATAACAAAAAAGACGTAGAATCGCTCTATCTCTTCTAGTTTAGCCAGAAAACGCGTTTAAAGTTTTGCAAGTGATTTTTTCGAATATCTCCAAAAATATTTTTGCTACAACCTATTATCATATATCGGCAGAATCTGTGCATTCCTAGTGATCACAAAAAACACGTAGAATCGCTCTATCTCTTCTAGTTTAGCCAGAAAACGCGTTTAAAGTTTTGCAAATGATTTTTTCGAATATCTCCAAAAATATTTTTGCTACAACCTATTATCATATATCGGCAGAATCTGTGCATTCCCAGTGATCACAAAAAAACATGTAGAATCGCTCTATCTCTTCTAGTTTAGCCAGAAAACGCGTTTAAAGTTTTGCAAGTGATTTTTTCGAATATCTCCAAAAATATTTTTGCTACAACCTATTATCATATATCGGCAGAATCTGTGCATTCACAGTGATCACAAAAACACGTAGAATCGCTCTATCTCTTCTAGTTTAGCCAGAAAACGCGTTTAAAGTTTTGCAAGTGATTTTTTCAAATATCTCCAAAAATATTTTTGCTACAACCTATTATCATATATCAGCAGATTCTGTGCATTCCCAGTGATCACAAAAAACACGTAGAATCGCTCTATCTCTTCTAGTTTCTAGCCAGAAAACGCGTTTAAAGTTTTGCAAGTGATTTTTTCAAATATCTCCAAAAATATTTTTGCTACAACCTATTATCATATATCGGCAGAATCTGTGCATTCCCAGTGATCACAAAAAACACGTAGAATCGCTCTATATCTTCTAGTTTAGCCAGAAAACGCATTTAAAGTTTTGCAAATGATTTTTTTAAATATCTCAAAAAATAATTTTGCTACAACCTATTATTATATATCGGCAGAATCTGTGCATTCCCAGTGATCACAAAAAACACGTAGAATCGCTCTATCTCTTCTAGTTTAGCCAGAAAACGCGTTTAAAGTTTTGCAGATGATTTTTTTAAATATCTCCAAAAATATTTTTGCTACAACCTATTTTCATATATCGGCAGAATCTGTGCATTCCCAGTGATCACAAAAAACACGTAGAATCGCTCTATCTCTTCTAGTTTATACCAGAAAACGCGTTTAAAGTTTTTGCTACAACCTATTATCATATATCGGCAGAATCTGTGCATTCACAGTGATCACAAAAAACACGTAGAATCGCTCTATCTCTTCTAGTTTAGCCAGAAAACGCGTTTAAAGTTTTGCAAGTGATTTTTTCGAATATCTCCAAAAATATTTTTGCTACAATATATTATCATATATCGGCAGAATCTGTGCATTCCCAGTGATCACAAAAAACACGTAGAATCGCTCTATCTCTTCTAGTTTAGCCAGAAAACGCGTTTAAAGTTTTGCAAGTGATTTTTTCGAATATCTCCAAAAATATTTTTGCTACAACCTATTATCATATATCGGCAGAATCTGTGCATTCACAGTGATCACAAAAAAGACGTAGAATTGCTCTATCTCTTCTAGTTTAGCCAGAAAACGCATTTAAAGTTTTGCAAATGATTTTTTTAAATATCTCAAAAAATAGTTTTGCTACAACCTATTATTATATATCGGCAGAATCTGTGCATTCCCAGTGATCACAAAAAACACGTAGAATCGCTCTATCTCTTCTAGTTTAGCCAGAAAACGCGTTTAAAGTTTTGCAAATGATTTTTTTAAATATCTCCAAAAATATTTTTGCTACAACCTATTTTCATATATCGGCAGAATCTGTGCATTCCCAGTGATCACAAAAAACACGTAGAATCGCTCTATCTCTTCTAGTTTAGCCAGAAAACGCGTTTAAAGTTTTTGCTACAACCTATTATCATATATCGGCAGAATCTTTGCATTCACAGTGATCACAAAAAACACGTAGAATCGCTCTATCTCTTCTAGTTTAGCCAGAAAACGCGTTTAAAGTTTTGCAAATGATTTTTTTAAATATCTCCAAAAATATTTTTGCTACAACCTCTTATCATATATCGGCAGAATCTGTGCATTCCCAGTGATCACAAAAAAGACGTAGAATCGCTCTATCTCTTCTAGTTTAGCCAGAAAACGCGTTTAAAGTTTTGCAAGTGATTTTTTCGAATATCTCCAAAAATATTTTTGCAACAACCTATTATCATATATCGGCAGAATCTGTGCATTCCCAGTGATCACAAAAAACACGTAGAATCGCTCTATCTCTTCTAGTTTAGCCAGAAAACGCGTTTAAAGTTTTGCAAGTGATTTTTTCGAATATCTCCAAAAATATTTTTGCTACAACCTATTATCATATATCGGCAGAATCTGTGCATCCCCAGTGATCACAAAAAACACGTAGAATCGCTCTATCTCTTCTAGTTTAGCCAGAAAACGCATTTAAAGTTTTGCAAATGATTTTTTTAAATATCTCAAAAAATATTTTTGCTACTCGTACAACCTATTATTATATATCGGCAGAATCTGTGCATTCCCAGTGATCACAAAAAACACGTAGAATCGCTCTATCTCTTCTAGTTTAGCCAGAAAACGCGTTTAAAGTTTTGCAAGTGATTTTTTCGAATATCTCCAAAAATATTTTTGCTACAACCTATTATCATATATCGGCAGAATCTGTGCATTCCCAGTGATCACAAAAAACACGTAGAATCGCTCTATCTCTTCTAGTTTAGTCAGAAAACGCGTTTAAAGTTTTGCAAGTGATTTTTTCGAATATCTCCAAAAATATTTTTGCTACAACCTATTATCATATATCGGCAGAATCTGTGCATTCACAGTGATCACAAAAACACGTAGAATCGCTCTATCTCTTCTAGTTTAGCCAGAAAACGCGTTTAAAGTTTTGCAAGTGATTTTTTCAAATATCTCCAAAAATATTTTTGCTACAACCTATTATCATATATCAGCAGATTCTGTGCATTCCCAGTGATCACAAAAAACACGTAGAATCGCTCTATCTCTTCTAGTTTCTAGCCAGAAAACGCGTTTAAAGTTTTGCAAGTGATTTTTTCAAATATCTCCAAAAATATTTTTGCTTCAACCTATTATCATATATCGGCAGAATCTGTGCATTCCCAGTGATCACAAAAAACACGTAGAATCGCTCTATATCTTCTAGTTTAGCCAGAAAACGCATTTAAAGTTTTGCAAATGATTTTTTTAAATATCTCAAAAAATAATTTTGCTACAACCTATTATTATATATCGGCAGAATCTGTGCATTCCCAGTGATCACAAAAAACACGTAGAATCGCTCTATCTCTTCTAGTTTAGCCAGAAAACGCGTTTAAAGTTTTGCAGATGATTTTTTTAAATATCTCCAAAAATATTTTTGCTACAACCTATTTTCATATATCGGCAGAATCTGTGCATTCCCAGTGATCACAAAAAACACGTAGAATCGCTCTATCTCTTCTAGTTTATACCAGAAAACGCGTTTAAAGTTTTTGCTACAACCTATTATCATATATCGGCAGAATCTGTGCATTCACAGTGATCACAAAAAACACGTAGAATCGCTCTATCTCTTCTAGTTTAGCCAGAAAACGCATTTAAAGTTTTGCAAATGATTTTTTTAAATATCTCAAAAAATAGTTTTGCTACAACCTATTATTATATATCGGCAGAATCTGTGCATTCCCAGTGATCACAAAAAACACGTAGAATCGCTCTATCTCTTCTAGTTTAGCCAGAAAACGCGTTTAAAGTTTTGCAAATGATTTTTTTAAATATCTCCAAAAATATTTTTGCTACAACCTATTTTCATATATCGGCAGAATCTGTGCATTCCCAGTGATCACAAAAAACACGTAGAATCGCTCTATCTCTTCTAGTTTAGCCAGAAAACGCGTTTAAAGTTTTTGCTACAACCTATTATCATATATCGGCAGAATCTTTGCATTCACAGTGATCACAAAAAACACGTAGAATCGCTCTATCTCTTCTAGTTTAGCCAGAAAACGCGTTTAAAGTTTTGCAAATGATTTTTTTAAATATCTCCAAAAATATTTTTGCTACAACCTATTATCATATATCGGCAGAATCTGTGCATTCCCAGTGATCACAAAAAAGACGTAGAATCGCTCTATCTCTTCTAGTTTAGCCAGAAAACGCGTTTAAAGTTTTGCAAGTGATTTTTTCGAATATCTCCAAAAATATTTTTGCAACAACCTATTATCATATATCGGCAGAATCTGTGCATTCCCAGTGATCACAAAAAACACGTAGAATCGCTCTATCTCTTCTAGTTTAGCCAGAAAACGCGTTTAAAGTTTTGCAAGTGATTTTTTCGAATATCTCCAAAAATATTTTTGCTACAACCTATTATCATATATCGGCAGAATCTGTGCATCCCCAGTGATCACAAAAAACACGTAGAATCGCTCTATCTCTTCTAGTTTAGCCAGAAAACGCATTTAAAGTTTTGCAAATGATTTTTTTAAATATCTCAAAAAATATTTTTGCTACTCGTACAACCTATTATTATATATCGGCAGAATCTGTGCATTCCCAGTGATCACAAAAAACACGTAGAATCGCTCTATCTCTTCTAGTTTAGCCAGAAAACGCGTTTAAAGTTTTGCAAGTGATTTTTTCGAATATCTCCAAAAATATTTTTGCTACAACCTATTATCATATATCGGCAGAATCTGTGCATTCCCAGTGATCACAAAAAAGACGTAGAATCGCTCTATCTCTTCTAGTTTAGTCAGAAAACGCGTTTAAAGTTTTGCAAGTGATTTTTTCGAATATCTCCAAAAATATTTTTGCTACAACCTATTATCATATATCGGCAGAATCTGTGCATTCACAGTGATCACAAAAAACACGTAGAATCGCTCTATCTCTTCTAGTTTAGCCGGAAAACGCGTTTAAAGTTTTGCAAATGATTTTTTTAAATATCTCCAAAAATATTTTTGCTACAACCTATTATCATATATCGGCAGAATCTGTGCATTCCCAGTGATCACAAAAAAACATGTAGAATCGCTCTATCTCTTCTAGTTTAGCCAGAAAACGCGTTTAAAGTTTTGCAAGTGATTTTTTCGAATATCTCCAAAAATATTTTTGCTACAACCTATTATCATATATCGGCAGAATCTGTGCATTCACAGTGATCACAAAAACACGTAGAATCGCTCTATCTCTTCTAGTTTAGCCAGAAAACGCGTTTAAAGTTTTGCAAGTGATTTTTTCAAATATCTCCAAAAATATTTTTGCTACAACCTATTATCATATATCAGCAGATTCTGTGCATTCCCAGTGATCACAAAAAACACGTAGAATCGCTCTATCTCTTCTAGTTTCTAGCCAGAAAACGCGTTTAAAGTTTTGCAAGTGATTTTTTCAAATATCTCCAAAAATATTTTTGCTACAACCTATTATCATATATCGGCAGAATCTGTGCATTCCCAGTGATCACAAAAAACACGTAGAATCGCTCTATATCTTCTAGTTTAGCCAGAAAACGCATTTAAAGTTTTGCAAATGATTTTTTTAAATATCTCAAAAAATAATTTTGCTACAACCTATTATTATATATCGGCAGAATCTGTGCATTCCCAGTGATCACAAAAAACACGTAGAATCGCTCTATCTCTTCTAGTTTAGCCAGAAAACGCGTTTAAAGTTTTGCAGATGATTTTTTTAAATATCTCCAAAAATATTTTTGCTACAACCTATTTTCATATATCGGCAGAATCTGTGCATTCCCAGTGATCACAAAAAACACGTAGAATCGCTCTATCTCTTCTAGTTTATACCAGAAAACGCGTTTAAAGTTTTTGCTACAACCTATTATCATATATCGGCAGAATCTGTGCATTCACAGTGATCACAAAAAACACGTAGAATCGCTCTATCTCTTCTAGTTTAGCCAGAAAACGCGTTTAAAGTTTTGTAAATGATTTTTTCAAATATCCCCACAAATATTTTTGCTACAACCTATTATCATATATCGGCAGAATCTGTGCATTCCCAATGATCACAAAAAAGACGTAGAATCGCTCTATCTCTTCTAGTTTAGCCAGAAAACGCGTTTAAAGTTTTGCAAGTGATTTTTTCGAATATCTCCAAAAATATTTTTGCTACAATATATTATCATATATCGGCAGAATCTGTGCATTCCCAGTGATCACAAAAAACACGTAGAATCGCTCTATCTCTTCTAGTTTAGCCAGAAAACGCGTTTAAAGTTTTGCAAGTGATTTTTTCGAATATCTCCAAAAATATTTTTGCTACAACCTATTATCATATATCGGCAGAATCTGTGCATTCACAGTGATCACAAAAAAGACGTAGAATTGCTCTATCTCTTCTAGTTTAGCCAGAAAACGCATTTAAAGTTTTGCAAATGATTTTTTTAAATATCTCAAAAAATAGTTTTGCTACAACCTATTATTATATATCGGCAGAATCTGTGCATTCCCAGTGATCACAAAAAACACGTAGAATCGCTCTATCTCTTCTAGTTTAGCCAGAAAACGCGTTTAAAGTTTTGCAAATGATTTTTTTAAATATCTCCAAAAATATTTTTGCTACAACCTATTTTCATATATCGGCAGAATCTGTGCATTCCCAGTGATCACAAAAAACACGTAGAATCGCTCTATCTCTTCTAGTTTAGCCAGAAAACGCGTTTAAAGTTTTTGCTACAACCTATTATCATATATCGGCAGAATCTTTGCATTCACAGTGATCACAAAAAACACGTAGAATCGCTCTATCTCTTCTAGTTTAGCCAGAAAACGCGTTTAAAGTTTTGCAAATGATTTTTTTAAATATCTCCAAAAATATTTTTGCTACAACCTATTATCATATATCGGCAGAATCTGTGCATTTCCAGTGATCACAAAAAAGACGTAGAATCGCTCTATCTCTTCTAGTTTAGCCAGAAAACGCGTTTAAAGTTTTGCAAGTGATTTTTTCGAATATCTCCAAAAATATTTTTGCAACAACCTATTATCATATATCGGCAGAATCTGTGCATTCCCAGTGATCACAAAAAACACGTAGAATCGCTCTATCTCTTCTAGTTTAGCCAGAAAACGCGTTTAAAGTTTTGCAAGTGATTTTTTCGAATATCTCCAAAAATATTTTTGCTACAACCTATTATCATATATCGGCAGAATCTGTGCATCCCCAGTGATCACAAAAAACACGTAGAATCGCTCTATCTCTTCTAGTTTAGCCAGAAAACGCATTTAAAGTTTTGCAAATGATTTTTTTAAATATCTCAAAAAATATTTTTGCTACTCGTACAACCTATTATTATATATCGGCAGAATCTGTGCATTCCCAGTGATCACAAAAAACACGTAGAATCGCTCTATCTCTTCTAGTTTAGCCAGAAAACGCGTTTAAAGTTTTGCAAGTGATTTTTTCGAATATCTCCAAAAATATTTTTGCTACAACCTATTATCATATATCGGCAGAATCTGTGCATTCCCAGTGATCACAAAAAACACGTAGAATCGCTCTATCTCTTCTAGTTTAGCCAGAAAACGCGTTTAAAGTTTTGCAAGTGATTTTTTCGAATATCTCCAAAAATATTTTTGCTACAACCTATTATCATATATCGGCAGAATCTGTGCATCCCCAGTGATCACAAAAAACACGTAGAATCGCTCTATCTCTTCTAGTTTAGCCAGAAAACGCATTTAAAGTTTTGCAAATGATTTTTTTAAATATCTCAAAAAATATTTTTGCTACTCGTACAACCTATTATTATATATCGGCAGAATCTGTGCATTCCCAGTGATCACAAAAAACACGTAGAATCGCTCTATCTCTTCTAGTTTAGCCAGAAAACGCGTTTAAAGTTTTGCAAGTGATTTTTTCGAATATCTCCAAAAATATTTTTGCTACAACCTATTATCATATATCGGCAGAATCTGTGCATTCCCAGTGATCACAAAAAACACGTAGAATCGCTCTATCTCTTCTAGTTTAGTCAGAAAACGCGTTTAAAGTTTTGCAAGTGATTTTTTCGAATATCTCCAAAAATATTTTTGCTACAACCTATTATCATATATCGGCAGAATCTGTGCATTCACAGTGATCACAAAAAACACGTAGAATCGCTCTATCTCTTCTAGTTTAGCCGGAAAACGCGTTTAAAGTTTTGCAAATGATTTTTTTAAATATCTCCAAAAATATTTTTGCTACAACCTATTATCATATATCGGCAGAATCTGTGCATTCCCAGTGATCACAAAAAAACATGTAGAATCGCTCTATCTCTTCTAGTTTAGCCAGAAAACGCGTTTAAAGTTTTGCAAGTGATTTTTTCGAATATCTCCAAAAATATTTTTGCTACAACCTATTATCATATATCGGCAGAATCTGTGCATTCACAGTGATCACAAAAACACGTAGAATCGCTCTATCTCTTCTAGTTTAGCCAGAAAACGCGTTTAAAGTTTTGCAAGTGATTTTTTCAAATATCTCCAAAAATATTTTTGCTACAACCTATTATCATATATCAGCAGATTCTGTGCATTCCCAGTGATCACAAAAAACACGTAGAATCGCTCTATCTCTTCTAGTTTCTAGCCAGAAAACGCGTTTAAAGTTTTGCAAGTGATTTTTTCAAATATCTCCAAAAATATTTTTGCTACAACCTATTATCATATATCGGCAGAATCTGTGCATTCCCAGTGATCACAAAAAACACGTAGAATCGCTCTATATCTTCTAGTTTAGCCAGAAAACGCATTTAAAGTTTTGCAAATGATTTTTTTAAATATCTCAAAAAATAATTTTGCTACAACCTATTATTATATATCGGCAGAATCTGTGCATTCCCAGTGATCACAAAAAACACGTAGAATCGCTCTATCTCTTCTAGTTTAGCCAGAAAACGCGTTTAAAGTTTTGCAGATGATTTTTTTAAATATCTCCAAAAATATTTTTGCTACAACCTATTTTCATATATCGGCAGAATCTGTGCATTCCCAGTGATCACAAAAAACACGTAGAATCGCTCTATCTCTTCTAGTTTATACCAGAAAACGCGTTTAAAGTTTTTGCTACAACCTATTATCATATATCGGCAGAATCTGTGCATTCACAGTGATCACAAAAAACACGTAGAATCGCTCTATCTCTTCTAGTTTAGCCAGAAAACGCGTTTAAAGTTTTGTAAATGATTTTTTCAAATATCCCCCCAAATATTTTTGCTACAACCTATTATCATATATCGGCAGAATCTGTGCATTCCCAATGATCACAAAAAAGACGTAGAATCGCTCTATCTCTTCTAGTTTAGCCAGAAAACGCGTTTAAAGTTTTGCAAGTGATTTTTTCGAATATCTCCAAAAATATTTTTGCTACAATATATTATCATATATCGGCAGAATCTGTGCATTCCCAGTGATCACAAAAAACACGTAGAATCGCTCTATCTCTTCTAGTTTAGCCAGAAAACGCGTTTAAAGTTTTGCAAGTGATTTTTTCGAATATCTCCAAAAATATTTTTGCTACAACCTATTATCATATATCGGCAGAATCTGTGCATTCACAGTGATCACAAAAAAGACGTAGAATTGCTCTATCTCTTCTAGTTTAGCCAGAAAACGCATTTAAAGTTTTGCAAATGATTTTTTTAAATATCTCAAAAAATAGTTTTGCTACAACCTATTATCATATATCAGCAGAATCTGTGCATTCCCAGTGATCACAAAAAACACGTAGAATCGCTCTATCTCTTCTAGTTTAGCCAGAAAACGCGTTTAAAGTTTTGCAAATGATTTTTTTAAATATCTCCAAAAATATTTTTGCTACAACCTATTTTCATATATCGGCAGAATCTGTGCATTCCCAGTGATCACAAAAAACACGTAGAATCGCTCTATCTCTTCTAGTTTAGCCAGAAAACGCGTTTAAAGTTTTTGCTACAACCTATTATCATATATCGGCAGAATCTTTGCATTCACAGTGATCACAAAAAACACGTAGAATCGCTCTATCTCTTCTAGTTTAGCCAGAAAACGCGTTTAAAGTTTTGCAAATGATTTTTTTAAATATCTCCAAAAATATTTTTGCTACAACCTATTATCATATATCGGCAGAATCTGTGCATTCCCAGTGATCACAAAAAAGACGTAGAATCGCTCTATCTCTTCTAGTTTAGCCAGAAAACGCGTTTAAAGTTTTGCAAGTGATTTTTTCGAATATCTCCAAAAATATTTTTGCAACAACCTATTATCATATATCGGCAGAATCTGTGCATTCCCAGTGATCACAAAAAACACGTAGAATCGCTCTATCTCTTCTAGTTTAGCCAGAAAACGCGTTTAAAGTTTTGCAAGTGATTTTTTCGAATATCTCCAAAAATATTTTTGCTACAACCTATTATCATATATCGGCAGAATCTGTGCATCCCCAGTGATCACAAAAAACACGTAGAATCGCTCTATCTCTTCTAGTTTAGCCAGAAAACGCATTTAAAGTTTTGCAAATGATTTTTTTAAATATCTCAAAAAATATTTTTGCTACTCGTACAACCTATTATTATATATCGGCAGAATCTGTGCATTCCCAGTGATCACAAAAAACACGTAGAATCGCTCTATCTCTTCTAGTTTAGCCAGAAAACGCGTTTAAAGTTTTGCAAGTGATTTTTTCGAATATCTCCAAAAATATTTTTGCTACAACCTATTATCATATATCGGCAGAATCTGTGCATTCCCAGTGATCACAAAAAACACGTAGAATCGCTCTATCTCTTCTAGTTTAGCCAGAAAACGCGTTTAAAGTTTTGCAAGTGATTTTTTCGAATATCTCCAAAAATATTTTTGCTACAACCTATTATCATATATCGGCAGAATCTGTGCATTCACAGTGATCACAAAAAACACGTAGAATCGCTCTATCTCTTCTAGTTTAGCCGGAAAACGCGTTTAAAGTTTTGCAAATGATTTTTTTAAATATCTCCAAAAATATTTTTGCTACAACCTATTATCATATATCGGCAGAATCTGTGCATTCCCAGTGATCACAAAAAAGACGTAGAATCGCTCTATCTCTTCTAGTTTAGCCAGAAAACGCGTTTAAAATTTTGCAAGTGATTTTTTCGAATATCTCCAAAAATATTTTTGCTACAACCTATTATCATATATCGGCAGAATCTGTGCATTCCCAGTGATCACAAAAAACACGTAGAATCGCTCTATCTCTTCTAGTTTAGCCAGAAAACGCGTTTAAAGTTTTGCAAATGATTTTTTTAAATATCTCCAAAAATATTTTTGCTACAACCTATTATCATATATCGGCAGAATCTGTGCATTCCCAGTGATCACAAAAAAGACGTAGAATCGCTCTATCTCTTCTAGTTTAGCCAGAAAACGCGTTTAAAGTTTTGCAAGTGATTTTTTCGAATATCTCTAAAAATATTTTTGCTACAACCTATTATCATATATCGGCAGAATCTGTGCATTCCCAGTGATCACAAAAAACACGTAGAATCGCTCTATCTCTTCTAGTTTAGCCAGAAAACGCGTTTAAAGTTTTGCAAGTGATTTTTTAGAATATCTCCAAAAATATTTTTGCTACAACCTATTATCATATATCGGCAGAATCTGTGCATTCCCAGTGATCACAAAAAACACGTAGAATCGCTCTATCTCTTCTAGTTTAGCCAGAAAACGCGTTTAAAGTTTTGCAAGTGAATATCTCCGAAAATATTTTTGCTACAACCTATTATCATATATCAGCAGATTCTGTGCATCCCCAGTGATCACAAAAAACACGTAGAATCGCTCTATCTCTTCTAGTTTAGCCAGAAAACGCGTTTAAAGTTTTGCAAGTGATTTTTTCGAATATCTCCAAAAATATTTTTGCTACAACCTATTATCATATATCGGCAGAATCTGTGCATTCCCAGTGATCACAAAAAACACGTAGAATCGCTCTATCTCTTCTAGTTTAGCCAGAAAACGCGTTTAAAGTTTTGCAAATGATTTTTTTAAATATCTCCAAAAATATTTTTGCTACAACCTATTATCATATATCGGCAGAATCTGTGCATTCCCAGTGATCACAAAAAAGACGTAGAATCGCTCTATCTCTTCTAGTTTAGCCAGAAAACGCGTTTAAAGTTTTGCAAGTGATTTTTTCGAATATCTCCAAAAATATTTTTGCTACAACCTATTATCATATATCGGCAGAATCTGTGCATTCCCAGTGATCACAAAAAACACGTAGAATCGCTCTATCTCTTCTAGTTTAGCCAGAAAACGCGTTTAAAGTTTTGCAAGTGATTTTTTCGAATATCTCCAAAAATATTTTTGCTACAACCTATTATCATATATCGGCAGAATCTGTGCATTCCCAGTGATCACAAAAAACACGTAGAATCGCTCTATCTCTTCTAGTTTAGCCAGAAAACGCGTTTAAAGTTTTGCAAATGATTTTTTTAAATATCTCCAAAAATATTTTTGCTACAACCTATTATTATATATCGGCAGAATCTGTGCATCCCCAGTGATCACAAAAAACACGTAGAATCGCTCTATCTCTTCTAGTTTAGCCAGAAAACGCGTTTAAAGTTTTGCAAGTGATTTTTTCGAATATCTCCAAAAATATTTTTGCTACAACCTATTATCATATATCGGCAGAATCTGTGCATTCCCAGTGATCACAAAAAACACGTAGAATCGCTCTATCTCTTCTAGTTTAGCCAGAAAACGCGTTTAAAGTTTTGCAAATGATTTTTTTAAATATCTCCAAAAATATTTTTGCTACAACCTATTATCATATATCGGCAGAATCTGTGCATTCCCAGTGATCACAAAAAACACGTAGAATCGCTCTATCTCTTCTAGTTTAGCCAGAAAACGCGTTTAAAGTTTTGCAAGTGATTTTTTCGAATATCTCCAAAAATATTTTTGCTACAACCTATTATCATATATCGGCAGAATCTGTGCATCCCCAGTGATC
This sequence comes from Condylostylus longicornis, assembly GCF_029603195.1. NCBI lineage: Eukaryota > Metazoa > Arthropoda > Insecta > Diptera > Dolichopodidae > Condylostylus > Condylostylus longicornis. The sequence goes on from NW_026578192.1 coordinate 431,037, forward strand.
ACAAAAAACACGTAGAATCGCTCTATCTCTTCTAGTTTAGCCAGAAAACGCATTTAAAGTTTTGCAAATGATTTTTTTAAATATCTCAAAAAATATTTTTGCTACAACCTATTATTATATATCGGCAGAATCTGTGCATTCCCAGTGATCACAAAAAACACGTAGAATCGCTCTATCTCTTCTAGTTTAGCCAGAAAACGCGTTTAAAGTTTTGCAAGTGATTTTTTCGAATATCTCCAAAAATATTTTTGCTACAACCTATTATCCTATATCGGCACAATCTGTGCATTCCCAGTGATCACAAAAAACACGTAGAATCGCTCTATCTCTTCTAGTTTAGTCAGAAAACGCGTTTAAAGTTTTGCAAGTGATTTTTTCGAATATCTCCAAAAATATTTTTGCTACAACCTATTATCATATATCGGCAGAATCTGTGCATTCCCAGTGATCACAAAAAAGACGTAGAATCGCTCTATCTCTTCTAGTTTAGCCAGAAAACGCGTTTAAAGTTTTGCAAGTGATTTTTTCGAATATCTCCAAAAATATTTTTGCTACAACCTATTATCATATATCGGCAGAATCTGTGCATTCCCAGTGATCACAAAAAACACGTAGAATCGCTCTATCTCTTCTAGTTTAGCCAGAAAACGCGTTTAAAGTTTTGCAAGTGAATATCTCCGAAAATATTTTTGCTACAATCTATTATCATATATCGGCAGAATCTGTGCATCCCCAGTGATCACAAAAAACACGTAGAATCGCTCTATCTCTTCTAGTTTAGCCAGAAAACGCGTTTAAAGTTTTGCAAGTGATTTTTTCGAATATCTCCAAAAATATTTTTGCTACAACCTATTATCATATATCGGCAGAATCTGTGCATTCCCAGTGATCACAAAAAAGACGTAGAATCGCTCTATCTCTTCTAGTTTAGTCAGAAAACGCGTTTAAAGTTTTGCAAGTGATTTTTTCGAATATCTCCAAAAATATTTTTGCTACAACATATTATCATATATCGGCAGAATCTGTGCATTCCCAGTGATCACAAAAAACACGTAGAATCGCTCTATATCTTCTAGTTTAGCCAGAAAACGCGTTTAAAGTTTTGCAAGTGATTTTTTCGAATATCTCCGAAAATATTTTTGCTACAATCTATTATCATATATCGGCAGAATCTGTGCATCCCCAGTGATCACAAAAAACACGTAGAATCGCTCTATCTCTTCTAGTTTAGCCAGAAAACGCGTTTAAAGTTTTGCAAGTGATTTTTTCGAATATCTCCGAAAATATTTTTGCTACAATCTATTATCATATATCGGCAGAATCTGTGCATCCCCAGTGATCACAAAAAACACGTAGAATCGCTCTATCTCTTCTAGTTTAGCCAGAAAACGCGTTTAAAGTTTTGCAAGTGATTTTTTCGGATATCTCCAAAAATATTTTTGCTACAACCTATTATCATATATCGGCAGAATCTGTGCATTCCCAGTGATCACAAAAAACACGTAGAATCGCTCTATCTCTTCTAGTTTAGTCAGAAAACGCGTTTAAAGTTTTGCAAGTGATTTTTTCGAATATCTCCAAAAATATTTTTGCTACAACCTATTATCATATATCGGCAGAATCTGTGCATTCCCAGTGATCACAAAAAACACGTAGAATCGCTCTATCTCTTCTAGTTTAGCCAGAAAACGCGTTTAAAGTTTTGCAAATGATTTTTTTAAATATCTCCAAAAATATTTTTGCTACAACCTATTATCATATATCGGCAGAATCTGTGCATTCCCAGTGATCACAAAAAAGACGTAGAATCGCTCTATCTCTTCTAGTTTAGTCAGAAAACGCGTTTAAAGTTTTGCAAGTGATTTTTTCGAATATCTCCAAAAATATTTTTGCTACAACCTATTATCATATATCGGCAGAATCTGTGCATTCCCAGTGATCACAAAAAACAAGTAGAATCGCTCTATCTCTTCTAGTTTAGCCAGAAAACGCGTTTAAAGTTTTGCAAGTGATTTTTTCGAATATCTCCAAAAATATTTTTGCTACAACCTATTATCATATATCGGCAGAATCTGTGCATCCCCAGTGATAACAAAAAACACGTAGAATCGCTCTATCTCTTCTAGTTTAGCCAGAAAACGCATTTAAAGTTTTGCAAATGATTTTTTTAAATATCTCAAAAAATATTTTTGCTACAACCTATTATTATATATCGGCAGAATCTGTGCATTCCCAGTGATCACAAAAAACACGTAGAATCGCTCTATCTCTTCTAGTTTAGCCAGAAAACGCGTTTAAAGTTTTGCAAGTGATTTTTTCGAATATCTCCAAAAATATTTTTGCTACAACCTATTATCATATATCGGCAGAATCTGTGCATTCCCAGTGATCACAAAAAACACGTAGAATCGCTCTATCTCTTCTAGTTTAGCCAGAAAACGCGTTTAAAGTTTTGCAAATGATTTTTTTAAATATCTCGAAAAATATTTTTGCTACAACCTATTATCATATATCGGCAGAATCTGTGCATTCCCAGTGATCACAAAAAAGACGTAGAATCGCTCTATCTCTTCTAGTTTAGCCAGAAAACGCGTTTAAAGTTTTGCAAGTGATTTTTTCGAATATCTCCAAAAATATTTTTGCTACAACCTATTATCATATATCGGCAGAATCTGTGCATTCCCAGTGATCACAAAAAACACGTAGAATCGCTCTATCTCTTCTAGTTTAGCCAGAAAACGCGTTTAAAGTTTTGCAAGTGATTTTTTCGAATATCTCCGAAAATATTTTTGCTACAATCTATTATCATATATCGGCAGAATCTGTGCATCCCCAGTGATCACAAAAAACACGTAGAATCGCTCTATCTCTTCTAGTTTAGCCAGAAAACGCATTTAAAGTTTTGCAAATGATTTTTTTAAATATCTCAAAAAATATTTTTGCTACAACCTATTATCATATATCGGCAGAATCTGTGCATTCCCAGTGATCACAAAAAACACGTAGAATCGCTCTATCTCTTCTAGTTTAGCCAGAAAACGCGTTTAAAGTTTTGCAAGTGATTTTTTCGAATATCTCCAAAAATATTTTTGCTACAACCTATTATCATATATCGGCAGAATCTGTGCATTCCCAGTGATCACAAAAAACACGTAGAATCGCTCTATCTCTTCTAGTTTAGTCAGAAAACGCGTTTAAAGTTTTGCAAGTGATTTTTTCGAATATCTCCAAAAATATTTTTGCTACAACCTATTATCATATATCGGCAGAATCTGTGCATTCCCAGTGATCACAAAAAACACGTAGAATCGCTCTATCTCTTCTAGTTTAGTCAGAAAACGCGTTTAAAGTTTTGCAAGTGATTTTTTCGAATATCTCCAAAAATATTTTTGCTACAACCTATTATCATATATCGGCAGAATCTGTGCATTCCCAGTGATCACAAAAAACACGTAGAATCGCTCTATCTCTTCTAGTTTAGCCAGAAAACGCGTTTAAAGTTTTGCAAGTGATTTTTTCGAATATCTCCAAAAATATTTTTGCTACAACCTATTATCATATATCGGCAGAATCTGTGCATTCACAGTGATCACAAAAAACACGTAGAATCGCTCTATCTCTTCTAGTTTAGCCAGAAAACGCGTTTAAAGTTTTGCAAGAGATTTTTTTAAATATCTCCAAAAATATTTTTGCTACAACGTATTATCATGTATCGGCAGAATCTGTGCATTCCCAGTGATCACAAAAAAACACGTAGAATCGCTCTATCTCTTCTAGTTTAGCCAGAAAACGCGTTTAAAGTTTTGCAAGTGATTTTTTCGAATATCTCCAAAAATATTTTTGCTACAACCTATTATCATATATCGACAGAATCTGTGCATTCACAGTGATCACAAAAAACACGTAGAATCGCTCTATCTCTTCTAGTTTAGCCAGAAAACGCTAAAGTTTTGCAAGTGATTTTTTCGAATATCTCCAAAAATATTTTTGCTACAACCTATTATCATATATCGGCAGAATCTGTGCATTCGCAGTGATCACAAAAAACTCGTAGAATCGCTCTATCTCTTCTATTTTAGGCAGAAAACGCGTTTAAAGTTTTGCAAGTGATTTTTTCGAATATCTCCAAAAATATTTTTGCTACAACCTATTATCATATATCGGCAGAATCTGTGCATTCCCAGTGATCACAAAAAACACGTAGAATCGCTCTATCTCTTCTTGTTTAGCCAGAAAATGCGTTTAAAGTTTTGCAAGTGATTTTTTTAAATATCTCCAAAAATATTTTTGCTACAACCTATTATTATATATCGGCAGAATCTGTGCATTTCCAGTGATCACAAAAAACACGTAGAATCGCTCTATCTCTTCTAGTTTAGCCAGAAAACGCGTTTAAAGTTTTGCAAGTGATTTTTTTCGAATATCTCCAAAAATATTTTTGCTACAACCTATTATCATATATCGGCAGAATCTGTGCATTCCCAGTGATCACAAAAAACACGTAGAATCGCTCTATCTCTTCTTGTTTAGCCAGAAAATGCGTTTAAAGTTTTGCAAGTGATTTTTTTAAATATCTCCAAAAATATTTTTGCTACAACCTATTATTATATATCGGCAGAATCTGTGCATTTCCAGTGATCACAAAAAACACGTAGAATCGCTCTATCTCTTCTAGTTTAGCCAGAAAACGCGTTTAAAGTTTTGCAAATGATTTTTTTAAATGTCCAAAAATATTTTTGCTACAACCTATTATCATATATCGGCAGAATCTGTGCATTCCCAGTGATCACAAAAAAGACGTAGAATCGCTCTATCTCTTCTAGTTTAGCTAGAAAACGCGTTTAAAGTTTTGCAAGTAATTTTTTCGAATATCTCCAAAAATATTTTTGCTTCAACCTATTATCATATATCGGCAGAATCTGTGCATTCACAGTGATCACAAAAAATACGTAGAATCGCTCTATCTCTTCTAGTTTAGCCAGAAAACGCGTTTAAAGTTTTGCAAATGATTTTTTCGAATATCTCCAAAAATATTTTTGCTACAACCTATTATCATATATCGGCAGAATCTGTGCATTCCCAGTGATCACAAAAAACACGTAGAATCGCTCTATCTCTTCTTGTTTAGCCAGAAAATGCGTTTAAAGTTTTGCAAGTGATTTTTTTAAATATCTCCAAAAATATTTTTGCTACAACCTATTATTATATATCGGCAGAATCTGTGCATTTCCAGTGATCACAAAAAACACGTAGAATCGCTCTATCTCTTCTAGTTTAGCCAGAAAACGCGTTTAAAGTTTTGCAAGTGATTTTTTCGAATATCTCCAAAAATATTTTTGCTACAACCTATTATCATATATCGACAGAATCTGTGCATTCACAGTGATCACAAAAAACACGTAGAATCGCTCTATCTCTTCTAGTTTAGCCAGAAAACGCTAAAGTTTTGCAAGTGATTTTTTCGAATATCTCCAAAAATATTTTTGCTACAACCTATTATCATATATCGGCAGAATCTGTGCATTCGCAGTGATCACAAAAAACTCGTAGAATCGCTCTATCTCTTCTATTTTAGGCAGAAAACGCGTTTAAAGTTTTGCAAGTGATTTTTTCGAATATCTCCAAAAATATTTTTGCTACAACCTATTATCATATATCGGCAGAATCTGTGCATTCCCAGTGATCACAAAAAACACGTAGAATCGCTCTATCTCTTCTTGTTTAGCCAGAAAATGCGTTTAAAGTTTTGCAAGTGATTTTTTTAAATATCTCCAAAAATATTTTTGCTACAACCTATTATTATATATCGGCAGAATCTGTGCATTTCCAGTGATCACAAAAAACACGTAGAATCGCTCTATCTCTTCTAGTTTAGCCAGAAAACGCGTTTAAAGTTTTGCAAGTGATTTTTTCGAATATCTCCAAAAATATTTTTGCTACAACCTATTATCATATATCGGCAGAATCTGTGCATTCCCAGTGATCACAAAAAACACGTAGAATCGCTCTATCTCTTCTTGTTTAGCCAGAAAATGCGTTTAAAGTTTTGCAAGTGATTTTTTTAAATATCTCCAAAAATATTTTTGCTACAACCTATTATTATATATCGGCAGAATCTGTGCATTTCCAGTGATCACAAAAAACACGTAGAATCGCTCTATCTCTTCTAGTTTAGCCAGAAAACGCGTTTAAAGTTTTGCAAATGATTTTTTTAAATGTCCAAAAATATTTTTGCTACAACCTATTATCATATATCGGCAGAATCTGTGCATTCCCAGTGATCACAAAAAAGACGTAGAATCGCTCTATCTCTTCTAGTTTAGCTAGAAAACGCGTTTAAAGTTTTGCAAGTAATTTTTTCGAATATCTCCAAAAATATTTTTGCTTCAACCTATTATCATATATCGGCAGAATCTGTGCATTCACAGTGATCACAAAAAATACGTAGAATCGCTCTATCTCTTCTAGTTTAGCCAGAAAACGCGTTTAAAGTTTTGCAAATGATTTTTTCGAATATCTCCAAAAATATTTTTGCTACAACCTATTATCATATATCGGCAGAATCTGTGCATTCCCAGTGATCACAAAAAACACGTAGAATCGCTCTATCTCTTCTTGTTTAGCCAGAAAATGCGTTTAAAGTTTTGCAAGTGATTTTTTTAAATATCTCCAAAAATATTTTTGCTACAACCTATTATTATATATCGGCAGAATCTGTGCATTTCCAGTGATCACAAAAAACACGTAGAATCGCTCTATCTCTTCTAGTTTAGCCAGAAAACGCGTTTAAAGTTTTGCAAGTGATTTTTTCGAATATCTCCAAAAATATTTTTGCTACAACCTATTATCATATATCGGCAGAATCTGTGCATCCCCAGTGATCACAAAAAACACGTAGAATCCCTCTATCTCTTCTAGTTTAGCCAGAAAACGCGTTTAAAGTTTTGCAAATGATTTTTTTAAATGTCCAAAAATATTTTTGCTACAACCTATTATCATATATCGGCAGAATGTGTGCATTCCCAGTGATCACAAAAAAGACGTAGAATCGCTCTATCTCTTCTAGTTTAGCTAGAAAACGCGTTTAAAGTTTTGCAAGTAATTTTTTCGAATATCTCCAAAAATATTTTTGCTTCAACCTATTATCATATGTCGGCAGAATCTGTGCATTCACAGTGATCACAAAAAATACGTAGAATCGCTCTATCTCTTCTAGTTTAGCCAGAAAACGCGTTTAAAGTTTTGCAAATGATTTTTTTAAATATCTCCAAAAATATTTTTGCTACAACCTATTATCATATATCGGCAGAATCTGTGCATTCGCAGTGATCACAAAAAACACGTAGAATCGCTCTATCTCTTCTAGTTTTGCCAGAAAACGCGTTTAAAGTTTTGGAAGTGATTTTTTTAAATATCTCCAAAAATATTTTTGCTACAACCTATTATCATATATCGGCAGAATCTGTGCATTCCCAGTAATCACAAAAAACACGTAGAATCGCTCTATCTCTTCTAGTTTAGCCAGAAAACGCGTTTAAAGTTTTGCAAGTGATTTTTTCGAATATCTCCAAAAATATTTTTGCTACAACCTATTATCATATATCGGCAGAATCTGTGCATTCCCAGTGATCACAAAAAACACGTAGAATCGCTCTATCTCTTCTAGTTTAGCCAGAAAACGCGTTTAAAGTTTTGCAAGAGATTTTTTTAAATATCTCCAAAAATATTTTTGCTACAAGCTATTATCATATATCGGCAGATTCTGTGCATTCCCAGTGATCACAAAAAACACGTAGAATCGCTCTATCTCTTCTAGTTTAGCCAGAAAACGCGTTTAAAGTTTTGCAAGTGATTTTTTCGAATATCTCCAAAAATATTTTTGCTACAACCTATTATCATATATCGGCAGAATCTGTGCATTCCCAGTGATCACAAAAAACACGTAGAATCGCTTTATCTCTTCTAGTTTAGCCAGAAAACGCGTTTAAAGTTTTGCAAGTGATTTTTTCAAATATCTCCAAAAATATTTTTGCTACAACCTATTATCATATATGAGCAGATTCTGTGCATTCCCAATGATCACAAAAAACACGTAGAATCGCTCTATCTCTTCTAGTTTAGCCAGAAAACGCGTTTAAAGTTTTGCAAGTGATTTTTTTGAATATCTCCAAAAATATTTTTGCTACAACCTATTATCATATATCGGCAGAATCTGTGCATCCCCAGTAATCACAAAAAACACGTAGAATCGCTCTATCTCTTCTAGTTTAGCCAGAAAACGCGTTTAAAGTTTTGCAAGAGATTTTTTTAAATATCTCCAAAAATATTTTTGCTACAACCTATTATCATATATCGGCAGAATCTGTGCATCCCCAGTAATCACAAAAAACACGTAGAATCGCTCTATCTCTTCTAGTTTAGCCAGAAAACGCGTTTAAAGTTTTGCAAATGATTTTTTTAAATATCTCCAAAAATATTTTTGCTACAACCTATTATCATATATCGGCAGAATCTGTGCATTCCCAGTGATCACAAAAAACACGTAGAATCGCTTTATCTCTTCTAGTTTAGCCAGAAAACGCGTTTAAAGTTTTGCAAGTGATTTTTTCAAATATCTCCAAAAATATTTTTGCTACAACCTATTATCATATATGAGCAGATTCTGTGCATTCCCAATGATCACAAAAAACACGTAGAATCGCTCTATCTCTTCTAGTTTAGCCAGAAAACGCGTTTAAAGTTTTGCAAGTGATTTTTTTGAATATCTCCAAAAATATTTTTGCTACAACCTATTATCATATATCGGCAGAATCTGTGCATTCACAGTGATCACAAAAAACACGTAGAATCGCTCTATCTCTTCTAGTTTAGCCAGAAAACGCGTTTAAAGTTTTGCAAGAGATTTTTTTAAATATCTCCAAAAATATTTTTGCTACAAGCTATTATCATATATCGGCAGATTCTGTGCATTCCCAGTGATCACAAAAAACACGTAGAATCGCTCTATCTCTTCTAGTTTAGCCAGAAAACGCGTTTAAAGTTTTGCAAGTGATTTTTTCGAATATCTCCAAAAATATTTTTGCTATAACCTATTATCATATATCGGCAGAATCTGTGCATCCCCAGTGATCACAAAAAACACGTAGAATCGCTCTATCTCTTCTAGTTTAGCCAGAAAACGCGTTTAAAGTTTTGCAAGTGATTTTTTCGAATATCTCCAAAAATATTTTTGCTACAACCTATTATCATATATCGGCAGAATCTGTGCATTCACAGTGATCAAAAAAAAACACGTAGAATCGCTCTATCTCTTCTAGTTTAGCCAGAAAACGCATTTAAAGTTTTGCAAATGATTTTTTTAAATATCTCCAAAAATATTTTTGCTACAACCTATTATCATATATCGGCAGAATCTGTGCATTCCCAGTGATCACAAAAAAACACGTAGAATCGCTCTATCTCTTCTAGTTTAGCCAGAAAACGCGTTTAAAGTTTTGCAAGTGATTTTTTCGAATATCTCCAAAAATATTTTTGCTACAACCTATTATCATATATCGGTAGAATCTGTGCATTCCCAGTGATCACAAAAAACACGTAGAATCGCTCTATCTCTTCTAGTTTAGCCAGAAAACGCGTTTAAAGTTTTGCAAGTGATTTTTTTAAATATCTCCAAAAATATTTTTGCTACAACCTATTATTATATATCGGCAGAATCTGTGCATTTCCAGTGATCACAAAAAACACGTAGAATCGCTCTATCTCTTCTAGTTTAGCCAGAAAACGCATTTAAAGTTTTGCAAATGATTTTTTTAAATATCTCCAAAAATATTTTTGCTACAACCTATTATCATATATCGGCAGAATCTGTGCATTCCCAGTGATCACAAAAAAACACGTAGAATCGCTCTATCTCTTCTAGTTTAGCCAGAAAACGCATTTAAAGTTTTGCAAATGATTTTTTTAAATATCTCCAAAAATATTTTTGCTACAACCTATTATCATATATCGGCAGAATCTGTGCATTCCCAGTGATCACAAAAAAACACGTAGAATCGCTCTATCTCTTCTAGTTTAGCCAGAAAACGCGTTTAAAGTTTTGCAAGTGATTTTTTCGAATATCTCCAAAAATATTTTTGCTACAACCTATTATCATATATCGGTAGAATCTGTGCATTCCCAGTGATCACAAAAAACACGTAGAATCGCTCTATCTCTTCTAGTTTAGCCAGAAAACGCGTTTAAAGTTTTGCAAGTGATTTTTTTAAATATCTCCAAAAATATTTTTGCTACAACCTATTATTATATATCGGCAGAATCTGTGCATTTCCAGTGATCACAAAAAACACGTAGAATCGCTCTATCTCTTCTAGTTTAGCCAGAAAACGCATTTAAAGTTTTGCAAATGATTTTTTTAAATATCTCCAAAAATATTTTTGCTACAACCTATTATCATATATCGGCAGAATCTGTGCATTCCCAGTGATCACAAAAAAACACGTAGAATCGCTCTATCTCTTCTAGTTTAGCCAGAAAACGCGTTTAAAGTTTTGCAAGTGATTTTTTCGAATATCTCCAAAAATATTTTTGCTACAACCTATTATCATATATCGGCAGAATCTGTGCATTCCCAGTGATCACAAAAAACACGTAGAATCGCTCTATCTCTTCTAGTTTAGCCAGAAAACGCGATTAAAGTTTTGCAAGTGATTTTTTTAAATATCTCCAAAAATATTTTTGCTACAACCTATTATTATATATCGGCAGAATCTGTGCATTTCCAGTGATCACAAAAAACACGTAGAATCGCTCTATCTCTTCTAGTTTAGCCAGAAAACGCGTTTAAAGTTTTGCAAGTGATTTTTTCGAATATCTCCAAAAATATTTTTGCTACAACCTATTATCATATATCGGCAGAATCTGTGCATTTCCAGTGATCACAAAAAACACGTAGAATCGCTCTATCTCTTCTAGTTTAGCCAGAAAACGCGTTTAAAGTTTTGCAAATGATTTTTTTAAATATCTCCAAAAATATTTTTGCTACAACCTATTATCATATATCGGCAGAATCTGTGCATTCCCAGTGATCACAAAAAACACGTAGAATCGCTTTATCTCTTCTAGTTTAGCCAGAAAACGCGTTTAAAGTTTTGCAAGTGATTTTTTCAAATATCTCCAAAAATATTTTTGCTACAACCTATTATCATATATCAGCAGATTCTGTGCATTCCCAGTGATCACAAAAAACACGTAGAATCGCTCTATCTCTTCTAGTTTAGCCAGAAAACGCGTTTAAAGTTTTGCAAGTGATTTTTTCGAATATCTCCAAAAATATTTTTGCTACAACCTATTATTATATATCGGCAGAATCTGTGCATTCCCAGTGATCACAAAAAACACGTAGAATCGCTCTATTTCTTCTAGTTTAGCCAGAAAACGCGTTTAAAGTTTTGCAAGTGATTTTTTTAAATATCTCCAAAAATATTTTTGCTACAACCTATTATTATATATCGGCAGAATCTGTGCATTTCCAGTGATCACAAAAAACACGTAGAATCGCTCTATCTCTTCTAGTTTAGCCAGAAAACGCGTTTAAAGTTTTGCAAGTGATTTTTTTAAATATCTCCAAAAATATTTTTGCTACAACCTATTATTATATATCGGCAGAATCTGTGCATTTCCAGTGATCACAAAAAACACGTAGAATCGCTCTATCTCTTCTAGTTTAGCCAGAAAACGCGTTTAAAGTTTTGCAAGTGATTTTTTCGAATATCTCCAAAAATATTTTTGCTACAACCTATTATCATATATCGGCAGAATCTGTGCATTCCCAGTGATCACAAAAAACACGTAGAATCGCTCTATCTCTTCTAGTTTAGCCAGAAAACGCGTTTAAAGTTTTGCAAGTGATTTTTTTAAATATCTCCAAAAATATTTTTGCTACAACCTATTATTATATATCGGCAGAATCTGTGCATTTCCAGTGATCACAAAAAACACGTAGAATCGCTCTATCTCTTCTAGTTTAGCCAGAAAACGCGTTTAAAGTTTTGCAAGTGATTTTTTCGAATATCTCCAAAAATATTTTTGCTACAACCTATTATCATATATCGGCAGAATCTGTGCATTCCCAGTGATCACAAAAAACACGTAGAATCGCTCTATCTCTTCTAGTTTAGCCGGAAAACGCGTTTAAAGTTTTGCAAATGATTTTTTTAAATATCTCCAAAAATATTTTTGCTACAACCTATTATCATATATCGGCAGAATCTGTGCATTTCCAGTGATCACAAAAAACACGTAGAATCGCTTTATCTCTTCTAGTTTAGCCAGAAAACGCGTTTAAAGTTTTGCAAGTGATTTTTTCAAATATCTCCAAAAATATTTTTGCTACAACCTATTATCATATATCAGCAGATTCTGTGCATTCCCAGTGATCACAAAAAACACGTAGAATCGCTCTATCTCTTCTAGTTTAGCCAGAAAACGCGTTTAAAGTTTTGCAAGTGATTTTTTCGAATATCTCCAAAAATATTTTTGCTACAACCTATTATCATATATCGGCAGAATCTGTGCATCCCCAGTAATCACAAAAAACACGTAGAATCCCTCTATCTCTTCTAGTTTAGCCAGAAAACGCGTTTAAAGTTTTGCAAGTGATTTTTTCGAATATCTCCAAAAATATTTTTGCTACAACCTATTATTATATATCGGCAGAATCTGTGCATTTCCAGTGATCACAAAAAACACGTAGAATCGCTCTATCTTTTCTAGTTTAGCCAGAAAATGCGTTTAAAGTTTTGCAAGTGATTTTTTTAAATATCTCCAAAAATATTTTTGCTACAACCTATTATTATATATCGGCAGAATCTGTGCATTTCCAGTGATCACAAAAAACACGTAGAATCGCTCTATCTCTTCTAGTTTAGCCAGAAAACGCGTTTAAAGTTTTGCAAGTGATTTTTTCGAATATCTCCAAAAATATTTTTGCTACAACCTATTATCATATATCGGCAGAATCTGTGCATTTCCAGTGATCACAAAAAACACGTAGAATCGCTCTATCTCTTCTAGTTTAGCCAGAAAACGCGTTTAAAGTTTTGCAAGTGATTTTTTCGAATATCTCCAAAAATATTTTTGCTACAACCTATTATTATATATCGGCAGAATCTGTGCATTCCCAGTGATCACAAAAAACACGTAGAATCGCTCTATCTCTTCTAGTTTAGCCAGAAAACGCGTTTAAAGTTTTGCAAGTGATTTTTTTAAATATCTCCAAAAATATTTTTGCTACAACCTATTATCATATATCGGCAGAATCTGTGCATTCCCAGTGATCACAAAAAACACGTAGAATCGCTTTATCTCTTCTAGTTTAGCCAGAAAACGCGTTTAAAATTTTGCAAGTGATTTTTTCAAATATCTCAAAAAATATTTTTGCTACAACCTATTATCATATATCGACAGAATCTGTGCATTCCCAGTGATCACAAAAAAAACACGTAGAATCGCTCTATCTCTTCTAGTTTAGCCAGAAAACGCGTTTAAAGTTTTGCAAGTGATTTTTTCGAATATCTCCAAAAATATTTTTGCTACAACCTATTATCATATATCGGCAGAATCTGTGCATTCCCAGTGATCACAAAAAACACGTAGAATCGCTCTATCTCTTCTAGTTTAGCCAGAAAACGCGTTTAAAGTTTTGCAAATGATTTTTTTAAATATCTCCAAAAATATTTTTGCTACAACCTATTATCATATATCGGCAGAATCTGTGCATTCCCAGTGATCACAAAAAACACGTAGAATCGCTTTATCTCTTCTAGTTTAGCCAGAAAACGCGTTTAAAGTTTTGCAAGTGATTTTTTCAAATATCTCCAAAAATATTTTTGCTACAACCTATTATCATATATCAGCAGATTCTGTGCATTCCCAGTGATCACAAAAAACACGTAGAATCGCTCTATCTCTTCTAGTTTAGCCAGAAAACGCGTTTAAAGTTTTGCAAGTGATTTTTTTAAATATCTGCAAAAATATTTTTGCTACAACCTATTATTATATATCGGCAGAATCTGTGCATTTCCAGTGATCACAAAAAACACGTAGAATCGCTCTATCTCTTCTAGTTTAGCCAGAAAAACGCGTTTAAAGTTTTGCAAGTGATTTTTTCGAATATCTCCAAAAATATTTTTGCTACAACCTATTATCATATATCGGCAGAATCTGTGCATTTCCAGTGATCACAAAAAACACGTAGAATCGCTCTATCTCTTCTAGTTTAGCCAGAAAACGCGTTTAAAGTTTTGCAAGTGATTTTTTCGAATATCTCCAAAAATATTTTTGCTACAACCTATTATCATATATCGGCAGAATCTGTGCATTTCCAGTGATCACAAAAAACACGTAGAATCGCTCTATCTTTTCTAGTTTAGCCAGAAAATGCGTTTAAAGTTTTGCAAGTGATTTTTTTAAATATCTCCAAAAATATTTTTGCTACAACCTATTATTATATATCGGCAGAATCTGTGCATTTCCAGTGATCACAAAAAACACGTAGAATCGCTCTATCTCTTCTAGTTTAGCCAGAAAACGCGTTTAAAGTTTTGCAAGTGATTTTTTCGAATATCTCCAAAAATATTTTTGCTACAACCTATTATCATATATCGGCAGAATCTGTGCATTTCCAGTGATCACAAAAAACACGTAGAATCGCTCTATCTCTTCTAGTTTAGCCAGAAAACGCGTTTAAAGTTTTGCAAGTGATTTTTTCGAATATCTCCAAAAATATTTTTGCTACAACCTATTATTATATATCGGCAGAATCTGTGCATTCCCAGTGATCACAAAAAACACGTAGAATCGCTCTATCTCTTCTAGTTTAGCCAGAAAACGCGTTTAAAGTTTTGCAAGTGATTTTTTTAAATATCTCCAAAAATATTTTTGCTACAACCTATTATCATATATCGGCAGAATCTGTGCATTCCCAGTGATCACAAAAAACACGTAGAATCGCTTTATCTCTTCTAGTTTAGCCAGAAAACGCGTTTAAAATTTTGCAAGTGATTTTTTCAAATATCTCAAAAAATATTTTTGCTACAACCTATTATCATATATCGACAGAATCTGTGCATTCCCAGTGATCACAAAAAAACACGTAGAATCGCTCTATCTCTTCTAGTTTAGCCAGAAAACGCGTTTAAAGTTTTGCAAGTGATTTTTTCGAATATCTCCAAAAATATTTTTGCTACAACCTATTATCATATATCGGCAGAATCTGTGCATTCCCAGTGATCACAAAAAACACGTAGAATCGCTCTATCTCTTCTAGTTTAGCCAGAAAACGCGTTTAAAGTTTTGCAAATGATTTTTTTAAATATCTCCAAAAATATTTTTGCTACAACCTATTATCATATATCGGCAGAATCTGTGCATTCCCAGTGATCACAAAAAACACGTAGAATCGCTTTATCTCTTCTAGTTTAGCCAGAAAACGCGTTTAAAGTTTTGCAAGTGATTTTTTCAAATATCTCCAAAAATATTTTTGCTACAACCTATTATCATATATCAGCAGATTCTGTGCATTCCCAGTGATCACAAAAAACACGTAGAATCGCTCTATCTCTTCTAGTTTAGCCAGAAAACGCGTTTAAAGTTTTGCAAGTGATTTTTTTAAATATCTGCAAAAATATTTTTGCTACAACCTATTATTATATATCGGCAGAATCTGTGCATTTCCAGTGATCACAAAAAACACGTAGAATCGCTCTATCTCTTCTAGTTTAGCCAGAAAACGCGTTTAAAGTTTTGCAAGTGATTTTTTCGAATATCTCCAAAAATATTTTTGCTACAACCTATTATCATATATCGGCAGAATCTGTGCATTTCCAGTGATCACAAAAAACACGTAGAATCGCTCTATCTCTTCTAGTTTAGCCAGAAAACGCGTTTAAAGTTTTGCAAGTGATTTTTTCGAATATCTCCAAAAATATTTTTGCTACAACCTATTATCATATATCGGCAGAATCTGTGCATTCCCAGTGATCACAAAAAACACGTAGAATCGCTCTATCTCTTCTAGTTTAGCCAGAAAACGCGTTTAAAGTTTTGCAAGTGATTTTTTTAAATATCTCCAAAAATATTTTTGCTACAACCTATTATTATATATCGGCAGAATCTGTGCATTTCCAGTGATCACAAAAAACACGTAGAATCGCTCTATCTCTTCTAGTTTAGCCAGAAAACGCGTTTAAAGTTTTGCAAGTGATTTTTTCGAATATCTCCAAAAATATTTTTGCTACAACCTATTATCATATATCGGCAGAATCTGTGCATTCCCAGTGATCACAAAAAACACGTAGAATCGCTCTATCTCTTCTAGTTTAGCCAGAAAACGCGTTTAAAGTTTTGCAAATGATTTTTTTAAATATCTCCAAAAATATTTTTGCTACAACCTATTATCATACATCGGCAGAATCTGTGCATTCCCAGTGATCACAAAAAACACGTAGAATCGCTTTATCTCTTCTAGTTTAGCCAGAAAACGCGTTTAAAGTTTTGCAAGTGATTTTTTCAAATATCTCCAAAAATATTTTTGCTACAACCTATTATCATATATCGGCAGAATCTGTGCATTTCCAGTGATCACAAAAAACACGTAGAATCGCTCTATCTCTTCTAGTTTAGCCAGAAAACGCGTTTAAAGTTTTGCAAGTGATTTTTTCGAATATCTCCAAAAATATTTTTGCTACAACCTATTATCATATATCGGCAGAATCTGTGCATTTCCAGTGATCACAAAAAACACGTAGAATCGCTCTATCTCTTCTAGTTTAGCCAGAAAACGCGTTTAAAGTTTTGCAAGTGATTTTTTCGAATATCTCCAAAAATATTTTTGCTACAACCTATTATCATATATCGGCAGAATCTGTGCATTCCCAGTGATCACAAAAAACACGTAGAATCGCTTTATCTCTTCTAGTTTAGCCAGAAAACGCGTTTAAAGTTTTGCAAGTGATTTTTTCAAATTTCTCCAAAAATATTTTTGCTACAACCTATTATCATATATCAGCAGATTCTGTGCATTCCCAGTGATCACAAAAAACACGTAGAATCGCTCTATCTCTTCTAGTTTAGCCAGAAAACGCGTTTAAAGTTTGGCAAGTGATTTTTTTAAATATCTCCAAAAATATTTTTGCTACAACCTATTATTATATATCGGCAGAATCTGTGCATTTCCAGTGATCACAAAAAACACGTAGAATCGCTCTATCTCTTCTAGTTTAGCCAGAAAACGCGTTTAAAGTTTTGCAAGTGATTTTTTCGAATATCTCTAAAAATATTTTTGCTACAACCTATTATCATATATCGGCAGAATCTGTGCATTCCCAGTGATCACAAAAAACACGTAGAATCGCTCTATCTCTTCTAGTTTAGCCAGAAAACGCGTTTAAAGTTTTGCAAGTGATTTTTTTAAATATCTCCAAAAATATTTTTGCTACAACCTATTATCATATATCGGCAGAATCTGTGCATTCCCAGTGATCACAAAAAACACGTAGAATCGCTTTATCTCTTCTAGTTTAGCCAGAAAACGCGTTTAAAATTTTGCAAGTGATTTTTTCAAATATCTCAAAAAATATTTTTGCTACAACCTATTATCATATATCGACAGAATCTGTGCATTCCCAGTGATCACAAAAAAACACGTAGAATCGCTCTATCTCTTCTAGTTTAGCCAGAAAACGCGTTTAAAGTTTTGCAAGTGATTTTTTCGAATATCTCCAAAAATATTTTTGCTACAACCTATTATCATATATCGGCAGAATCTGTGCATTCCCAGTGATCACAAAAAACACGTAGAATCGCTCTATCTCTTCTAGTTTAGCCAGAAAACGCGTTTAAAGTTTTGCAAATGATTTTTTTAAATATCTCCAAAAATATTTTTGCTACAACCTATTATCATATATCGGCAGAATCTGTGCATTCCCAGTGATCACAAAAAACACGTAGAATCGCTTTATCTCTTCTAGTTTAGCCAGAAAACGCGTTTAAAGTTTTGCAAGTGATTTTTTCAAATATCTCCAAAAATATTTTTGCTACAACCTATTATTATATATCGGCAGAATCTGTGCATTTCCAGTGATCACAAAAAACACGTAGAATCGCTCTATCTCTTCTAGTTTAGCCAGAAAACGCGTTTAAAGTTTTGCAAGTGATTTTTTCGAATATCTCTAAAAATATTTTTGCTACAACCTATTATCATATATCGGCAGAATCTGTGCATTCCCAGTGATCACAAAAAACACGTAGAATCGCTCTATCTCTTCTAGTTTAGCCAGAAAACGCGTTTAAAGTTTTGCAAGTGATTTTTTTAAATATCTCCAAAAATATTTTTGCTACAACCTATTATCATATATCGGCAGAATCTGTGCATTCCCAGTGATCACAAAAAACACGTAGAATCGCTTTATCTCTTCTAGTTTAGCCAGAAAACGCGTTTAAAATTTTGCAAGTGATTTTTTCAAATATCTCAAAAAATATTTTTGCTACAACCTATTATCATATATCGACAGAATCTGTGCATTCCCAGTGATCACAAAAAAACACGTAGAATCGCTCTATCTCTTCTAGTTTAGCCAGAAAACGCGTTTAAAGTTTTGCAAGTGATTTTTTCGAATATCTCCAAAAATATTTTTGCTACAACCTATTATCATATATCGGCAGAATCTGTGCATTCCCAGTGATCACAAAAAACACGTAGAATCGCTCTATCTCTTCTAGTTTAGCCAGAAAACGCGTTTAAAGTTTTGCAAATGATTTTTTTAAATATCTCCAAAAATATTTTTGCTACAACCTATTATCATATATCGGCAGAATCTGTGCATTCCCAGTGATCACAAAAAACACGTAGAATCGCTTTATCTCTTCTAGTTTAGCCAGAAAACGCGTTTAAAGTTTTGCAAGTGATTTTTTCAAATATCTCCAAAAATATTTTTGCTACAACCTATTATCATATATCAGCAGATTCTGTGCATTCCCAGTGATCACAAAAAACACGTAGAATCGCTCTATCTCTTCTAGTTTAGCCAGAAAACGCGTTTAAAGTTTTGCAAGTGATTTTTTTAAATATCTCCAAAAATATTTTTGCTACAACCTCTTATTATATATCGGCAGAATCTGTGCATTTCCAGTGATCACAAAAAACACGTAGAATCGCTCTATCTCTTCTAGTTTAGCCAGAAAACGCGTTTAAAGTTTTGCAAGTGATTTTTTCGAATATCTCCAAAAATATTTTTGCTACAACCTATTATCATATATCGGCAGAATCTGTGCATTTCCAGTGATCACAAAAAACACGTAGAATCGCTCTATCTCTTCTAGTTTAGCCAGAAAACGCGTTTAAAGTTTTGCAAGTGATTTTTTTAAATATCTCCAAAAATATTTTTGCTACAACCTATTATTATATATCGGCAGAATCTGTGCATTTCCAGTGATCACAAAAAACACGTAGAATCGCTCTATCTCTTCTAGTTTAGCCAGAAAACGCGTTTAAAGTTTTGCAAGTGATTTTTTCGAATATCTCCAAAAATATTTTTGCTACAACCTATTATCATATATCGGCAGAATCTGTGCATTCCCAGTGATCACAAAAAACACGTAGAATCGCTCTATCTCTTCTAGTTTAGCCAGAAAACGCGTTTAAAGTTTTGCAAATGATTTTTTTAAATATCTCCAAAAATATTTTTGCTACAACCTATTATCATATATCGGCAGAATCTGTGCATTCCCAGTGATCACAAAAAACACGTAGAATCGCTTTATCTCTTCTAGTTTAGCCAGAAAACGCGTTTAAAGTTTTGCAAGTGATTTTTTCAAATATCTCCAAAAATATTTTTGCTACAACCTATTATCATATATCGGCAGAATCTGTGCATTTCCAGTGATCACAAAAAACACGTAGAATCGCTCTATCTCTTCTAGTTTAGCCAGAAAACGCGTTTAAAGTTTTGCAAGTGATTTTTTCGAATATCTCCAAAAATATTTTTGCTACAACCTATTATCATATATCGGCAGAATCTGTGCATTTCCAGTGATCACAAAAAACACGTAGAATCGCTCTATCTCTTCTAGTTTAGCCAGAAAACGCGTTTAAAGTTTTGCAAGTGATTTTTTCGAATATCTCCAAAAATATTTTTGCTACAACCTATTATCATATATCGGCAGAATCTGTGCATTCCCAGTGATCACAAAAAACACGTAGAATCGCTTTATCTCTTCTAGTTTAGCCAGAAAACGCGTTTAAAGTTTTGCAAGTGATTTTTTCAAATTTCTCCAAAAATATTTTTGCTACAACCTATTATCATATATCAGCAGATTCTGTGCATTCCCAGTGATCACAAAAAACACGTAGAATCGCTCTATCTCTTCTAGTTTAGCCAGAAAACGCGTTTAAAGTTTGGCAAGTGATTTTTTTAAATATCTCCAAAAATATTTTTGCTACAACCTATTATTATATATCGGCAGAATCTGTGCATTTCCAGTGATCACAAAAATCTCTTCTAGTTTAGCCAGAAAACGCGTTTAAAGTTTTGCAAGTGATTTTTTCGAATATCTCTAAAAATATTTTTGCTACAACCTATTATCATATATCGGCAGAATCTGTGCATTCCCAGTGATCACAAAAAACACGTAGAATCGCTCTATCTCTTCTAGTTTAACCAGAAAACGCGTTTAAAGTTTTGCAAATGATTTTTTTAAATATCTCCATAAATATTTTTGCTACAACCTATTATCATATATCGGCAGAATCTGTGCATTCCCAGTGATCACAAAAAACACGTAGAATCGCTTTATCTCTTCTAGTTTAGCCAGAAAACGCGTTTAAAGTTTTGCAAGTGATTTTTTCAAATATCTCCAAAAATATTTTTGCTACAACCTATTATCATATATCAGCAGATTCTGTGCATTCCCAGTGATCACAAAAAACACGTAGAATCGCTCTATCTCTTCTAGTTTAGCCAGAAAACGCGTTTAAAGTTTTGCAAGTGATTTTTTCGAATATCTCCAAAAATATTTTTGCTACAACCTATTATCATATATCGGCAGAATCTGTGCATTCCCAGTGATCACAAAAAACACGTAGAATCGCTCTATCTCTTCTAGTTTAGCCAGAAAACGCGTTTAAAGTTTTGCAAGTGATTTTTTTAAATATCTCCAAAAATATTTTTGCTACAACCTATTATTATATATCGGCAGAACCTGTGCATTTCCAGTGATCACAAAAAATACGTAGAATCGCTCTATCTCTTCTAGTTTAGCCAGAAAACGCGTTTAAAGTTTTGCAAGTGATTTTTTCGAATATCTCCAAAAATATTTTTGCTACAACCTATTATCATATATCGGCAGAATCTGTGCATTCCCAGTGATCACAAAAAACACGTAGAATCGCTCTATCTCTTCTAGTTTAGCCAGAAAACGCGTTTAAAGTTTTGCAAATGATTTTTTTAAATATCTCCAAAAATATTTTTGCTACAACCTATTATCATATATCGGCAGAATCTGTGCATTCCCAGTGATCACAAAAAACACGTAGAATCGCTTTATCTCTTCTAGTTTAGCCAGAAAACGCGTTTAAAGTTTTGCAAGTGATTTTTTCAAATATCTCCAAAAATATTTTTGCTACAACCTATTATCATATATCAGCAGATTCTGTGCATTCCCAGTGATCACAAAAAACACGTAGAATCGCTCTATCTCTTCTAGTTTAGCCAGAAAACGCGTTTAAAGTTTTGCAAGTGATTTTTTCGAATATCTCCAAAAATATTTTTGCTACAACCTATTATCATATATCGGCAGAATCTGTGCATTCCCAGTGATCACAAAAAACACGTAGAATCGCTTTATCTCTTCTAGTTTAGCCAGAAAACGCGTTTAAAGTTTTGCAAGTGATTTTTTCAAATATCTCCAAAAATATTTTTGCTACAACCTATTATCATATATCGGCAGAATCTGTGCATTCCCAGTGATCACAAAAAACACGTAGAATCCCTCTATCTCTTCTAGTTTAGCCAGAAAACGCGTTTAAAGTTTTGCAAGTGATTTTTTCAAATATCTCCAAAAATATTTTTGCTACAACCTATTATCATATATCAGCAGATTCTGTGCATTCCCAGTGATCACAAAATACACGTAGAATCGCTCTATCTCTTCTAGTTTAGCCAGAAAACGCGTTTAAAGTTTTGCAAGTGATTTTTTCGAATATCTCCAAAAATATTTTTGCTACAACCTATTATCATATATCAGCAGATTCTGTGCATTCCCAGTGATCACAAAATACACGTAGAATCGCTCTATCTCTTCTAGTTTAGCCAGAAAACGCGTTTAAAGTTTTGCAAGTGATTTTTTCAAATTTCTCCAAAAATATTTTTGCTACAACCTATTATCATATATCAGCAGATTCTGTGCATTCCCAGTGATCACAAAAAACACGTAGAATCGCTCTATCTCTTCTAGTTTAGCCAGAAAACGCGTTTAAAGTTTGGCAAGTGATTTTTTTAAATATCTCCAAAAATATTTTTGCTACAACCTATTATTATATATCGGCAGAATCTGTGCATTTCCAGTGATCACAAAATACACGTAGAATCGCTCTATCTCTTCTAGTTTAGCCAGAAAACGCGTTTAAAGTTTTGCAAGTGATTTTTTCAAATATCTCCAAAAATATTTTTGCTACAACCTATTATCATATATCAGCAGATTCTGTGCATTCCCAGTGATCACAAAATACACGTAGAATCGCTCTATCTCTTCTAGTTTAGCCAGAAAACGCGTTTAAAGTTTTGCAAGTGATTTTTTCAAATTTCTCCAAAAATATTTTTGCTACAACCTATTATCATATATCAGCAGATTCTGTGCATTCCCAGTGATCACAAAAAACACGTAGAATCGCTCTATCTCTTCTAGTTTAGCCAGAAAACGCGTTTAAAGTTTGGCAAGTGATTTTTTTAAATATCTCCAAAAATATTTTTGCTACAACCTATTATTATATATCGGCAGAATCTGTGCATTTCCAGTGATCACAAAAAACACGTAGAATCGCTCTATCTCTTCTAGTTTAGCCAGAAAACGCGTTTAAAGTTTTGCAAGTGATTTTTTCGAATATCTCCAAAAATATTTTTGCTACAACCTATTATCATATATCGGCAGATTCTGTGCATTCCCAGTGATCACAAAAAACACGTAGAATCGCTCTATCTCTTCTAGTTTAGCCAGAAAACGCGTTTAAAGTTTTGCAAATGATTTTTTTAAATATCTCCAAAAATATTTTTGCTACAACCTATTATCATATATCGGCAGAATCTGTGCATTCCCAGTGATCACAAAAAACACGTAGAATCGCTTTATCTCTTCTAGTTTAGCCAGAAAACGCGTTTAAAGTTTTGCAAGTGATTTTTTCAAATATCTCCAAAAATATTTTTGCTACAACCTATTATCATATATCGGCAGAATCTGTGCATTCCCAGTGATCACAAAAAACACGTAGAATCCCTCTATCTCTTCTAGTTTAGCCAGAAAACGCGTTTAAAGTTTTGCAAGTGATTTTTTCAAATATCTCCAAAAATATTTTTGCTACAACCTATTATCATATATCAGCAGATTCTGTGCATTCCCAGTGATCACAAAATACACGTAGAATCGCTCTATCTCTTCTAGTTTAGCCAGAAAACGCGTTTAAAGTTTTGCAAGTGATTTTTTCGAATATCTCCAAAAATATTTTTGCTACAACCTATTATTATATATCGGCAGAATCTGTGCATTCCCAGTGATCACAAAAAACACGTAGAATCGCTCTATCTCTTCTAGTTTAGCCAGAAAACGCGTTTAAAGTTTTGCAAGTGATTTTTTTAAATATCTCCAAAAATATTTTTGCTACAACCTAGTATTATATATCGGCAGAATCTGTGCATTTCCAGTGATCACAAAAAACACGTAGAATCGCTCTATCTCTTCTAGTTTAGCCAGAAAACGCGTTTAAAGTTTTGCAAGTGATTTTTTTAAATATCTCCAAAAATATTTTTGCTACAACCTATTATTATATATCGGCAGAATCTGTGCATTTCCAGTGATCACAAAAAACACGTAGAATCGCTCTATCTCTTCTAGTTTAGCCAGAAAACGCGTTTAAAGTTTTGCAAGTGATTTTTTCAAATATCTCCAAAAATATTTTTGGTACAACCTATTATCATATATCGGCAGAATCTGTGCATTCCCAGTGATCACAAAAAACACGTAGAATCGCTCTATCTCTTCTAGTTTAGCCAGAAAACGCGTTTAAAGTTTTGCAAGTGATTTTTTTAAATATCTCCAAAAATATTTTTGCTACAACCTATTATTATATATCGGCAGAATCTGTGCATTTCCAGTGATCACAAAAAACACGTAGAATCGCTCTATCTCTTCTAGTTTAGCCAGAAAACGCGTTTAAAGTTTTGCAAGTGATTTTTTCGAATATCTCCAAAAATATTTTTGCTACAACCTATTATTATATATCGGCAGAATCTGTGCATTTCCAGTGATCACAAAAAAGACGTAGAATCGCTCTATCTCTTCTAGTTTAGCCAGAAAACGCGTTTAAAGTTTTGCAAGTGATTTTTTTAAATATCTCCAAAAATATTTTTGCTACAACCTATTATTATATATCGGCAGAATCTGTGCATTTCCAGTAATCACAAAAAACACGTAGAATCGCTCTATCTCTTCTAGTTTAGCCAGAAAACGCGTTTAAAGTTTTGCAAGTGATTTTTTTAAATATCTCCAAAAATATTTTTGCTACAACCTATTATTATATATCGGCAGAATCTGTGCATTCCCAGTGATCACAAAAAACACGTAGAATCGCTCTATCTCTTCTAGTTTAGCCAGAAAACGCGTTTAAAGTTTTGCAAGTGATTTTTTCAAATATCTCCAAAAATATTTTTGCTACAACCTATTATCATATATCAGCAGATTCTGTGCATTCCCAGTGATCACAAAATACACGTAGAATCGCTCTATCTCTTCTAGTTTAGCCAGAAAACGCGTTTAAAGTTTTGCAAGTGATTTTTTCGAATATCTCCAAAAATATTTTTGCTACAACCTATTATTATATATCGGCAGAATCTGTGCATTCCCAGTGATCACAAAAAACACGTAGAATCGCTCTATCTCTTCTAGTTTAGCCAGAAAACGCGTTTAAAGTTTTGCAAGTGATTTTTTTAAATATCTCCAAAAATATTTTTGCTACAACCTATTATTATATATCGGCAGAATCTGTGCATTTCCAGTGATCACAAAAAACACGTAGAATCGCTCTATCTCTTCTAGTTTAGCCAGAAAACGCGTTTAAAGTTTTGCAAGTGATTTTTTCGAATATCTCCAAAAATATTTTTGCTACAACCTATTATCATATATCGGCAGAATCTGTGCATTCCCAGTGATCACAAAAAACACGTAGAATCGCTCTATCTCTTCTAGTTTAGCCAGAAAACGCGTTTAAAGTTTTGCAAGAGATTTTTTTAAATATCTCCAAAAATATTTTTGCTACAACCTATTATTATATATCGGCAGAATCTGTGCATTTCCAGTGATCACAAAAAACACGTAGAATCGCTCTATCTCTTCTAGTTTAGCCAGAAAACGCGTTTAAAGTTTTGCAAGTGATTTTTTCGAATATCTCCAAAAATATTTTTGCTACAACCTATTATTATATATCGGCAGAATCTGTGCATTTCCAGTGATCACAAAAAACACGTAGAATCGCTCTATCTCTTCTAGTTTAGCCAGAAAACGCGTTTAAAGTTTTGCAAGTGATTTTTTTAAATATCTCCAAAAATATTTTTGCTACAACCTATTATTATATATCGGCAGAATCTGTGCATTTCCAGTGATCACAAAAAACACGTAGAATCGCTCTATCTCTTCTAGTTTAGCCAGAAAACGCGTTTAAAGTTTTGCAAGTGATTTTTTTAAATATCTCCAAAAATATTTTTGCTACAACCTATTATTATATATCGGCAGAATCTGTGCATTCCCAGTGATCACAAAAAAAACGTAGAATCGCTTCATCTCTTCTAGTTTAGCCAGAAAACGCGTTTAAAGTTTTGCAAGTGATTTTTTCAAATATCTCCAAAAATATTTTTGCTACAACCTATTATCATATATCAGCAGATTCTGTGCATTCCCAGTGATCACAAAATACACGTAGAATCGCTCTATCTCTTCTAGTTTAGCAGGAAAACGCGTTTAAAGTTTTGCAAGTGATTTTTTCGAATATCTCCAAAAATATTTTTGCTACAACCTATTATTATATATCGGCAGAATCTGTGCATTCCCAGTGATCACAAAAAACACGTAGAATCGCTCTATCTCTTCTAGTTTAGCCAGAAAACGCGTTTAAAGTTTTGCAAGTGATTTTTTCGAATATCTCCAAAAATATTTTTGCTACAACCTATTATTATATATCGGCAGAATCTGTGCATTCCCAGTGATCACAAAAAACACGTAGAATCGCTCTATCTCTTCTAGTTTAGCCAGAAAACGCGTTTAAAGTTTTGCAAGTGATTTTTTTAAATATCTCCAAAAATATTTTTGCTACAACCTAGTATTATATATCGGCAGAATCTGTGCATTTCCAGTGATCACAAAAAACACGTAGAATCGCTCTATCTCTTCTAGTTTAGCCAGAAAACGCGTTTAAAGTTTTGCAAGTGATTTTTTTAAATATCTCCAAAAATATTTTTGCTACAACCTAGTATTATATATCGGCAGAATCTGTGCATTTCCAGTGATCACAAAAAACACGTAGAATCGCTCTATCTCTTCTAGTTTAGCCAGAAAACGCGTTTAAAGTTTTGCAAGTGATTTTTTTAAATATCTCCAAAAATATTTTTGCTACAACCTATTATTATATATCGGCAGAATCTGTGCATTTCCAGTGATCACAAAAAACACGTAGAATCGCTCTATCTCTTCTAGTTTAGCCAGAAAACGCGTTTAAAGTTTTGCAAGTGATTTTTTCGAATATCTCCAAAAATATTTTTGCTACAACCTATTATTATATATCGGCAGAATCTGTGCATTTCCAGTGATCACAAAAAAGACGTAGAATCGCTCTATCTCTTCTAGTTTAGCCAGAAAACGCGTTTAAAGTTTTGCAAGTGATTTTTTTAAATATCTCCAAAAATATTTTTGCTACAACCTATTATTATATATCGGCAGAATCTGTGCATTTCCAGTAATCACAAAAAACACGTAGAATCGCTCTATCTCTTCTAGTTTAGCCAGAAAACGCGTTTAAAGTTTTGCAAGTGATTTTTTTAAATATCTCCAAAAATATTTTTGCTACAACCTATTATTATATATCGGCAGAATCTGTGCATTCCCAGTGATCACAAAAAACACGTAGAATCGCTCTATCTCTTCTAGTTTAGCCAGAAAACGCGTTTAAAGTTTTGCAAGTGATTTTTTCGAATATCTCCAAAAATATTTTTGCTACAACCTATTATTATATATCGGCAGAATCTGTGCATTTCCAGTGATCACAAAAAACACGTAGAATCGCTCTATCTCTTCTAGTTTAGCCAGAAAACGCGTTTAAAGTTTTGCAAGTGATTTTTTCAAATATCTCCAAAAATATTTTTGCTACAACCTATTATCATATATCAGCAGATTCTGTGCATTCCCAGTGATCGCTCTATCTCTTCTAGTTTAGCCAGAAAACGCGTTTAAAGTTTTGCAAGTGATTTTTTCGAATATCTCCAAAAATATTTTTGCTACAACCTATTATTATATATCGGCAGAATCTGTGCATTCCCAGTGATCACAAAAAACACGTAGAATCGCTCTATCTCTTCTAGTTTAGCCAGAAAACGCGTTTAAAGTTTTGCAAGTGATTTTTTTAAATATCTCCAAAAATATTTTTGCTACAACCTATTATTATATATCGGCAGAATCTGTGCATTTCCAGTGATCACAAAAAACACGTAGAATCGCTCTATCTCTTATAGTTTAGCCAGAAAACGCGTTTAAAGTTTTGCAAGTGATTTTTTCGAATATCTCCAAAAATATTTTTGCTACAACCTATTATCATATATCGGCAGAATCTGTGCATTCCCAGTGATCACAAAAAACACGTAGAATCGCTCTATCTCTTCTAGTTTAGCCAGAAAACGCGTTTAAAGTTTTGCAAGAGATTTTTTTAAATATCTCCAAAAATATTTTTGCTACAACCTATTATTATATATCGGCAGAATCTGTGCATTTCCAGTGATCACAAAAAACACGTAGAATCGCTCTATCTCTTCTAGTTTAGCCAGAAAACGCGTTTAAAGTTTTGCAAGTGATTTTTTCGAATATCTCCAAAAATATTTTTGCTACAACCTATTATTATATATCGGCAGAATCTGTGCATTTCCAGTGATCACAAAAAACACGTAGAATCGCTCTATCTCTTCTAGTTTAGCCAGAAAACGCGTTTAAAGTTTTGCAAGTGATTTTTTTAAATATCTCCAAAAATATTTTTGCTACAACCTATTATTATATATCGGCAGAATCTGTGCATTTCCAGTGATCACAAAAAACACGTAGAATCGCTCTATCTCTTCTAGTTTAGCCAGAAAACGCGTTTAAAGTTTTGCAAGTGATTTTTTTAAATATCTCCAAAAATATTTTTGCTACAACCTATTATTATATATCGGCAGAATCTGTGCATTCCCAGTGATCACAAAAAAAACGTAGAATCGCTTCATCTCTTCTAGTTTAGCCAGAAAACGCGTTTAAAGTTTTGCAAGTGATTTTTTCAAATATCTCCAAAAATATTTTTGCTACAACCTATTATCATATATCAGCAGATTCTGTGCATTCCCAGTGATCACAAAATACACGTAGAATCGCTCTATCTCTTCTAGTTTAGCCAGAAAACGCGTTTAAAGTTTTGCAAGTGATTTTTTCGAATATCTCCAAAAATATTTTTGCTACAACCTATTATTATATATCGGCAGAATCTGTGCATTCCCAGTGATCACAAAAAACACGTAGAATCGCTCTATCTCTTCTAGTTTAGCCAGAAAACGCGTTTAAAGTTTTGCAAGTGATTTTTTTAAATATCTCCAAAAATATTTTTGCTACAACCTAGTATTATATATCGGCAGAATCTGTGCATTTCCAGTGATCACAAAAAACACGTAGAATCGCTCTATCTCTTCTAGTTTAGTTAGAAAACGCGTTTAAAGTTATGCAAGTGATTTTTTTAAATATCTCCAAAAATATTTTTGCTACAACCTATTATTATATATCGGCAGAATCTGTGCATTTCCAGTGATCACAAAAAACACGTAGAATCGCTCTATCTCTTCTAGTTTAGCCAGAAAACGCGTTTAAAGTTTTGCAAGTGATTTTTTCGAATATCTCCAAAAATATTTTTGCTACAACCTATTATCATATATCAGCAGATTCTGTGCATTCCCAGTGATCACAAAATACACGTAGAATCGCTCTATCTCTTCTAGTTTAGCCAGAAAACGCGTTTAAAGTTTTGCAAGTGATTTTTTCAAATATCTCCAAAAATATTTTTGGTACAACCTATTATCATATATCGGCAGAATCTGTGCATTCCCAGTGATCACAAAAAACACGTAGAATCGCTCTATCTCTTCTAGTTTAGCCAGAAAACGCGTTTAAAGTTTTGCAAGTGATTTTTTTAAATATCTCCAAAAATATTTTTGCTACAACCTATTATTATATATCGGCAGAATCTGTGCATTTCCAGTGATCACAAAAAACACGTAGAATCGCTCTATCTCTTCTAGTTTAGCCAGAAAACGCGTTTAAAGTTTTGCAAGTGATTTTTTCGAATATCTCCAAAAATATTTTTGCTACAACCTATTATTATATATCGGCAGAATCTGTGCATTTCCAGTGATCACAAAAAAGACGTAGAATCGCTCTATCTCTTCTAGTTTAGCCAGAAAACGCGTTTAAAGTTTTGCAAGTGATTTTTTTAAATATCTCCAAAAATATTTTTGCTACAACCTATTATTATATATCGGCAGAATCTGTGCATTTCCAGTAATCACAAAAAACACGTAGAATCGCTCTATCTCTTCTAGTTTAGCCAGAAAACGCGTTTAAAGTTTTGCAAGTGATTTTTTTAAATATCTCCAAAAATATTTTTGCTACAACCTATTATTATATATCGGCAGAATCTGTGCATTCCCAGTGATCACAAAAAACACGTAGAATCGCTCTATCTCTTCTAGTTTAGCCAGAAAACGCGTTTAAAGTTTTGCAAGTGATTTTTTCGAATATCTCCAAAAATATTTTTGCTACAACCTATTATTATATATCGGCAGAATCTGTGCATTTCCAGTGATCACAAAAAACACGTAGAATCGCTCTATCTCTTCTAGTTTAGCCAGAAAACGCGTTTAAAGTTTTGCAAGTGATTTTTTCAAATATCTCCAAAAATATTTTTGCTACAACCTATTATCATATATCAGCAGATTCTGTGCATTCCCAGTGATCACAAAATACACGTAGAATCGCTCTATCTCTTCTAGTTTAGCCAGAAAACGCGTTTAAAGTTTTGCAAGTGATTTTTTCGAATATCTCCAAAAATATTTTTGCTACAACCTATTATTATATATCGGCAGAATCTGTGCATTTCCAGTGATCACAAAAAACACGTAGAATCGCTCTATCTCTTCTAGTTTAGCCAGAAAACGCGTTTAAAGTTTTGCAAGTGATTTTTTTAAATATCTCCAAAAATATTTTTGCTACAACCTATTATTATATATCGGCAGAATCTGTGCATTTCCAGTGATCACAAAAAACACGTAGAATCGCTCTATCTCTTCTAGTTTAGCCAGAAAACGCGTTTAAAGTTTTGCAAGTGATTTTTTCGAATATCTCCAAAAATATTTTTGCTACAACCTATTATCATATATCGGCAGAATCTGTGCATTCCCAGTGATCACAAAAAACACGTAGAATCGCTCTATCTCTTCTAGTTTAGCCAGAAAACGCGTTTAAAGTTTTGCAAGAGATTTTTTTAAATATCTCCAAAAATATTTTTGCTACAACCTATTATTATATATCGGCAGAATCTGTGCATTTCCAGTGATCACAAAAAACACGTAGAATCGCTCTATCTCTTCTAGTTTAGCCAGAAAACGCGTTTAAAGTTTTGCAAGTGATTTTTTTAAATATCTCCAAAAATATTTTTGCTACAACCTATTATTATATATCGGCAGAATCTGTGCATTCCCAGTGATCACAAAAAAAACGTAGAATCGCTTCATCTCTTCTAGTTTAGCCAGAAAACGCGTTTAAAGTTTTGCAAGTGATTTTTTCAAATATCTCCAAAAATATTTTTGCTACAACCTATTATCATATATCAGCAGATTCTGTGCATTCCCAGTGATCACAAAATACACGTAGAATCGCTCTATCTCTTCTAGTTTAGCCAGAAAACGCGTTTAAAGTTTTGCAAGTGATTTTTTCGAATATCTCCAAAAATATTTTTGCTACAACCTATTATTATATATCGGCAGAATCTGTGCATTCCCAGTGATCACAAAAAACACGTAGAATCGCTCTATCTCTTCTAGTTTAGCCAGAAAACGCGTTTAAAGTTTTGCAAGTGATTTTTTCGAATATCTCCAAAAATATTTTTGCTACAACCTATTATCATATATCAGCAGATTCTGTGCATTCCCAGTGATCACAAAATACACGTAGAATCGCTCTATCTCTTCTAGTTTAGCCAGAAAACGCGTTTAAAGTTTTGCAAGTGATTTTTTTAAATATCTCCAAAAATATTTTTGCTACAACCTATTATTATATATCGGCAGAATCTGTGCATTCCCAGTGATCACAAAAAAAACGTAGAATCGCTTCATCTCTTCTAGTTTAGCCAGAAAACGCGTTTAAAGTTTTGCAAGTGATTTTTTCAAATATCTCCAAAAATATTTTTGCTACAACCTATTATCATATATCAGCAGATTCTGTGCATTCCCAGTGATCACAAAATACACGTAGAATCGCTCTATCTCTTCTAGTTTAGCCAGAAAACGCGTTTAAAGTTTTGCAAGTGATTTTTTCGAATATCTCCAAAAATATTTTTGCTACAACCTATTATTATATATCGGCAGAATCTGTGCATTCCCAGTGATCACAAAAAACACGTAGAATCGCTCTATCTCTTCTAGTTTAGCCAGAAAACGCGTTTAAAGTTTTGCAAGTGATTTTTTTAAATATCTCCAAAAATATTTTTGCTACAACCTAGTATTATATATCGGCAGAATCTGTGCATTTCCAGTGATCACAAAAAACACGTAGAATCGCTCTATCTCTTCTAGTTTAGTTAGAAAACGCGTTTAAAGTTATGCAAGTGATTTTTTTAAATATCTCCAAAAATATTTTTGCTACAACCTATTATTATATATCGGCAGAATCTGTGCATTTCCAGTGATCACAAAAAACACGTAGAATCGCTCTATCTCTTCTAGTTTAGCCAGAAAACGCGTTTAAAGTTTTGCAAGTGATTTTTTCGAATATCTCCAAAAATATTTTTGCTACAACCTATTATCATATATCGGCAGAATCTGTGCATTCCCAGTGATCACAAAAAACACGTAGAATCGCTCTATCTCTTCTAGTTTAGCCAGAAAACGCGTTTAAAGTTTTGCAAGTGATTTTTTTAAATATCTCCAAAAATATTTTTGCTACAACCTATTATTATATATCGGCAGAATCTGTGCATTTCCAGTGATCACAAAAAACACGTAGAATCGCTCTATCTCTTCTAGTTTAGCCAGAAAACGCGTTTAAAGTTTTGCAAGTGATTTTTTTAAATATCTCCAAAAATATTTTTGCTACAACCTATTATTATATATCGGCAGAATCTGTGCATTTCCAGTGATCACAAAAAACACGTAGAATCGCTCTATCTCTTCTAGTTTAGCCAGAAAACGCGTTTAAAGTTTTGCAAGTGATTTTTTCGAATATCTCCAAAAATATTTTTGCTACAACCTATTATCATATATCGGCAGAATCTGTGCATTCCCAGTGATCACAAAAAACACGTAGAATCGCTCTATCTCTTCTAGTTTAGCCAGAAAACGCGTTTAAAATTTTGCAAATGATTTTTTTAAATATCTCCAAAAATATTTTTGCTACAACCTATTATCATATATCGGCAGAATCTGTGCATTCCCAGTGATCACAAAAAAACACGTAGAATCGCTTTATCTCTTCTAGTTTAGCCAGAAAACGCGTTTAAAGTTTTGCAAGTGATTTTTTCAAATATCTCCAAAAATATTTTTGCTTCAACCTATTATCATATATCACCAGATTCTGTGCATTCCCAGTGATCACAAAAAACACGTAGAATCGCTCTATCTCTTCTAGTTTAGCCAGAAAACGCGTTTAAAGTTTTGCAAGTGATTTTTTCGAATATCTCCAAAAATATTTTTGCTACAACCTATTATTATATATCGGCAGAATCTGTGCATTCCCAGTGATCACAAAAAACACGTAGAATCGCTCTATCTCTTCTAGTTTAGCCAGAAAACGCGTTTAAAGTTTTGCAAGTGATTTTTTTAAATATCTCCAAAAATATTTTTGCTACAACCTATTATTATATATCGGCAGAATCTGTGCATTTCCAGTGATCACAAAAAACACGTAGAATCGCTCTATCTCTTCTAGTTTAGCCAGAAAACGCGTTTAAAGTTTTGCAAGTGATTTTTTCGAATATCTCCAAAAATATTTTTGCTACAACCTATTATTATATATCGGCAGAATCTGTGCATTTCCAGTGATCACAAAAAACACGTAGAATCGCTCTATCTCTTCTAGTTTAGCCAGAAAACGCGTTTAAAGTTTTGCAAGTGATTTTTTCGAATATCTCCAAAAATATTTTTGCTACAACCTATTATTATATATCGGCAGAATCTGTGCATTTCCAGTGATCACAAAAAAACACGTAGAATCGCTCTATCTCTTCTAGTTCAGCCAGAAAACGCGTTTAAAGTTTTGCAAGTGATTTTTTTAAATATCTCCAAAAATATTTTTGCTACAACCTATTATTATATATCGGCAGAATCTGTGCATTTCCAGTAATCACAAAAAACACGTAGAATCGCTCTATCTCTTCTAGTTTAGCCAGAAAACGCGTTTAAAGTTTTGCAAGTGATTTTTTTAAATATCTCCAAAAATATTTTTGCTACAACCTATTATTATATACCGGCAGAATCTGTGCATTTCCAGTGATCACAAAAAACACGTAGAATCGCTCTATCTCTTCTAGTTTAGCCAGAAAACGCGTTTAAAGTTTTGCAAGTGATTTTTTTAAATATCTCCAAAAATATTTTTGCTACAACCTATTATTATATATCGGCAGAATCTGTGCATTCCCAGTGATCACAAAAAAAACGTAGAATCGCTTCATCTCTTCTAGTTTAGCCAGAAAACGCGTTTAAAGTTTTGCAAGTGATTTTTTCAAATATCTCCAAAAATATTTTTGCTACAACCTATTATCATATATCAGCAGATTCTGTGCATTCC
Source organism: Condylostylus longicornis (assembly GCF_029603195.1). NCBI lineage: Eukaryota > Metazoa > Arthropoda > Insecta > Diptera > Dolichopodidae > Condylostylus > Condylostylus longicornis. Next base: position 465,636 of record NW_026578192.1, read on the forward strand.
CAGTGATCACAAAATACACGTAGAATCGCTCTATCTCTTCTAGTTTAGCCAGAAAACGCGTTTAAAGTTTTGCAAGTGATTTTTTCGAATATCTCCAAAAATATTTTTGCTACAACCTATTATTATATATCGGCAGAATCTGTGCATTCCCAGTGATCACAAAAAACACGTAGAATCGCTCTATCTCTTCCAGTTTAGCCAGAAAACGCGTTTAAAGTTTTGCAAGTGATTTTTTTAAATATCTCCAAAAATATTTTTGCTACAACCTAGTATTATATATCGGCAGAATCTGTGCATTTCCAGTGATCACAAAAAACACGTAGAATCGCTCTATCTCTTCTAGTTTAGTTAGAAAACGCGTTTAAAGTTATGCAAGTGATTTTTTTAAATATCTCCAAAAATATTTTTGCTACAACCTATTATTATATATCGGCAGAATCTGTGCATTCCCAGTGATCACAAAAAAAAACGTAGAATCGCTTCATCTCTTCTAGTTTAGCCAGAAAACGCGTTTAAAGTTTTGCAAGTGATTTTTTTAAATATCTCCAAAAATATTTTTGCTACAACCTATTATTATATATCGGCAGAATCTGTGCATTTCCAGTAATCACAAAAAACACGTAGAATCGCTCTATCTCTTCTAGTTTAGCCAGAAAACGCGTTTAAAGTTTTGCAAGTGATTTTTTTAAATATCTCCAAAAATATTTTTGCTACAACCTATTATTATATACCGGCAGAATCTGTGCATTTCCAGTGATCACAAAAAACACGTAGAATCGCTCTATCTCTTCTAGTTTAGCCAGAAAACGCGTTTAAAGTTTTGCAAGTGATTTTTTTAAATATCTCCAAAAATATTTTTGCTACAACCTATTATTATATATCGGCAGAATCTGTGCATTCCCAGTGATCACAAAAAAAACGTAGAATCGCTTCATCTCTTCTAGTTTAGCCAGAAAACGCGTTTAAAGTTTTGCAAGTGATTTTTTCAAATATCTCCAAAAATATTTTTGCTACAACCTATTATCATATATCAGCAGATTCTGTGCATTCCCAGTGATCACAAAATACACGTAGAATCGCTCTATCTCTTCTAGTTTAGCCAGAAAACGCGTTTAAAGTTTTGCAAGTGATTTTTTCGAATATCTCCAAAAATATTTTTGCTACAACCTATTATTATATATCGGCAGAATCTGTGCATTCCCAGTGATCACAAAAAACACGTAGAATCGCTCTATCTCTTCCAGTTTAGCCAGAAAACGCGTTTAAAGTTTTGCAAGTGATTTTTTTAAATATCTCCAAAAATATTTTTGCTACAACCTAGTATTATATATCGGCAGAATCTGTGCATTTCCAGTGATCACAAAAAACACGTAGAATCGCTCTATCTCTTCTAGTTTAGTTAGAAAACGCGTTTAAAGTTATGCAAGTGATTTTTTTAAATATCTCCAAAAATATTTTTGCTACAACCTATTATTATATATCGGCAGAATCTGTGCATTTCCAGTGATCACAAAAAACACGTAGAATCGCTCTATCTCTTCTAGTTTAGCCAGAAAACGCGTTTAAAGTTTTGCAAGTGATTTTTTCGAATATCTCCAAAAATATTTTTGCTACAACCTATTATCATATATCGGCAGAATCTGTGCATTCCCAGTGATCACAAAAAACACGTAGAATCGCTCTATCTCTTCTAGCTTAGCCAGAAAACGCGTTTAAAGTTTTGCAAGTGATTTTTTTAAATATCTCCAAAAATATTTTTGCTACAACCTATTATTATATATCGGCAGAATCTGTGCATTCCCAGTGATCACAAAAAAAACGTAGAATCGCTTCATCTCTTCTAGTTTAGCCAGAAAACGCGTTTAAAGTTTTGCAAGTGATTTTTTCAAATATCTCCAAAAATATTTTTGCTACAACCTATTATCATATATCAGCAGATTCTGTGCATTCCCAGTGATCACAAAATACACGTAGAATCGCTCTATCTCTTCTAGTTTAGCCAGAAAACGCGTTTAAAGTTTTGCAAGTGATTTTTTCGAATATCTCCAAAAATATTTTTGCTACAACCTATTATTATATATCGGCAGAATCTGTGCATTCCCAGTGATCACAAAAAAACACGTAGAATCGCTCTATCTCTTCTAGTTTAGCCAGAAAACGCGTTTAAAGTTTTGCAAGTGATTTTTTTAAATATCTCCAAAAATATTTTTGCTACAACCTAGTATTATATATCGGCAGAATCTGTGCATTTCCAGTGATCACAAAAAACACGTAGAATCGCTCTATCTCTTCTAGTTTAGTTAGAAAACGCGTTTAAAGTTATGCAAGTGATTTTTTTAAATATCTCCAAAAATATTTTTGCTACAACCTATTATTATATATCGGCAGAATCTGTGCATTCCCAGTGATCACAAAAAACACGTAGAATCGCTCTATCTCTTCTAGTTTAGCCAGAAAACGCGTTTAAAGTTTTGCAAGTGATTTTTTTAAATATCTCCAAAAATATTTTTGCTACAACCTAGTATTATATATCGGCAGAATCTGTGCATTTCCAGTGATCACAAAAAACACGTAGAATCGCTCTATCTCTTCTAGTTTAGTTAGAAAACGCGTTTAAAGTTTTGCAAGTGATTTTTTCGAATATCTCCAAAAATATTTTTGCTACAACCTATTATTATATATCGGCAGAATCTGTGCATTCCCAGTGATCACAAAAAACACGTAGAATCGCTCTATCTCTTCTAGTTTAGCCAGAAAACGCGTTTAAAGTTTTGCAAGTGATTTTTTTAAATATCTCCAAAAATATTTTTGCTACAACCTAGTATTATATATCGGCAGAATCTGTGCATTTCCAGTGATCACAAAAAACACGTAGAATCGCTCTATCTCTTCTAGTTTAGCCAGAAAACGCGTTTAAAGTTTTGCAAGTGATTTTTTCGAATATCTCCAAAAATATTTTTGCTACAACCTATTATCATATATCGGCAGAATCTGTGCATTCCCAGTGATCACAAAAAAACACGTAGAATCGCTCTATCTCTTCTAGTTTAGCCAGAAAACGCGTTTAAAGTTTTGCAAGTGATTTTTTTAAATATCTCCAAAAATATTTTTGCTACAACCTATTATTATATATCGGCAGAATCTGTGCATTTCCAGTGATCACAAAAAAACACGAAGAATCGCTCTATCTCTTCTAGTTTAGCCAGAAAACGCGTTTAAAGTTTTGCAAGTGATTTTTTTAAATATCTCCAAAAATATTTTTGCTACAACCTATTATTATATATCGGCAGAATCTGTGCATTTCCAGTGATCACAAAAAACACGTAGAATCGCTCTATCTCTTCTAGTTTAGCCAGAAAACGCGTTTAAAGTTTTGCAAGTGATTTTTTCGAATATCTCCAAAAATATTTTTGCTACAACCTATTATCATATATCGGCAGAATCTGTGCATTCCCAGTGATCACAAAAAACACGTAGAATCGCTCTATCTCTTCTAGTTTAGCCAGAAAACGCGTTTAAAATTTTGCAAATGATTTTTTTAAATATCTCCAAAAATATTTTTGCTACAACCTATTATCATATATCGGCAGAATCTGTGCATTCCCAGTGATCACAAAAAACACGTAGAATCGCTTTATCTCTTCTAGTTTAGCCAGAAAACGCGTTTAAAGTTTTGCAAGTGATTTTTTCAAATATCTCCAAAAATATTTTTGCTTCAACCTATTATCATATATCACCAGATTCTGTGCATTCCCAGTGATCACAAAAAACACGTAGAATCGCTCTATCTCTTCTAGTTTAGCCAGAAAACGCGTTTAAAGTTTTGCAAGTGATTTTTTCGAATATCTCCAAAAATATTTTTGCTACAACCTATTATTATATATCGGCAGAATCTGTGCATTCCCAGTGATCACAAAAAACACGTAGAATCGCTCTATCTCTTCTAGTTTAGCCAGAAAACGCGTTTAAAGTTTTGCAAGTGATTTTTTTAAATATCTCCAAAAATATTTTTGCTACAACCTACTATTATATATCGGCATAATCTGTGCATTTCCAGTGATCACAAAAAACACGTAGAATCGCTCTATCTCTTCTAGTTTAGCCAGAAAACGCGTTTAAAGTTTTGCAAGTGATTTTTTTAAATATCTCCAAAAATATTTTTGCTACAACCTATTATTATATATCGGCAGAATCTGTGCATTTCCAGTGATCACAAAAAACACGTAGAATCGCTCTATCTCTTCTAGTTTAGCCAGAAAACGCGTTTAAAGTTTTGCAAGTGATTTTTTTAAATATCTCCAAAAATATTTTTGCTACAACCTATTATTATATATCGGCAGAATCTGTGCATTTCCAGTGATCACAAAAAACACGTAGAATCGCTCTATCTCTTCTAGTTTAGCCAGAAAACGCGTTTAAAGTTTTGCAAGTGATTTTTTCGAATATCTCCAAAAATATTTTTGCTACAACCTATTTTTATATATCGGCATAATCTGTGCATTTCCAGTGATCACAAAAAACACGTAGAATCGCTCTATCTCTTCTAGTTTAGCCAGAAAACGCGTTTAAAGTTTTGCAAGTGATTTTTTTAAATATCTCCAAAAATATTTTTGCTACAACCTATTATTATATATCGGCAGAATCTGTGCATTTCCAGTGATCACAAAAAACACGTAGAATCGCTCTATCTCTTCTAGTTTAGCCAGAAAACGCGTTTAAAGTTTTGCAAGTGATTTTTTCGAATATCTCCAAAAATATTTTTGCTACAACCTATTATCATATATCGGCAGAATCTGTGCATTCCCAGTGATCACAAAAAACACGTAGAATCGCTCTATCTCTTCTAGTTTAGCCAGAAAACGCGTTTAAAGTTTTGCAAGTGATTTTTTTAAATATCTCCAAAAATATTTTTGCTACAACCTATTATTATATATCGGCAGAATCTGTGCATTTCCAGTGATCACAAAAAACACGTAGAATCGCTCTATCTCTTCTAGTTTAGCCAGAAAACGCGTTTAAAGTTTTGCAAGTGATTTTTTTAAATATCTCCAAAAATATTTTTGCTACAACCTATTATTATATATCGGCAGAATCTGTGCATTTCCAGTGATCACAAAAAACACGTAGAATCGCTCTATCTCTTCTAGTTTAGCCAGAAAACGCGTTTAAAGTTTTGCAAGTGATTTTTTCGAATATCTCCAAAAATATTTTTGCTACAACCTATTATCATATATCGGCAGAATCTGTGCATTCCCAGTGATCACAAAAAACACGTAGAATCGCTCTATCTCTTCTAGTTTAGCCAGAAAACGCGTTTAAAATTTTGCAAATGATTTTTTTAAATATCTCCAAAAATATTTTTGCTACAACCTATTATCATATATCGGCAGAATCTGTGCATTCCCAGTGATCACAAAAAACACGTAGAATCGCTTTATCTCTTCTAGTTTAGCCAGAAAACGCGTTTAAAGTTTTGCAAGTGATTTTTTCAAATATCTCCAAAAATATTTTTGCTTCAACCTATTATCATATATCACCAGATTCTGTGCATTCCCAGTGATCACAAAAAACACGTAGAATCGCTCTATCTCTTCTAGTTTAGCCAGAAAACGCGTTTAAAGTTTTGCAAGTGATTTTTTTAAATATCTCCAAAAATATTTTTGCTACAACCTATTATTATATATCGGCAGAATCTGTGCATTCCCAGTGATCACAAAAAACACGTAGAATCGCTCTATCTCTTCTAGTTTAGCCAGAAAACGCGTTTAAAGTTTTGCAAGTGATTTTTTTAAATATCTCCAAAAATATTTTTGCCTACAACCTATTATTATATATCGGCAGAATCTGTGCATTTCCAGTGATCACAAAAAACACGTAGAATCGCTCTATCTCTTCTAGTTTAGCCAGAAAACGCGTTTAAAGTTTTGCAAGTGATTTTTTTAAATATCTCCAAAAATATTTTTGCTACAACCTATTATTATATATCGGCAGAATCTGTGCATTTCCAGTGATCACAAAAAACACGTAGAATCGCTCTATCTCTTCTAGTTTAGCCAGAAAACGCGTTTAAAGTTTTGCAAGTGATTTTTTCGAATATCTCCAAAAATATTTTTGCTACAACCTATTATCATATATCGGCAGAATCTGTGCATTCCCAGTGATCACAAAAAACACGTAGAATCGCTCCATCTCTTCTAGTTTAGCCAGAAAACGCGTTTAAAGTTTTGCAAATGATTTTTTTAAATATCTCCAAAAATATTTTTGCTACAACCTATTATCATATATCGGCAGAATCTGTGCATTCCCAGTGATCACAAAAAACACGTAGAATCGCTTTATCTCTTCTAGTTTAGCCAGAAAACGCGTTTAAAGTTTTGCAAGTGATTTTTTCAAATATCTCCAAAAATATTTTTGCTACAACCTATTATCATATATCAGCAGATTCTGTGCATTCCCAGTGATCACAAAAAACACGTAGAATCGCTCTATCTCTTCTAGTTTAGCCAGAAAACGCGTTTAAAGTTTTGCAAGTGATTTTTTCGAATATCTCCAAAAATATTTTTGCTACAACCTATTATCATATATCGGCAGAATCTGTGCATCCCCAGTAATCACAAAAAACACGTAGAATCCCTCTATCTCTTCTAGTTTAGCCAGAAAACGCGTTTAAAGTTTTGCAAGTGATTTTTTCGAATATCTCCAAAAATATTTTTGCTACAACCTATTATTATATATCGGCAGAATCTGTGCATTTCCAGTGATCACAAAAAACACGTAGAATCGCTCTATCTCTTCTAGTTTAGCCAGAAAACGCGTTTAAAGTTTTGCAAGTGATTTTTTCGAATATCTCCAAAAATATTTTTGCTACAACCTATTATCATATATCGGCAGAATCTGTGCATTTCCAGTGATCACAAAAAACACGTAGAATCGCTCTATCTCTTCTAGTTTAGCCAGAAAACGCGTTTAAAGTTTTGCAAGTGATTTTTTTAAATATCTCCAAAAATATTTTTGCTACAACCTATTATTATATATCGGCAGAATCTGTGCATTTCCAGTGATCACAAAAAACACGTGGAATCGCTCTATCTCTTCTAGTTTAGCCAGAAAACGCGTTTAAAGTTTTGCAAGTGATTTTTTCGAATATCTCCAAAAATATTTTTGCTACAACCTATTATCATATATCGGCAGAATCTGTGCATTTCCAGTGATCACAAAAAACACGTAGAATCGCTCTATCTCTTCTAGTTTAGCCAGAAAACGCGTTTAAAGTTTTGCAAGTGATTTTTTCGAATATCTCCAAAAATATTTTTGCTACAACCTATTATCATATATCGGCAGAATCTGTGCATTCCCAGTGATCACAAAAAACACGTAGAATCGCTCTATCTCTTCTAGTTTAGCCAGAAAACGCGTTTAAAGTTTTGCAAGTGATTTTTTTTAAATATCTCCAAAAATATTTTTGCTACAACCTATTATTATATATCGGCAGAATCTGTGCATTTCCAGTGATCACAAAAAACACGTAGAATCGCTCTATCTCTTCTAGTTTAGCCAGAAAACGCGTTTAAAGTTTTGCAAGTGATTTTTTCGAATATCTCCAAAAATATTTTTGCTACAACCTATTATCATATATCGGCAGAATCTGTGCATTCCCAGTGATCACAAAAAACACGTAGAATCGCTCTATCTCTTCTAGTTTAGCCAGAAAACGCGTTTAAAGTTTTGCAAGTGATTTTTTTAAATATCTCCAAAAATATTTTTGCTAGAACCTATTATTAAATATCGGCAGAATCTGTGCATTTCCAGTGATCACAAAAAACACGTAGAATCGCTCTATCTCTTCTAGTTTAGCCAGAAAACGCGTTTAAAGTTTTGCAAGTGATTTTTTCGAATATCTCCAAAAATATTTTTGCTACAACCTATTATCATATATCGGCAGAATCTGTGCATTCCCAGTGATCACAAAAAACACGTACAATCGCTCTATCTCTTCTAGTTTAGCCAGAAAACGCGTTTAAAGTTTTGCAAATGATTTTTTTAAATATCTCCAAAAATATTTTTGCTACAACCTATTATCATATATCAGCAGATTCTGTGCATTCCCAGTGATCACAAAAAACACGTAGAATCGCTCTATCTCTTCTAGTTTAGCCAGAAAACGCGTTTAAAGTTTTGCAAGTGATTTTTTCGAATATCTCCAAAAATATTTTTGCTACAACCTATTATCATATATCGGCAGAATCTGTGCATCCCCAGTAATCACAAAAAACACGTAGAATCCCTCTATCTCTTCTAGTTTAGCCAGAAAACGCGTTTAAAGTTTTGCAAGTGATTTTTTCGAATATCTCCAAAAATATTTTTGCTACAACCTATTATTATATATCGGCAGAATCTGTGCATTTCCAGTGATCACAAAAAACACGTAGAATCGCTCTATCTCTTCTAGTTTAGCCAGAAAACGCGTTTAAAGTTTTGCAAGTGATTTTTTTAAATATCTCCAAAAATATTTTTGCTACAACCTATTATTATATATCGGCAGAATCTGTGCATTTCCAGTGATCACAAAAAACACGTAGAATCGCTCTATCTCTTCTAGTTTAGCCAGAAAACGCGTTTAAAGTTTTGCAAGGGATTTTTTCGAATATCTCCAAAAATATTTTTGCTACAACCTATTATCATATATCGGCAGAATCTGTGCATTCCCAGTGATCACAAAAAACACGTAGAATCGCTCTATCTCTTCTAGTTTAGCCAGAAAACGCGTTTAAAGTTTTGCAAGTGATTTTTTTAAATATCTCCAAAAATATTTTTGCTACAACCTATTATTATATATCGGCAGAATCTGTGCATTTCCAGTGATCACAAAAAACACGTAGAATCGCTCTATCTCTTCTAGTTTAGCCAGAAAACGCGTTTAAAGTTTTGCAAGTGATTTTTTCGAATATCTCCAAAAATATTTTTGCTACAACCTATTATCATATATCGGCAGAATCTGTGCATTCCCAGTGATCACAAAAAACACGTAGAATCGCTCTATCTCTTCTAGTTTAGCCAGAAAACGCGTTTAAAGTTTTGCAAGTGATTTTTTTAAATATCTCCAAAAATATTTTTGCTACAACCTATTATTATATATCGGCAGAATCTGTGCATTTCCAGTGATCACAAAAAACACGTAGAATCGCTCTATCTCTTCTAGTTTAGCCAGAAAACGCGTTTAAAGTTTTGCAAGTGATTTTTTCGAATATCTCCAAAAATATTTTTGCTACAACCTATTATCATATATCGGCAGAATCTGTGCATTCCCAGTGATCACAAAAAACACGTACAATCGCTCTATCTCTTCTAGTTTAGCCAGAAAACGCGTTTAAAGTTTTGCAAATGATTTTTTTAAATATCTCCAAAAATATTTTTGCTACAACCTATTATCATATATCAGCAGATTCTGTGCATTCCCAGTGATCACAAAAAACACGTAGAATCGCTCTATCTCTTCTAGTTTAGCCAGAAAACGCGTTTAAAGTTTTGCAAGTGATTTTTTCGAATATCTCCAAAAATATTTTTGCTACAACCTATTATCATATATCGGCAGAATCTGTGCATCCCCAGTAATCACAAAAAACACGTAGAATCCCTCTATCTCTTCTAGTTTAGCCAGAAAACGCGTTTAAAGTTTTGCAAGTGATTTTTTCGAATATCTCCAAAAATATTTTTGCTACAACCTATTATTATATATCGGCAGAATCTGTGCATTTCCAGTGATCACAAAAAACACGTAGAATCGCTCTATCTCTTCTAGTTTAGCCAGAAAACGCGTTTAAAGTTTTGCAAGTGATTTTTTTAAATATCTCCAAAAATATTTTTGCTACAACCTATTATTATATATCGGCAGAATCTGTGCATTTCCAGTGATCACAAAAAACACGTAGAATCGCTCTATCTCTTCTAGTTTAGCCAGAAAACGCGTTTAAAGTTTTGCAAGGGATTTTTTCGAATATCTCCAAAAATATTTTTGCTACAACCTATTATTATATATCGGCAGAATCTGTGCATTTCCAGTGATCACAAAAAACACGTAGAATCGCTCTATCTCTTCTAGTTTAGCCAGAAAACGCGTTTAAAGTTTTGCAAGTGATTTTTTTAAATATCTCCAAAAATATTTTTGCTACAACCTATTATTATATATCGGCAGAATCTGTGCATTTCCAGTGATCACAAAAAACACGTAGAATCGCTCTATCTCTTCTAGTTTAGCCAGAAAACGCGTTTAAAGTTTTGCAAGTGATTTTTTCGAATATCTCCAAAAATATTTTTGCTACAACCTATTATCATATATCGGCAGAATCTGTGCATTCCCAGTGATCACAAAAAACACGTAGAATCGCTCTATCTCTTCTAGTTTAGCCAGAAAACGCGTTTAAAGTTTTGCAAGTGATTTTTTTAAATATCTCCAAAAATATTTTTGCTACAACCTATTATTATATATCGGCAGAATCTGTGCATCCCCAGTAATCACAAAAAACACGTAGAATCCCTCTATCTCTTCCAGTTTAGCCAGAAAACGCGTTTAAAGTTTTGCAAGTGATTTTTTCGAATATCTCCAAAAATATTTTTGCTACAACCTCTTATTATATATCGGCAGAATCTGTGCATTTCCAGTGATCACAAAAAACACGTAGAATCGCTCTATCTCTTCTAGTTTAGCCAGAAAACGCGTTTAAAGTTTTGCAAGTGATTTTTTCGAATATCTCCAAAAATATTTTTGCTACAACCTATTATCATATATCGGCAGAATCTGTGCATTCCCAGTGATCACAAAAAACACGTAGAATCGCTCTATCTCTTCTAGTTTAGCCAGAAAACGCGTTTAAAGTTTTGCAAGTGATTTTTTTAAATATCTCCAAAAATATTTTTGCTACAACCTATTATTATATATCGGCAGAATCTGTGCATCCCCAGTAATCACAAAAAACACGTAGAATCCCTCTATCTCTTCTAGTTTAGCCAGAAAACGCGTTTAAAGTTTTGCAAGTGATTTTTTCGAATATCTCCAAAAATATTTTTGCTACAACCTATTATTATATATCGGCAGAATCTGTGCATCCCCAGTAATCACAAAAAACACGTAGAATCCCTCTATCTCTTCTAGTTTAGCCAGAAAACGCGTTTAAAGTTTTGCAAGTGATTTTTTCGAATATCTCCAAAAATATTTTTGCTACAACCTATTATTATATATCGGCAGAATCTGTGCATTTCCAGTGATCACAAAAAACACGTAGAATCGCTCTATCTCTTCTAGTTTAGCCAGAAAACGCGTTTAAAGTTTTGCAAGTGATTTTTTCGAATATCTCCAAAAATATTTTTGCTACAACCTATTATCATATATCGGCAGAATCTGTGCATCCCCAGTAATCACAAAAAACACGTAGAATCGCTCTATCTCTTCTAGTTTAGCCAGAAAACGCGTTTAAAGTTTTGCAAGTGATTTTTTCGAATATCTCCAAAAATATTTTTGCTACAACCTATTATTATATATCGGCAGAATCTGTGCATTTCCAGTGATCACAAAAAACACGTAGAATCGCTCTATCTCTTCTAGTTTAGCCAGAAAACGCGTTTAAAGTTTTGCAAGTGATTTTTTCGAATATCTCCAAAAATATTTTTGCTACAACCTATTATCATATATCGGCAGAATCTGTGCATTTCCAGTGATCACAAAAAACACGTAGAATCGCTCTATCTCTTCTAGTTTAGCCAGAAAACGCGTTTAAAGTTTTGCAAGTGATTTTTTTAAATATCTCCAAAAATATTTTTGCTACAACCTATTATTATATATCGGCAGAATCTGTGCATTTCCAGTGATCACAAAAAACACGTAGAATCGCTCTATCTCTTCTAGTTTAGCCAGAAAACGCGTTTAAAGTTTTGCAAGTGATTTTTTCGAATATCTCCAAAAATATTTTTGCTACAACCTATTATCATATATCGGCAGAATCTGTGTATTTCCAGTGATCACAAAAAAGACGTAGAATCGCTCTATCTCTTCTAGTTTAGCCAGAAAACGCGTTTAAAGTTTTGCAAGTGATTTTTTCGAATATCTCCAAAAATATTTTTGCTACAACCTATTATCATATATCGGCAGAATCTGTGCATTCCCAGTGATCACAAAAAACACGTAGAATCGCTCTATCTCTTCTAGTTTAGCCAGAAAACGCGTTTAAAGTTTTGCAAGTGATTTTTTTAAATATCTCCAAAAATATTTTTGCTACAACCTATTATTATATATCGGCAGAATCTGTGCATTTCCAGTGATCACAAAAAACACGTAGAATCGCTCTATCTCTTCTAGTTTAGCCAGAAAACGCGTTTAAAGTTTTGCAAGTGATTTTTTCGAATATCTCCAAAAATATTTTTGCTACAACCTATTATCATATATCGGCAGAATCTGTGCATTCCCAGTGATCACAAAAAACACGTAGAATCGCTCTATCTCTTCTAGTTTAGCCAGAAAACGGGTTTAAAGTTTTGCACGTGATTTTTTTAAATATCTCCAAAAATATTTTTGCTACAACCTATTATTATATATCGGCAGAATCTGTGCATTTCCAGTGATCACAAAAAACACGTAGAATCGCTCTATCTCTTCTAGTTTAGCCAGAAAACGCGTTTAAAGTTTTGCAAGTGATTTTTTCGAATATCTCCAAAAATATTTTTGCTACAACCTATTATCATATATCGGCAGAATCTGTGCATTCCCAGTGATCACAAAAAACACGTAGAATCGCTCTATCTCTTCTAGTTTAGCCAGAAAACGCGTTTAAAGTTTTGCAAATGATTTTTTTAAATATCTCCAAAAATATTTTTGCTACAACCTATTATCATATATCAGCAGATTCTGTGCATTCCCAGTGATCACAAAAAACACGTAGAATCGCTCTATCTCTTCTAGTTTAGCCAGAAAACGCGTTTAAAGTTTTGCAAGTGATTTTTTCGAATATCTCCAAAAATATTTTTGCTACAACCTATTATCATATATCGGCAGAATCTGTGCATTTCCAGTGATCACAAAAAACACGTAGAATCGCTCTATCTCTTCTAGTTTAGCCAGAAAACGCGTTTAAAGTTTTGCAAGTGATTTTTTCGAATATCTCCAAAAATATTTTTGCTACAACCTATTATCATATATCGGCAGAATCTGTGCATTCCCAGTGATCACAAAAAACACGTAGAATCGCTCTATCTCTTCTAGTTTAGCCAGAAAACGCGTTTAAAGTTTTGCAAGTGATTTTTTTAAATATCTCCAAAAATATTTTTGCTACAACCTATTATTATATATCGGCAGAATCTGTGCATTTCCAGTGATCACAAAAAACACGTAGAATCGCTCTATCTCTTCTAGTTTAGCCAGAAAACGCGTTTAAAGTTTTGCAAGTGATTTTTTCGAATATCTCCAAAAATATTTTTGCTACAACCTATTATCATATATCGGCAGAATCTGTGCATTTCCAGTGATCACAAAAAACACGTAGAATCGCTCTATCTCTTCTAGTTTAGCCAGAAAACGCGTTTAAAGTTTTGCAAGTGATTTTTTCGAATATCTCCAAAAATATTTTTGCTACAACCTATTATCATATATCGGCAGAATCTGTGCATTCCCAGTGATCACAAAAAACACGTAGAATCGCTCTATCTCTTCTAGTTTAGCCAGAAAACGCGTTTAAAGTTTTGCAAGTGATTTTTTTAAATATCTCCAAAAATATTTTTGCTACAACCTATTATTATATATCGGCAGAATCTGTGCATTTCCAGTGATCACAAAAAACACGTAGAATCGCTCTATCTCTTCTAGTTTAGCCAGAAAACGCGTTTAAAGTTTTGCAAGTGATTTTTTCGAATATCTCCAAAAATATTTTTGCTACAACCTATTATCATATATCGGCAGAATCTGTGCATTCCCAGTGATCACAAAAAACACATAGAATCGCTCTATCTCTTCTAGTTTAGCCAGAAAACGCGTTTAAAGTTTTGCAAATGATTTTTTTAAATATCTCCAAAAATATTTTTGCTACAACCTATTATCATATATCGGCAGAATCTGTGCATTCCCAGTGATCACAAAAAACACGTAGAATCGCTTTATCTCTTCTAGTTTAGCCAGAAAACGCGTTTAAAGTTTTGCAAGTGATTTTTTCAAATATCTCCAAAAATATTTTTGCTACAACCTATTATCATATATCAGCAGATTCTGTGCATTCCCAGTGATCACAAAAAACACGTAGAATCGCTCTATCTCTTCTAGTTTAGCCAGAAAACGCGTTTAAAGTTTTGCAAGTGATTTTTTCGAATATCTCCAAAAATATTTTTGCTACAACCTATTATCATATATCGGCAGAATCTGTGCATTTCCAGTGATCACAAAAAACACGTAGAATCGCTCTATCTCTTCTAGTTTAGCCAGAAAACGCGTTTAAAGTTTTGCAAGTGATTTTTTTAAATATCTCCAAAAATATTTTTGCTACAACCTATTATTATATATCGGCAGAATCTGTGCATTTCCAGTGATCACAAAAAACACGTAGAATCGCTCTATCTCTTCTAGTTTAGCCAGAAAACGCGTTTAAAGTTTTGCAAGTGATTTTTTCGAATATCTCCAAAAATATTTTTGCTACAACTTATTATCATATATCGGCAGAATCTGTGCATTCCCAGTGATCACAAAAAACACGTAGAATCGCTCTATCTCTTCTAGTTTAGCCAGAAAACGCGTTTAAAGTTTTGCAAGTGATTTTTTTAAATATCTCCAAAAATATTTTTGCTACAACCTATTATTATAAATAGGCAGAATCTGTGCATTTCCAGTGATCACAAAAAACACGTAGAATCGCTCTATCTCTTCTAGTTTAGCCAGAAAACGCGTTTAAAGTTTTGCAAGTGATTTTTTCGAATATCTCCAAAAATATTTTTGCTACAACCTATTATCATATATCGGCAGAATCTGTGCAGTCCCAGTGATCACAAAAAACACGTAGAATCGCTCTATCTCTTCTAGTTTAGCCAGAAAACGCGTTTAAAGTTTTGCAAGTGATTTTTTTAAATATCTCCAAAAATATTGTTGCTACAACTTATTATTATATATCGGCAGAATCTGTGCATTTCCAGTGATCACAAAAAACACGTAGAATCGCTCTATCTCTTCTAGTTTAGCCAGAAAACGCGTTTAAAGTTTTGCAAGTGATTTTTTCGAATATCTCCAAAAATATTTTTGCTACAACCTATTATCATATATCGGCAGAATCTGTGCATTTCCAGTGATCACAAAAAACACGTAGAATCGCTCTATCTCTTCTAGTTTAGCCAGAAAACGCGTTTAAAGTTTTGCAAGTGATTTTTTCGAATATCTCCAAAAATATTTTTGCTACAACCTATTATCATATATCGGCAGAATCTGTGCATTCCCAGTGATCACAAAAAACACGTAGAATCGCTCTATCTCTTCTAGTTTAGCCAGAAAACGCGTTTAAAGTTTTGCAAGTGATTTTTTTAAATATCTCCAAAAATATTTTTGCTACAACCTATTATTATATATCGGCAGAATCTGTGCATTTCCAGTGATCACAAAAAACACGTAGAATCGCTCTATCTCTTCTAGTTTAGCCAGAAAACGCGTTTAAAGTTTTGCAAGTGATTTTTTCGAATATCTCCAAAAATATTTTTGCTACAACCTATTATCATATATCGGCAGAATCTGTGCATTCCCAGTGATCACAAAAAACACGTAGAATCGCTCTATCTCTTCTAGTTTAGCCAGAAAACGCGTTTAAAGTTTTGCAAATGATTTTTTTAAATATCTCCAAAAATATTTTTGCTACAACCTATTATCATATATCAGCAGATTCTGTGCATTCCCAGTGATCACAAAAAACACGTAGAATCGCTCTATCTCTTCTAGTTTAGCCAGAAAACGCGTTTAAAGTTTTGCAAGTGATTTTTTCGAATATCTCCAAAAATATTTTTGCTACAACCTATTATCATATATCGGCAGAATCTGTGCATCCCCAGTAATCACAAAAAACACGTAGAATCCCTCTATCTCTTCTAGTTTAGCCAGAAAACGCGTTTAAAGTTTTGCAAGTGATTTTTTCGAATATCTCCAAAAATATTTTTGCTACAACCTATTATTATATATCGGCAGAATCTGTGCATTTCCAGTGATCACAAAAAACACGTAGAATCGCTCTATCTCTTCTAGTTTAGCCAGAAAATGCGTTTAAAGTTTTGCAAGTGATTTTTTTAAATATCTCCAAAAATATTTTTGCTACAACCTATTATTATATATCGGCAGAATCTGTGCATTTCCAGTGATCACAAAAAACACGTAGAATCGCTCTATCTCTTCTAGTTTAGCCAGAAAACGCGTTTAAAGTTTTGCAAGGGATTTTTTCGAATATCTCCAAAAATATTTTTGCTACAACCTATTATCATATATCGGCAGAATCTGTGCATTCCCAGTGATCACAAAAAACACGTAGAATCGCTCTATCTCTTCTAGTTTAGCCAGAAAACGCGTTTAAAGTTTTGCAAGTGATTTTTTTAAATATCTCCAAAAATATTTTTGCTACAACCTATTATTATATATCGGCAGAATCTGTGCATTTCCAGTGATCACAAAAAACACGTAGAATCGCTCTATCTCTTCTAGTTTAGCCAGAAAACGCGTTTAAAGTTTTGCAAGTGATTTTTTCGAATATCTCCAAAAATATTTTTGCTACAACCTATTATCATATATCGGCAGAATCTGTGCATTCCCAGTGATCACAAAAAACACGTAGAATCGCTCTATCTCTTCTAGTTTAGCCAGAAAACGCGTTTAAAGTTTTGCAAGTGATTTTTTTAAATATCTCCAAAAATATTTTTGCTACAACCTATTATTATATATCGGCAGAATCTGTGCATTTCCAGTGATCACAAAAAACACGTAGAATCGCTCTATCTCTTCTAGTTTAGCCAGAAAACGCGTTTAAAATTTTGCAAGTGATTTTTTCGAATATCTCCAAAAATATTTTTGCTACAACCTATTATCATATATCGGCAGAATCTGTGCATTTCCAGTGATCACAAAAAACACGTAGAATCGCTCTATCTCTTCTAGTTTAGCCAGAAAACGCGTTTAAAGTTTTGCAAGTGATTTTTTCGAATATCTCCAAAAATATTTTTGCTACAACCTATTATCATATATCGGCAGAATCTGTGCATTCCCAGTGATCACAAAAAACACGTAGAATCGCTCTATCTCTTCTAGTTTAGCCAGAAAACGCGTTTAAAGTTTTGCAAGTGATTTTTTTAAATATCTCCAAAAATATTTTTGCTACAACCTATTATTATATATCGGCAGAATCTGTGCATTCCCAGTGATCACAAAAAACACGTAGAATCGCTTTATCTCTTCTAGTTTAGCCAGAAAACGCGTTTAAAGTTTTGCAAGTGATTTTTTCAAATATCTCCAAAAATATTTTTGCTACAACCTATTATCATATATCAGCAGATTCTGTGCATTCCCAGTGATCACAAAAAACACGTAGAATCGCTCTATCTCTTCTAGTTTAGCCAGAAAACGCGTTTAAAGTTTTGCAAGTGATTTTTTCGAATATCTCCAAAAATATTTTTGCTACAACCTATTATCATATATCGGCAGAATCTGTGCATTTCCAGTGATCACAAAAAACACGTAGAATCGCTCTATCTCTTCTAGTTTAGCCAGAAAACGCGTTTAAAGTTTTGCAAGTGATTTTTTTAAATATCTCCAAAAATATTTTTGCTACAACCTATTATTATATATCGGCAGAATCTGTGCATTTCCAGTGATCACAAAAAACACGTAGAATCGCTCTATCTCTTCTAGTTTAGCCAGAAAACGCGTTTAAAGTTTTGCAAGTGATTTTTTCGAATATCTCCAAAAATATTTTTGCTACAACCTATTATTATATATCGGCAGAATCTGTGCATTTCCAGTGATCACAAAAAACACGTAGAATCGCTCTATCTCTTCTAGTTTAGCCAGAAAACGCGTTTAAAGTTTTGCAAGTGATTTTTTCGAATATCTCCAAAAATATTTTTGCTACAACCTATTATCATATATCGGCAGAATCTGTGCATTCCCAGTGATCACAAAAAACACGTAGAATCGCTCTATCTCTTCTAGTTTAGCCAGAAAACGCGTTTAAAGTTTTGCAAATGATTTTTTTAAATATCTCCAAAAATATTTTTGCTACAACCTATTATCATATATCAGCAGATTCTGTGCATTCCCAGTGATCACAAAAAACACGTAGAATCGCTCTATCTCTTCTAGTTTAGCCAGAAAACGCGTTTAAAGTTTTGCAAGTGATTTTTTC
Organism: Condylostylus longicornis; assembly: GCF_029603195.1. Classification (NCBI taxonomy): domain Eukaryota; kingdom Metazoa; phylum Arthropoda; class Insecta; order Diptera; family Dolichopodidae; genus Condylostylus; species Condylostylus longicornis. Next base: position 484,028 of record NW_026578192.1, read on the forward strand.
GAATATCTCCAAAAATATTTTTGCTACAACCTATTATCATATATCGGCAGAATCTGTGCATCCCCAGTAATCACAAAAAACACGTAGAATCCCTCTATCTCTTCTAGTTTAGCCAGAAAACGCGTTTAAAGTTTTGCAAGTGATTTTTTCGAATATCTCCAAAAATATTTTTGCTACAACCTATTATTATATATCGGCAGAATCTGTGCATTTCCAGTGATCACAAAAAACACGTAGAATCGCTCTATCTCTTCTAGTTTAGCCAGAAAACGCGTTTAAAGTTTTGCAAGTGATTTTTTTAAATATCTCCAAAAATATTTTTGCTACAACCCATTATTATATATCGGCAGAATCTGTGCATTTCCAGTGATCACAAAAAACACGTAGAATCGCTCTATCTCTTCTAGTTTAGCCAGAAAACGCGTTTAAAGTTTTGCAAGGGATTTTTTCGAATATCTCCAAAAATATTTTTGCTACAACCTATTATCATATATCGGCAGAATCTGTGCATTCCCAGTGATCACAAAAAACACGTAGAATCGCTCTATCTCTTCTAGTTTAGCCAGAAAACGCGTTTAAAGTTTTGCAAGTGATTTTTTTAAATATCTCCAAAAATATTTTTGCTACAACCTATTATTATATATCGGCAGAATCTGTGCATTTCCAGTGATCACAAAAAACACGTAGAATCGCTCTATCTCTTCTAGTTTAGCCAGAAAACGCGTTTAAAGTTTTGCAAGTGATTTTTTCGAATATCTCCAAAAATATTTTTGCTACAACCTATTATCATATATCGGCAGAATCTGTGCATTCCCAGTGATCACAAAAAACACGTAGAATCGCTCTATCTCTTCTAGTTTAGCCAGAAAACGCGTTTAAAGTTTTGCAAGTGATTTTTTTAAATATCTCCAAAAATATTTTTGCTACAACCTATTATTATATATCGGCAGAATCTGTGCATTTCCAGTGATCACAAAAAACACGTAGAATCGCTCTATCTCTTCTAGTTTAGCCAGAAAACGCGTTTAAAATTTTGCAAGTGATTTTTTCGAATATCTCCAAAAATATTTTTGCTACAACCTATTATCATATATCGGCAGAATCTGTGCATTTCCAGTGATCACAAAAAACACGTAGAATCGCTCTATCTCTTCTAGTTTAGCCAGAAAACGCGTTTAAAGTTTTGCAAGTGATTTTTTCGAATATCTCCAAAAATATTTTTGCTACAACCTATTATCATATATCGGCAGAATCTGTGCATTCCCAGTGATCACAAAAAACACGTAGAATCGCTCTATCTCTTCTAGTTTAGCCAGAAAACGCGTTTAAAGTTTTGCAAGTGATTTTTTTAAATATCTCCAAAAATATTTTTGCTACAACCTATTATTATATATCGGCAGAATCTGTGCATTTCCAGTGATCACAAAAAACACGTAGAATCGCTCTATCTCTTCTAGTTTAGCCAGAAAACGCGTTTAAAGTTTTGCAAGTGATTTTTTCGAATATCTCCAAAAATATTTTTGCTACAACCTATTATCATATATCGGCAGAATCTGTGCATTCCCAGTGATCACAAAAAACACATAGAATCGCTCTATCTCTTCTAGTTTAGCCAGAAAACGCGTTTAAAGTTTTGCAAATGATTTTTTTAAATATCTCCAAAAATATTTTTGCTACAACCTATTATCATATATCGGCAGAATCTGTGCATTCCCAGTGATCACAAAAAACACGTAGAATCGCTCTATCTCTTCTAGTTTAGCCAGAAAACGCGTTTAAAATTTTGCAAGTGATTTTTTCAAATATCTCCAAAAATATTTTTGCTACAATCTATTATCATATATCAGCAGATTCTGTGCATTCCCAGTGATCACAAAAAACACGTAGAATCGCTCTATCTCTTCTAGTTTAGCCAGAAAACGCGTTTAAAGTTTTGCAAGTGATTTTTTCGAATATCTCCAAAAATATTTTTGCTACAACCTATTATCATATATCGGCAGAATCTGTGCATCCCCAGTAATCACAAAAAACACGTAGAATCCCTCTATCTCTTCTAGTTTAGCCAGAAAACGCGTTTAAAGTTTTGCAAGTGATTTTTTCGAATATCTCCAAAAATATTTTTGCTACAACCTATTATTATATATCGGCAGAATCTGTGCATTTCCAGTGATCACAAAAAACACGTAGAATCGCTCTATCTCTTCTAGTTTAGCCAGAAAACGCGTTTAAAGTTTTGCAAGTGATTTTTTCGAATATCTCCAAAAATATTTTTGCTACAACCTATTATCATATATCGGCAGAATCTGTGCATTTCCAGTGATCACAAAAAACACGTAGAATCGCTCTATCTCTTCTAGTTTAGCCAGAAAACGCGTTTAAAGTTTTGCAAGTGATTTTTTCGAATATCTCCAAAAATATTTTTGCTACAACCTATTATCATATATCGGCAGAATCTGTGCATTCCCAGTGATCACAAAAAACACGTAGAATCGCTCTATCTCTTCTAGTTTAGCCAGAAAACGCGTTTAAAGTTTTGCAAGTGATTTTTTTAAATATCTCCAAAAATATTTTTGCTACAACCTATTATTATATATCGGCAGAATCTGTGCATTTCCAGTGATCACAAAAAACACGTAGAATCGCTCTATCTCTTCTAGTTTAGCCAGAAAACGCGTTTTAAGTTTTGCAAGTGATTTTTTCGAATATCTCCAAAAATATTTTTGCTACAACCTATTATCATATATCGGCAGAATCTGTGCATTTCCAGTGATCACAAAAAACACGTAGAATCGCTCTATCTCTTCTAGTTTAGCCAGAAAACGCGTTTAAAGTTTTGCAAGTGATTTTTTTAAATATCTCCAAAAATATTTTTGCTACAACCTATTATTATATATCGGCAGAATCTGTGCATTTCCAGTGATCACAAAAAACACGTAGAATCGCTCTATCTCTTCTAGTTTAGCCAGAAAACGCGTTTAAAGTTTTGCAAGTGATTTTTTTAAATATCTCCAAAAATATTTTTGCTACAACCTATTATCATATATCGGCAGAATCTGTGCATTTCCAGTGATCACAAAAAACACGTAGAATCGCTCTATCTCTTCTAGTTTAGCCAGAAAACGCGTTTAAAGTTTTGCAAGTGATTTTTTCGAATATCTCCAAAAATATTTTTGCTACAACCTATTATCATATATCGGCAGAATCTGTGCATTTCCAGTGATCACAAAAAACACGTAGAATCGCTCTATCTCTTCTAGTTTAGCCAGAAAACGCGTTTAAAGTTTTGCAAGGGATTTTTTCGAATATCTCCAAAAATATTTTTGCTACAACCTATTATCATATATCGGCAGAATCTGTGCATTGCCAGTGATCACAAAAAACACGTAGAATCGCTCTATCTCTTCTAGTTTAGCCAGAAAACGCGTTTAAAGTTTTGCAAATGATTTTTTTAAATATCTCCAAAAATATTTTTGCTACAACCTATTATCATATATCGGCAGAATCTGTGCATTCCCAGTGATCACAAAAAACACGTAGAATCGCTTTATCTCTTCTAGTTTAGCCAGAAAACGCGTTTAAAGTTTTGCAAGTGATTTTTTCAAATATCTCCAAAAATATTTTTGCTACAACCTATTATCATATATCAGCAGATTCTGTGCATTCCCAGTGATCACAAAAAACACGTAGAATCGCTCTATCTCTTCTAGTTTAGCCAGAAAACGCGTTTAAAGTTTTGCAAGTGATTTTTTCGAATATCTCCAAAAATATTTTTGCTACAACCTATTATCATATATCGGCAGAATCTGTGCATCCCCAGTAATCACAAAAAACACGTAGAATCGCTCTATCTCTTCTAGTTTAGCCAGAAAACGCGTTTAAAGTTTTGAAAGTGATTTTTTCGAATATCTCCAAAAATATTTTTGCTACAACCTATTATCATATATCGGCAGAATCTGTGCATCCCCAGTAATCAAAAAAAACACGTAGAATCGCTCTATCTCTTCTAGTTTAGCCAGAAAACGCGTTTAAAGTTTTGCAAGTGATTTTTTCGAATATCTCCAAAAATATTTTTGCTACAACCTATTATTATATATCGGCAGAATCTGTGCATTTCCAGTGATCACAAAAAACACGTAGAATCGCTCTATCTCTTCTAGTTTAGCCAGAAAACGCGTTTAAAGTTTTGCAAGTGATTTTTTTAAATATCTCCAAAAATATTTTTGCTACAACCTATTATCATATATCGGCAGAATCTGTGCATTCCCAGTGATCACAAAAAACACGTAGAATCGCTCTATCTCTTCTAGTTTAGCCAGAAAACGCGTTTAAAGTTTTGCAAATGATTTTTTTAAATATCTCCAAAAATATTTTTGCTACAACCTATTATCATATATCGGCAGAATCTGTGCATTCCCAGTGATCACAAAAAACACGTAGAATCGCTTTATCTCTTCTAGTTTAGCCAGAAAACGCGTTTAAAGTTTTGCAAGTGATTTTTTTAAATATCTCCAAAAATATTTTTGCTACAACCTATTATCATATATCAGCAGATTCTGTGCATTCCCAGTGATCACAAAAAACACGTAGAATCGCTCTATCTCTTCTAGTTTAGCCAGAAAACGCGTTTAAAGTTTTGCAAGTGATTTTTTCGAATATCTCCAAAAATATTTTTGCTACAACCTATTATCATATATCGGCAGAATCTGTGCATCCCCAGTAATCACAAAAAACACGTAGAATCCCTCTATCTCTTCTAGTTTAGCCAGAAAACGCGTTTAAAGTTTTGCAAGTGATTTTTTCGAATATCTCCAAAAATATTTTTGCTACAACCTATTATCATATATTGGCAGAATCTGTGCATCCCCAGTAATCACAAAAAACACGTAGAATCGCTCTATCTCTTCTAGTTTAGCCAGAAAACGCGTTTAAAGTTTTGCAAGTGATTTTTTCGAATATCTCCAAAAATATTTTTGCTACAACCTATTATCATATATCGGCAGAATCTGTGCATCCCCAGTAATCACAAAAAACACGTAGAATCGCTCTATCTCTTCTAGTTTAGCCAGAAAACGCGTTTAAAGTTTTGCAAGTGATTTTTTCGAATATCTCCAAAAATATTTTTGCTACAACCTATTATTATATATCGGCAGAATCTGTGCATTTCCAGTGATCACAAAAAACACGTAGAATCGCTCTATCTCTTCTAGTTTAGCCAGAAAACGCGTTTAAAGTTTTGCAAGTGATTTTTTTAAATATCTCCAAAAATATTTTTGCTACAACCTATTATCATATATCGGCAGAATCTGTGCATTTCCAGTGATCACAAAAAACACGTAGAATCGCTCTATCTCTTCTAGTTTAGCCAGAAAACGCGTTTAAAGTTTTGCAAGTGATTTTTTCGAATATCTCCAAAAATATTTTTGCTACAACCTATTATCATATATCGGCAGAATCTGTGCATTTCCAGTGATCACAAAAAACACGTAGAATCGCTCTATCTCTTCTAGTTTAGCCAGAAAACGCGTTTAAAGTTTTGCAAGTGATTTTTTCGAATATCTCCAAAAATATTTTTGCTACAACCTATTATCATATATCGGCAGAATCTGTGCATTCCCAGTGATCACAAAAAACACGTAGAATCGCTTTATCTCTTCTAGTTTAGCCAGAAAACGCGTTTAAAGTTTTGCAAGTGATTTTTTCAAATATCTCCAAAAATATTTTTGCTACAACCTATTATCATATATCAGCAGATTCTGTGCATTCCCAGTGATCACAAAAAACACGTAGAATCGCTCTATCTCTTCTAGTTTAGCCAGAAAACGCGTTTAAAGTTTTGCAAGTGATTTTTTCGAATATCTCCAAAAATATTTTTGCTACAACCTATTATCATATATCGGCAGAATCTGTGCATCCCCAGTAATCACAAAAAACACGTAGAATCGCTCTATCTCTTCTAGTTTAGCCAGAAAACGCGTTTAAAGTTTTGCAAATGATTTTTTTAAATATCTCCAAAAATATTTTTGCTACAACCTATTATTATATATCGGCAGAATCTGTGCATTTCCAGTGATCACAAAAAACACGTAGAATCGCTCTATCTCTTCTAGTTTAGCCAGAAAACGCGTTTAAAGTTTTGCAAGTGATTTTTTTAAATATCTCCAAAAATATTTTTGCTACAACCTATTATTATATAACGGCAGAATCTGTGCATTTCCAGTGATCACAAAAAACACGTAGAATCGCTCTATCTCTTCTAGTTTAGCCAGAAAACGCGTTTAAAGTTTTGCAAGTGATTTTTTTAAATATCTCCAAAAATATTTTTGCTACAACCTATTATCATATATCGGCAGAATCTGTGCATTTCCAGTGATCACAAAAAACACGTAGAATCGCTCTATCTCTTCTAGTTTAGCCAGAAAACGCGTTTAAAGTTTTGCAAGTGATTTTTTCGAATATCTCCAAAAATATTTTTGCTACAACCTATTATCATATATCGGCAGAATCTGTGCATTTCCAGTGATCACAAAAAACACGTAGAATCGCTCTATCTCTTCTTGTTTAGCCAGAAAACGCGTTTAAAGTTTTGCAAGTGATTTTTTCGAATATCTCCAAAAATATTTTTGCTACAACCTATTATCATATATCGGCAGAATCTGTGCATTCCCAGTGATCACAAAAAACACGTAGAATCGCTCTATCTCTTCTAGTTTAGCCAGAAAACGCGTTTAAAGTTTTGCAAGTGATTTTTTTAAATATCTCCAAAAATATTTTTGCTACAACCTATTATTATATATCGGCAGAATCTGTGCATTTCCAGTGATCACAAAAAACACGTAGAATCGCTCTATCTCTTCTAGTTTAGCCAGAAAACGCGTTTAAAGTTTTGCAAGTGATTTTTTCGAATATCTCCAAAAATATTTTTGCTACAACATATTATTATATATCGGCAGAATCTGTGCATTCCCAGTGATCACAAAAAACACGTAGAATCGCTCTATCTCTTCTAGTTTAGCCAGAAAACGCGTTTAAAGTTTTGCAAATGATTTTTTTAAATATCTCCAAAAATATTTTTGCTACAACCTATTATCATATATCGGCAGAATCTGTGCATTCCCAGTGATCACAAAAAACACGTAGAATCTAGTTTAGCCAGAAAACGCGTTTAAAGTTTTGCAAGTGATTTTTTCAAATATCTCCAAAAATATTTTTGCTACAACCTATTATCATATATCAGCAGATTCTGTGCATTCCCAGTGATCACAAAAAACACGTAGAATCGCTCTATCTCTTCTAGTTTAGCCAGAAAACGCGTTTAAAGTTTTGCAAGTGATTTTTTCGAATATCTCCAAAAATATTTTTGCTACAACCTATTATCATATATCGGCAGAATCTGTGCATTTCCAGTGATCACAAAAAACACGTAGAATCGCTCTATCTCTTCTAGTTTAGCCAGAAAACGCGTTTAAAGTTTTGCAAGTGATTTTTTCGAATATCTCCAAAAATATTTTTGCTACAACCTATTATCATATATCGGCAGAATCTGTGCATTTCCAGTGATCACAAAAAACACGTAGAATCGCTCTATCTCTTCTAGTTTAGCCAGAAAACGCGTTTAAAGTTTTGCAAGTGATTTTTTCGAATATCTCCAAAAATATTTTTCCTACAACCTATTATCATATATCGGCAGAATCTGTGCATTCCCAGTGATCACAAAAAACACGTAGAATCGCTTTATCTCTTCTAGTTTAGCCAGAAAACGCGTTTAAAGTTTTGCAAGTGATTTTTTCAAATATCTCCAAAAATATTTTTGCTACAACCTATTATCATATATCAGCAGATTCTGTGCATTCCCAGTGATCACAAAAAACACGTAGAATCGCTCTATCTCTTCTAGTTTAGCCAGAAAACGCGTTTAAAGTTTTGCAAGTGATTTTTTCGAATATCTCCAAAAATATTTTTCCTACAACCTATTATCATATATCGGCAGAATCTGTGCATTTCCAGTGATCACAAAAAACACGTAGAATCGCTCTATCTCTTCTAGTTTAGCCAGAAAACGCGTTTAAAGTTTTGCAAGTGATTTTTTCGAATATCTCCAAAAATATTTTTGCTACAACCTATTATCATATATCGGCAGAATCTGTGCATTTCCAGTGATCACAAAAAACACGTAGAATAGCTCTATCTCTTCTAGTTTAGCCAGAAAACGCGTTTAAAGTTTTGCAAGTGATTTTTTCGAATATCTCCAAAAATATTTTTGCTACAACCTATTATCATATATCGACAGAATCTGTGCATTCCCAGTGATCACAAAAAACACGTAGAATCGCTCTATCTCTTCTAGTTTAGCCAGAAAACGCGTTTAAAGTTTTGCAAATGATTTTTTTAAATATCTCCAAAAATATTTTTGCTACAACCTATTATTATATATCGGCAGAATCTGTGCATTTCCAGTGATCACAAAAAACACGTAGAATCGCTCTATCTCTTCTAGTTTAGCCAGAAAACGCGTTTAAAGTTTTGCAAGTGATTTTTTCGAATATCTCCAAAAATATTTTTGCTACAACCTATTATCATATATCGGCAGAATCTGTGCATTCCCAGTGATCACAAAAAACACGTAGAATCGCTCTATCTCTTCTAGTTTAGCCAGAAAACGCGTTTAAAGTTTTGCAAATGATTTTTTTAAATATCTCCAAAAATATTTTTGCTACAACCTATTATCATATATCGGCAGAATCTGTGCATTCCCAGTGATCACAAAAAACACGTAGAATCGCTTTATCTCTTCTAGTTTAGCCAGAAAACGCGTTTAAAGTTTTGCAAGTGATTTTTTCAAATATCTCCAAAAATATTTTTGCTACAACCTATTATCATATATCAGCAGATTCTGTGCATTCCCAGTGATCACAAAAAACACGTAGAATCGCTCTATCTCTTCTAGTTTAGCCAGAAAACGCGTTTAAAGTTTTGCAAGTGATTTTTTTAAATATCTCCAAAAATATTTTTGCTACAACCTATTATCATATATCGGCAGAATCTGTGCATCCCCAGTAATCACAAAAAACACGTAGAATCGCTCTATCTCTTCTAGTTTAGCCAGAAAACGCGTTTAAAGTTTTGCAAATGATTTTTTTAAATATCTCCAAAAATATTTTTGCTACAACCTATTATTATATATCGGCAGAATCTGTGCATTTCCAGTGATCACAAAAAACACGTAGAATCGCTCTATCTCTTCTAGTTTAGCCAGAAAACGCGTTTAAAGTTTTGCAAGTGATTTTTTCGAATATCTCCAAAAATATTTTTGCTACAACCTATTATCATATATCGGCAGAATCTGTGCATTCCCAGTGATCACAAAAAACACGTAGAATCGCTCTATCTCTTCTAGTTTAGCCAGAAAACGCGTTTAAAGTTTTGCAAATGATTTTTTTAAATATCTCCAAAAATATTTTTGCTACAACCTATTATCATATATCGGCAGAATCTGTGCATTCCCAGTGATCACAAAAAACACGTAGAATCGCTTTATCTCTTCTAGTTTAGCCAGAAAACGCGTTTAAAGTTTTGCAAGTGATTTTTTCAAATATCTCCAAAAATATTTTTGCTACAACCTATTATCATATATCAGCAGATTCTGTGCATTTCCAGTGATCACAAAAAACACGTAGAATCGCTCTATCTCTTCTAGTTTAGCCAGAAAACGCGTTTAAAGTTTTGCAAGTGATTTTTTTAAATATCTCCAAAAATATTTTTGCTACAACCTATTATCATATATCGGCAGAATCTGTGCATTTCCAGTGATCACAAAAAACACGTAGAATCGCTCTATCTCTTCTAGTTTAGCCAGAAAACGCGTTTAAAGTTTTGCAAGTGATTTTTTCGAATATCTCCAAAAATATTTTTGCTACAACCTATTATCATATATCGGCAGAATCTGTGCATTTCCAGTGATCACAAAAAACACGTAGAATCGCTCTATCTCTTCTAGTTTAGCCAGAAAACGCGTTTAAAGTTTTGCAAGTGATTTTTTCGAATATCTCCAAAAATATTTTTGCTACAACCTATTATCATATATCGGCAGAATCTGTGCATTCCCAGTGATCACAAAAAACACGTAGAATCCCTCTATCTCTTCTAGTTTAGCCAGAAAACGCGTTTAAAGTTTTGCAAGTGATTTTTTTAAATATCTCCAAAAATATTTTTGCTACAACCTATTATTATATATCGGCAGAATCTGTGCATTTCCAGTGATCACAAAAAACACGTAGAATCGCTCTATCTCTTCTAGTTTAGCCAGAAAACGCGTTTAAAGTTTTGCAAGTGATTTTTTCGAATATCTCCAAAAATATTTTTGCTACAACCTATTATCATATATCGGCAGAATCTGTGCATTCCCAGTGATCACAAAAAACACGTAGAATCGCTCTATCTCTTCTAGTTTAGCCAGAAAACGCGTTTAAAGTTTTGCAAATGATTTTTTTAAATATCTCCAAAAATATTTTTGCTACAACCTATTATCATATATCGGCAGAATCTGTGCATTCCCAGTGATCACAAAAAACACGTAGAATCGCTTTATCTCTTCTAGTTTAGCCAGAAAACGCGTTTAAAGTTTTGCAAGTGATTTTTTTAAATATCTCCAAAAATATTTTTGCTACAACCTATTATCATATATCAGCAGATTCTGTGCATTCCCAGTGATCACAAAAAACACGTAGAATCGCTCTATCTCTTCTAGTTTAGCCAGAAAACGCGTTTAAAGTTTTGCAAGTGATTTTTTCGAATATCTCCAAAAATATTTTTGCTACAACCTATTATCATATATCGGCAGAATCTGTGCATTTCCAGTGATCACAAAAAACACGTAGAATCGCTCTATCTCTTCTAGTTTAGCCAGAAAACGCGTTTAAAGTTTTGCAAGTGATTTTTTCGAATATCTCCAAAAATATTTTTGCTACAACCTATTATCATATATTGGCAGAATCTGTGCATTTCCAGTGATCACAAAAAACACGTAGAATCGCTCTATCTCTTCTAGTTTAGCCAGAAAACGCGTTTAAAGTTTTGCAAGTGATTTTTTCGAATATCTCCAAAAATATTTTTGCTACAACCTATTATCATATATCGGCAGAATCTGTGCATTTCCAGTGATCACAAAAAACACGGAGAATCGCTCTATCTCTTCTAGTTTAGCCAGAAAACGCGTTTAAAGTTTTGCAAGTGATTTTTTCGAATATCTCCAAAAATATTTTTGCTACAACCTATTATCATATATCGGCAGAATCTGTGCATTCCCAGTGATCACAAAAAACACGTAGAATCGCTTTATCTCTTCTAGTTTAGCCAGAAAACGCGTTTAAAGTTTTGCAAGTGATTTTTTCAAATATCTCCAAAAATATTTTTGCTACAACCTATTATCATATATCAGCAGATTCTGTGCATTCCCAGTGATCACAAAAAACACGTAGAATCGCTCTATCTCTTCTAGTTTAGCCAGAAAACGCGTTTAAAGTTTTGCAAGTGATTTTTTCGAATATCTCCAAAAATATTTTTGCTACAACCTATTATCATATATCGGCAGAATCTGTGCATTTCCAGTGATCACAAAAAACACGTAGAATCGCTCTATCTCTTCTAGTTTAGCCAGAAAACGCGTTTAAAGTTTTGCAAGTGATTTTTTCGAATATCTCCAAAAATATTTTTGCTACAACCTATTATTATATATCGGCAGAATCTGTGCATTTCCAGTGATCACAAAAAACACGTAGAATCGCTCTATCTCTTCTAGTTTAGCCAGAAAACGCGTTTAAAGTTTTGCAAGTGATTTTTTCGAATATCTCCAAAAATATTTTTGCTACAACCTATTATCATATATCGGCAGAATCTGTGCATTCCCAGTGATCACAAAAAACACGTAGAATCGCTCTATCTCTTCTAGTTTAGCCAGAAAACGCGTTTAAAGTTTTGCAAGAGATTTTTTTAAATATCTCCAAAAATATTTTTGCTACAACCTATTATCATATATCGGCAGAATCTGTGCATTCCCAGTGATCACAAAAAACACGTAGAATCGCTTTATCTCTTCTAGTTTAGCCAGAAAACGCGTTTAAAGTTTTGCAAGTGATTTTTTCAAATATCTCCAAAAATATTTTTGCTACAACCTCTTATCAGCAGATTCTGTGCATTCCCAGTGATCACAAAAAACACGTAGAATCGCTCTATCTCTTCTAGTTTAGCCAGAAAACGCGTTTAAAGTTTTGCAAGTGATTTTTTCGAATATCTCCAAAAATATTTTTGCTACAACCTATTATCATATATCGGCAGAATCTGTGCATCCCCAGTAATCACAAAAAACACGTAGAATCCCTCTATCTCTTCTAGTTTAGCCAGAAAACGCGTTTAAAGTTTTGCAAGTGATTTTTTCGAATATCTCCAAAAATATTTTTGCTACAACCTATTATCATATATCGGCAGAATCTGTGCATCCCCAGTAATCACAAAAAACACGTAGAATCGCTCTATCTCTTCTAGTTTAGCCAGAAAACGCGTTTAAAGTTTTGCAAGTGATTTTTTCGAATATCTCCAAAAATATTTTTGCTACAACCTATTATTATATATCGGCAGAATCTGTGCATTTCCAGTGATCACAAAAAACACGTAGAATCGCTCTATCTCTTCTAGTTTAGCCAGAAAACGCGTTTAAAGTTTTGCAAGTGATTTTTTTAAATATCTCCAAAAATATTTTTGCTACAACCTATTATTATATATCGGCAGAATCTGTGCATTTCCAGTGATCACAAAAAACACGTAGAATCGCTCTATCTCTTCTAGTTTAGCCAGAAAACGCGTTTAAAGTTTTGCAAGTGATTTTTTTAAATATCTCCAAAAATATTTTTGCTACAACCTATTTTCATATATCGGCAGAATCTGTGCATTTCCAGTGATCACAAAAAACACGTAGAATCGCTCTATCTCTTCTAGTTTAGCCAGAAAACGCGTTTAAAGTTTTGCAAGTGATTTTTTCGAATATCTCCAAAAATATTTTTGCTACAACCTATTATCATATATCGGCAGAATCTGTGCATTTCCAGTGATCACAAAAAACACGTAGAATCGCTCTATCTCTTCTAGTTTAGCCAGAAAACGCGTTTAAAGTTTTGCAAGTGATTTTTTCGAATATCTCCAAAAATATTTTTGCTACAACCTATTATCATATATCGGCAGAATCTGTGCATTCCCAGTGATCACAAAAAACACGTAGAATCGCTTTATCTCTTCTAGTTTAGCCAGAAAACGCGTTTAAAGTTTTGCAAGTGATTTTTTCAAATATCTCCAAAAATATTTTTGCTACAACCTATTATCATATATCAGCAGATTCTGTGCATTCCCAGTGATCACAAAAAACACGTAGAATCGCTCTATCTCTTCTAGTTTAGCCAGAAAACGCGTTTAAAGTTTTGCAAGTGATTTTTTCGAATATCTCCAAAAATATTTTTGCTACAACCTATTATCATATATCGGCAGAATCTGTGCATCCCCAGTAATCACAAAAAACACGTAGAATCCCTCTATCTCTTCTAGTTTAGCCAGAAAACGCGTTTAAAGTTTTGCAAGTGATTTTTTCGAATATCTCCAAAAATATTTTTGCTACAACCTATTATCATATATCGGCAGAATCTGTGCATTTCCAGTGATCACAAAAAACACGTAGAATCGCTCTATCTCTTCTAGTTTAGCCAGAAAACGCGTTTAAAGTTTTGCAAGTGATTTTTTCGAATATCTCCAAAAATATTTTTGCTACAACCTATTATCATATATCGGCAGAATCTGTGCATTCCCAGTGATCACAAAAAACACGTAGAATCGCTCTATCTCTTCTAGTTTAGCCAGAAAACGCGTTTAAAGTTTTGCAAGTGATTTTTTTAAATATCTCCAAAAATATTTTTGCTACAACCTATTATTATATATCGGCAGAATCTGTGCATTTCCAGTGATCACAAAAAACACGTAGAATCGCTCTATCTCTTCTAGTTTAGCCAGAAAACGCGTTTAAAATTTTGCAAGTGATTTTTTCGAATATCTCCAAAAATATTTTTGCTACAACCTATTATTATATATCGGCAGAATCTGTGCATTTCCAGTGATCACAAAAAACACGTAGAATCGCTCTATCTCTTCTAGTTTAGCCAGAAAACGCGTTTAAAGTTTTGCAAGTGATTTTTTCGAATATCTCCAAAAATATTTTTGCTACAACCTATTATCATATATCGGCAGAATCTGTGCATTTCCAGTGATCACAAAAAACACGTAGAATCGCTCTATCTCTTCTAGTTTAGCCAGAAAACGCGTTTAAAGTTTTGCAAGTGATTTTTTCGAATATCTCCAAAAATATTTTTGCTACAACCTATTATCATATATCGGCAGAATCTGTGCATTCCCAGTGATCACAAAAAACACGTAGAATCGCTCTATCTCTTCTAGTTTAGCCAGAAAACGCGTTTAAAGTTTTGCAAGTGATTTTTTTAAATATCTCCAAAAATATTTTTGCTACAACCTATTATTATATATCGGCAGAATCTGTGCATTTCCAGTGATCACAAAAAACACGTAGAATCGCTCTATCTCTTCTAGTTTAGCCAGAAAACGCGTTTAAAGTTTTGCAAGTGATTTTTTCGAATATCTCCAAAAATATTTTTGCTACAACCTATTATCATATATCGGCAGAATCTGTGCATTTCCAGTGATCACAAAAAACACGTAGAATCGCTCTATCTCTTCTAGTTTAGCCAGAAAACGCGTTTAAAGTTTTGCAAGTGATTTTTTCGAATATCTCCAAAAATATTTTTGCTACAACCTATTATCATATATCGGCAGAATCTGTGCATTCCCAGTGATCACAAAAAACACGTAGAATCGCTCTATCTCTTCTAGTTTAGCCAGAAAACGCGTTTAAAGTTTTGCAAGTGATTTTTTTAAATATCTCCAAAAATATTTTTGCTACAACCTATTATTATATATCGGCAGAATCTGTGCATTTCCAGTGATCACAAAAAACACTTAGAATCGCTCTATCTCTTCTAGTTTAGCCAGAAAACGCGTTTAAAGTTTTGCAAGTGATTTTTTCGAATATCTCCAAAAATATTTTTGCTACAACCTATTATCATATATCGGCAGAATCTGTGCATTTCCAGTGATCACAAAAAACACGTAGAATCGCTCTATCTCTTCTAGTTTAGCCAGAAAACGCGTTTAAAGTTTTGCAAGTGATTTTTTTAAATATCTCCAAAAATATTTTTGCTACAACCTATTATTATATATCGGCAGAATCTGTGCATTCCCAGTGATCACAAAAAACACGTAGAATCGCTCTATCTCTTCTAGTTTAGCCAGAAAACGCGTTTAAAGTTTTGCAAGTGATTTTTTCGAATATCTCCAAAAATATTTTTGCTACAACCTATTATTATATATCGGCAGAATCTGTGCATTTCCAGTGATCACAAAAAACACGTAGAATCGCTCTATCTCTTCTAGTTTAGCCAGAAAACGCGTTTAAAGTTTTGCAAGTGATTTTTTCGAATATCTCCAAAAATATTTTTGCTACAACCTATTATTATATATCGGCAGAATCTGTGCATTTCCAGTGATCACAAAAAACACGTAGAATCGCTCTATCTCTTCTAGTTTAGCCAGAAAACGCGTTTAAAGTTTTGCAAGTGATTTTTTTAAATATCTCCAAAAATATTTTTGCTACAACCTATTATTATATATCGGCAGAATCTGTGCATTTCCAGTGATCACAAAAAACACGTAGAATCGCTCTATCTCTTCTAGTTTAGCCAGAAAACGCGTTTAAAGTTTTGCAAGTGATTTTTTTAAATATCTCCAAAAATATTTTTGCTACAACCTATTATTATATATCGGCAGAATCTGTGCATTTCCAGTGATCACAAAAAACACGTAGAATCGCTCTATCTCTTCTAGTTTAGCCAGAAAACGCGTTTAAAGTTTTGCAAGTGATTTTTTCGAATATCTCCAAAAATATTTTTGCTACAACCTATTATCATATATCGGCAGAATCTGTGCATTTCCAGTGATCACAAAAAACACGTAGAATCGCTCTATCTCTTCTAGTTTAGCCAGAAAACGCGTTTAAAGTTTTGCAAGTGATTTTTTCGAATATCTCCAAAAATATTTTTGCTACAACCTATTATTATATATCGGCAGAATCTGTGCATTTCCAGTGATCACAAAAAACACGTAGAATCGCTCTATCTCTTCTAGTTTAGCCAGAAAACGCGTTTAAAGTTTTGCAAGTGATTTTTTTAAATATCTCCAAAAATATTTTTGCTACAACCTATTATTATATATCGGCAGAATCTGTGCATTTCCAGTGATCACAAAAAACACGTAGAATCGCTCTATCTCTTCTAGTTTAGCCAGAAAACGCGTTTAAAGTTTTGCAAGTGATTTTTTCGAATATCTCCAAAAATATTTTTGCTACAACCTATTATTATATATCGGCAGAATCTGTGCATTTCCAGTGATCACAAAAAACACGTAGAATCGCTCTATCTCTTCTAGTTTAGCCAGAAAACGCGTTTAAAGTTTTGCAAGTGATTTTTTTAAATATCTCCAAAAATATTTTTGCTACAACCTATTATTATATATCGGCAGAATCTGTGCATTTCCAGTGATCACAAAAAACACGTAGAATCGCTCTATCTCTTCTAGTTTAGCCAGAAAACGCGTTTAAAGTTTTGCAAGTGATTTTTTTAAATATCTCCAAAAATATTTTTGCTACAACCTATTATTATATATCGGCAGAATCTGTGCATTTCCAGTGATCACAAAAAACACGTAGAATCGCTCTATCTCTTCTAGTTTAGCCAGAAAACGCGTTTAAAGTTTTGCAAGTGATTTTTTCGAATATCTCCAAAAATATTTTTGCTACAACCTATTATTATATATCGGCAGAATCTGTGCATTTCCAGTGATCACAAAAAACACGTAGAATCGCTCTATCTCTTCTAGTTTAGCCAGAAAACGCGTTTAAAGTTTTGCAAGTGATTTTTTCGAATATCTCCAAAAATATTTTTGCTACAACCTATTATCATATATCGGCAGAATCTGTGCATTTCCAGTGATCACAAAAAACACGTAGAATCGCTCTATCTCTTCTAGTTTAGCCAGAAAACGCGTTTAAAGTTTTGCAAGTGATTTTTTTAAATATCTCCAAAAATATTTTTGCTACAACCTATTATTATATATCGGCAGAATCTGTGCATTTCCAGTGATCACAAAAAACACGTAGAATCGCTCTATCTCTTCTAGTTTAGCCAGAAAACGCGTTTAAAGTTTTGCAAGTGATTTTTTTAAATATCTCCAAAAATATTTTTGCTACAACCTATTATCATATATCGGCAGAATCTGTGCATTCCCAGTGATCACAAAAAACACGTAGAATCGCTCTATCTCTTCTAGTTTAGCCAGAAAACGCGTTTAAAGTTTTGCAAATGATTTTTTTAAATATCTCCAAAAATATTTTTGCTACAACCTATTATTATATATCGGCAGAATCTGTGCATTCCCAGTGATCACAAAAAACACGTAGAATCGCTCTATCTCTTCTAGTTTAGCCAGAAAACGCGTTTAAAGTTTTGCAAGTGATTTTTTCGAATATCTCCAAAAATATTTTTGCTACAACCTATTATTATATATCGGCAGAATCTGTGCATTCCCAGTGATCACAAAAAACACGTAGAATCGCTCTATCTCTTCTAGTTTAGCCAGAAAACGCGTTTAAAGTTTTGCAAGTGATTTTTTCGAATATCTCCAAAAATATTTTTGCTACAACCTATTATTATATATCGGCAGAATCTGTGCATTTCCAGTGATCACAAAAAACACGTAGAATCGCTCTATCTCTTCTAGTTTAGCCAGAAAACGCGTTTAAAGTTTTGCAAGTGATTTTTTTAAATATCTCCAAAAATATTTTTGCTACAACCTATTATTATATATCGGCAGAATCTGTGCATTTCCAGTGATCACAAAAAACACGTAGAATTGCTCTATCTCTTCTAGTTTAGCCAGAAAACGCGTTTAAAGTTTTGCAAGTGATTTTTTCGAATATCTCCAAAAATATTTTTGCTACAACCTATTATTATATATCGGCAGAATCTGTGCATTTCCAGTGATCACAAAAAACACGTAGAATCGCTCTATCTCTTCTAGTTTAGCCAGAAAACGCGTTTAAAGTTTTGCAAGTGATTTTTTCGAATATCTCCAAAAATATTTTTGCTACAACCTATTATCATATATCGGCAGAATCTGTGCATTCCCAGTGATCACAAAAAACACGTAGAATCGCTCTATCTCTTCTAGTTTAGCCAGAAAACGCGTTTAAAGTTTTGCAAGTGATTTTTTTAAATATCTCCAAAAATATTTTTGCTACAACCTATTATTATATATCGGCAGAATCTGTGCATTTCCAGTGATCACAAAAAACACGTAGAATCGCTCTATCTCTTCTAGTTTAGCCAGAAAACGCGTTTAAAGTTTTGCAAGTGATTTTTTCGAATATCTCCAAAAATATTTTTGCTACAACCTATTATCATATATCGGCAGAATCTGTGCATTTCCAGTGATCACAAAAATCACGTAGAATCGCTCTATCTCTTCTAGTTTAGCCAGAAAACGCGTTTAAAGTTTTGCAAGTGATTTTTTCGAATATCTCCAAAAATATTTTTGCTACAACCTATTATTATATATCGGCAGAATCTGTGCATTTCCAGTGATCACAAAAAACACGTAGAATCGCTCTATCTCTTCTAGTTTAGCCAGAAAACGCGTTTAAAGTTTTGCAAGTGATTTTTTTAAATATCTCCAAAAATATTTTTGCTACAACCTATTATTATATATCGGCAGAATCTGTGCATTCCCAGTGATCACAAAAAACACGTAGAATCGCTCTATCTCTTCTAGTTTAGCCAGAAAACGCGTTTAAAGTTTTGCAAGTGATTTTTTCGAATATCTCCAAAAATATTTTTGCTACAACCTATTATTATATATCCGCAGAATCTGTGCATTTCCAGTGATCACAAAAAACACGTAGAATCGCTCTATCTCTTCTAGTTTAGCCAGAAAACGCGTTTAAAGTTTTGCAAGTGATTTTTTTAAATATCTCCAAAAATATTTTTGCTACAACCTATTATTATATATCGGCAGAATCTGTGCATTTCCAGTGATCACAAAAAACACGTAGAATCGCTCTATCTCTTCTAGTTTAGCCAGAAAACGCGTTTAAAGTTTTGCAAGTGATTTTTTCGAATATCTCCAAAAATATTTCTGCTACAACCTATTATCATATATCGGGAGAATCTGTGCATTTCCAGTGATCACAAAAAACACGTAGAATCGCTCTATCTCTTCTAGTTTAGCCAGAAAACGCGTTTAAAGTTTTGCAAGTGATTTTTTCGAATATCTCCAAAAATATTTTTGCTACAACCTATTATTATATATCGGCAGAATCTGTGCATTTCCAGTGATCACAAAAAACACGTAGAATCGCTCTATCTCTTCTAGTTTAGCCAGAAAACGCGTTTAAAGTTTTGCAAGTGATTTTTTTAAATATCTCCAAAAATATTTTTGCTACAACCTATTATTATATATCGGCAGAATCTGTGCATTCCCAGTGATCACAAAAAACACGTAGAATCGCTCTATCTCTTCTAGTTTAGCCAGAAAACGCGTTTAAAGTTTTGCAAGTGATTTTTTCGAATATCTCCAAAAATATTTTTGCTACAACCTATTATTATATATCGGCAGAATCTGTGCATTCCCAGTGATCACAAAAAACACGTAGAATCGCTCTATCTCTTCTAGTTTAGCCAGAAAACGCGTTTAAAGTTTTGCAAGTGATTTTTTCGAATATCTCCAAAAATATTTTTGCTACAACCTATTATTATATATCCGCAGAATCTGTGCATTTCCAGTGATCACAAAAAACACGTAGAATCGCTCTATCTCTTCTAGTTTAGCCAGAAAACGCGTTTAAAGTTTTGCAAGTGATTTTTTTAAATATCTCCAAAAATATTTTTGCTACAACCTATTATTATATATCGGCAGAATCTGTGCATTTCCAGTGATCACAAAAAACACGTAGAATCGCTCTATCTCTTCTAGTTTAGCCAGAAAACGCGTTTAAAGTTTTGCAAGTGATTTTTTCGAATATCTCCAAAAATATTTCTGCTACAACCTATTATCATATATCGGCAGAATCTGTGCATTTCCAGTGATCACAAAAAACACGTAGAATCGCTCTATCTCTTCTAGTTTAGCCAGAAAACGCGTTTAAAGTTTTGCAAGTGATTTTTTTAAATATCTCCAAAAATATTTTTGCTACAACCTATTATTATATATCGGCAGAATCTGTGCATTTCCAGTGATCACAAAAAACACGTAGAATCGCTCTATCTCTTCTAGTTTAGCCAGAAAACGCGTTTAAAGTTTTGCAAGTGATTTTTTCGAATATCTCCAAAAATATTTTTGCTACAACCTATTATCATATATCGGCAGAATCTGTGCATTTCCAGTGATCACAAAAAACACGTAGAATCGCTCTATCTCTTCTAGTTTAGCCAGAAAACGCGTTTAAAGTTTTGCAAGTGATTTTTTTAAATATCTCCAAAAATATTTTTGCTACAACCTATTATTATATATCGGCAGAATCTGTGCATTTCCAGTGATCACAAAAAACACGTAGAATCGCTCTATCTCTTCTAGTTTAGCCAGAAAACGCGTTTAAAGTTTTGCAAGTGATTTTTTCGAATATCTCCAAAAATATTTTTGCTACAACCTATTATTATATATCGGCAGAATCTGTGCATTACCAGTGATCACAAAAAACACGTAGAATCGCTCTATCTCTTCTAGTTTAGCCAGAAAACGCGTTTAAAGTTTTGCAAGTGATTTTTTCGAATATCTCCAAAAATATTTTTGCTACAACCTATTATTATATATCGGCAGAATCTGTGCATTTCCAGTGATCACAAAAAACACGTAGAATCGCTCTATCTCTTCTAGTTTAGCCAGAAAACGCGTTTAAAGTTTTGCAAGTGATTTTTTTAAATATCTCCAAAAATATTTTTGCTACAACCTATTATTATATATCGGCAGAATCTGTGCATTTCCAGTGATCACAAAAAACACGTAGAATCGCTCTATCTCTTCTAGTTTAGCCAGAAAACGCGTTTAAAGTTTTGCAAGTGATTTTTTCGAATATCTCCAAAAATATTTTTGCTACAACCTATTATCATATATCGGCAGAATCTGTGCATTTCCAGTGATCACAAAAAACACGTAGAATCGCTCTATCTCTTCTAGTTTAGCCAGAAAACGCGTTTAAAGTTTTGCAAGTGATTTTTTTAAATATCTCCAAAAATATTTTTGCTACAACCTATTATTATATATCGGCAGAATCTGTGCATTTCCAGTGATCACAAAAAACACGCAGAATCGCTCTATCTCTTCTAGTTTAGCCAGAAAACGCGTTTAAAGTTTTGCAAGTGATTTTTTCGAATATCTCCAAAAATATTTTTGCTACAACCTATTATCATATATCGGCAGAATCTGTGCATTTCCAGTGATCACAAAAAACACGTAGAATCGCTCTATCTCTTCTAGTTTAGCCAGAAAACGCGTTTAAAGTTTTGCAAGTGATTTTTTCGAATATCTCCAAAAATATTTTTGCTACAACCTATTATCATATATCGGCAGAATCTGTGCATTCCCAGTGATCACAAAAAACACGTAGAGTCGCTCTATCTCTTCTAGTTTAGCCAGAAAACGCGTTTAAAGTTTTGCAAGTGATTTTTTCGAATATCTCCAAAAATATTTTTGCTACAACCTATTATTATATATCGGCAGAATCTGTGCATTCCCAGTGATCACAAAAAACACGTAGAATCGCTCTATCTCTTCTAGTTTAGCCAGAAAACGCGTTTAAAGTTTTGCAAGTGATTTTTTTAAATATCTCCAAAAATATTTTTGCTACAACCTATTATTATATATCGGCAGAATCTGTGCATTTCCAGTGATCACAAAAAACACGTAGAATCGCTCTATCTCTTCTAGTTTAGCCAGAAAACGCGTTTAAAGTTTTGCAAGTGATTTTTTTAAATATCTCCAAAAATATTTTTGCTACAACCTATTATTATATATCGGCAGAATCTGTGCATTTCCAGTGATCACAAAAAACACGTAGAATCGCTCTATCTCTTCTAGTTTAGCCAGAAAACGCGTTTAAAGTTTTGCAAGTGATTTTTTCGAATATCTCCAAAAATATTTTTGCTACAACCTATTATTATATATCGGCAGAATCTGTGCATTCCCAGTGATCACAAAAAACACGTAGAATCGCTCTATCTCTTCTAGTTTAGCCAGAAAACGGGTTTAAAGTTTTGCAAGTGATTTTTTTAAATATCTCCAAAAATATTTTTGCTACAACCTATTATTATATATCGGCAGAATCTGTGCATTTCCAGTGATCACAAAAAACACGTAGAATCGCTCTATCTCTTCTAGTTTAGCCAGAAAACGCGTTTAAAGTTTTGCAAGTGATTTTTTTAAATATCTCCAAAAATATTTTTGCTACAACCTATTATTATATATCGGCAGAATCTGTGCATTTCCAGTGATCACAAAAAACACGTAGAATCGCTCTATCTCTTCTAGTTTAGCCAGAAAACGCGTTTAAAGTTTTGCAAGTGATTTTTTTAAATATCTCCAAAAATATTTTTGCTACAACCTATTATTATATATCGGCAGAATCTGTGCATTTCCAGTGATCACAAAAAACACGTAGAATCGCTCTATCTCTTCTAGTTTAGCCAGAAAACGCGTTTAAAGTTTTGCAAATGATTTTTTTAAATATCTCCAAAAATATTTTTGCTACAACCTATTATCATATATCGGCAGAATCTGTGCATTCCCAGTGATCACAAAAAACACGTAGAATCGCTCTATCTCTTCTAGTTTAGCCAGAAAACGCGTTTAAAGTTTTGCAAGTGATTTTTTCGAATATCTCCAAAAATATTTTTGCTACAACCTATTATCATATATCGGCAGAATCTGTGCATTTCCAGTGATCACAAAAAACACGTAGAATCGCTCTATCTCTTCTAGTTTAGCCAGAAAACGCGTTTAAAGTTTTGCAAGTGATTTTTTCGAATATCTCCAAAAATATTTTTGCTACAACCTATTATTATATATCGGCAGAATCTGTGCATTTCCAGTAATCACAAAAAACACGTAGAATCGCTCTATCTCTTCTAGTTTAGCCAGAAAACGCGTTTAAAGTTTTGCAAGTGATTTTTTTAAATATCTCCAAAAATATTTTTGCTACAACCTATTATTATATATCGGCAGAATCTGTGCATTCCCAGTGATCACAAAAAACACGTAGAATCGCTCTATCTCTTCTAGTTTAGCCAGAAAACGGGTTTAAAGTTTTGCAAGTGATTTTTTTAAATATCTCCAAAAATATTTTTGCTACAACCTATTATTATATATCGGCAGAATCTGTGCATTTCCAGTGATCACAAAAAACACGTAGAATCGCTTTATCTCTTCTAGTTTAGCCAGAAAACGCGTTTAAAGTTTTGCAAGTGATTTTTTCAAATATCTCCAAAAATATTTTTGCTACAACCTATTATCATATATCAGCAGATTCTGTGCATTCCCAGTGATCACAAAAAACACGTAGAATCGCTCTATCTCTTCTAGTTTAGCCAGAAAACGCGTTTAAAGTTTTGCAAGTGATTTTTTCGAATATCTCCAAAAATATTTTTGCTACAACCTATTATCATATATCGGCAGAATCTGTGCATTTCCAGTGATCACAAAAAACACGTAGAATCGCTCTATCTCTTCTAGTTTAGCCAGAAAACGCGTTTAAAGTTTTGCAAGTGATTTTTTCGAATATCTCCAAAAATATTTTTGCTACAACCTATTATCATATATCGGCAGAATCTGTGCATTCCCAGTGATCACAAAAAACACGTAGAATCGCTCTATCTCTTCTAGTTTAGCCAGAAAACGCGTTTAAAGTTTTGCAAGTGATTTTTTCGAATATCTCCAAAAATATTTTTGCTACAACCTATTATTATATATCGGCAGAATCTGTGCATTCCCAGTGATCACAAAAAACACGTAGAATCGCTCTATCTCTTCTAGTTTAGCCAGAAAACGGGTTTAAAGTTTTGCAAGTGATTTTTTTAAATATCTCCAAAAATATTTTTGCTACAACCTATTATTATATATCGGCAGAATCTGTGCATTTCCAGTAATCACAAAAAACACGTAGAATCGCTCTATCTCTTCTAGTTTAGCCAGAAAACGCGTTTAAAGTTTTGCAAGTGATTTTTTTAAATATCTCCAAAAATATTTTTGCTACAACCTATTATTATATATCGGCAGAATCTGTGCATTTCCAGTGATCACAAAAAACACGTAGAATCGCTCTATCTCTTCTAGTTTAGCCAGAAAACGGGTTTAAAGTTTTGCAAGTGATTTTTTTAAATATCTCCAAAAATATTTTTGCTACAACCTATTATTATATATCGGCAGAATCTGTGCATTTCCAGTGATCACAAAAAACACGTAGAATCGCTCTATCTCTTCTAGTTTAGCCAGAAAACGGGTTTAAAGTTTTGCAAGTGATTTTTTTAAATATCTCCAAAAATACTTTTGCTACAACCTATTATTATATATCGGCAGAATCTGTGCATTCCCAGTGATCACAAAAAACACGTAGAATCGCTCTATCTCTTCTAGTTTAGCCAGAAAACGCGTTTAAAGTTTTGCAAGTGATTTTTTTAAATATCTCCAAAAATATTTTTGCTACAACCTATTATTATATATCGGCAGAATCTGTGCATTCCCAGTGATCACAAAAAACACGTAGAATCGCTCTATCTCTTCTAGTTTAGCCAGAAAACGCGTTTAAAGTTTTGCAAGTGATTTTTTTAAATATCTCCAAAAATATTTTTGCTACAACCTATTATTATATATCGGCAGAATCTGTGCATTCCCAGTGATCACAAAAAACACGTAGAATCGCTCTATCTCTTCTAGTTTAGCCAGAAAACGCGTTTAAAGTTTTGCAAGTGATTTTTTTAAATATCTCCAAAAATATTTTTGCTACAACCTATTATTATATATCGGCAGAATCTGTGCATTTCCAGTGATCACAAAAAACACGTAGAATCGCTCTATCTCTTCTAGTTTAGCCAGAAAACGCGTTTAAAGTTTTGCAAGTGATTTTTTCGAATATCTCCAAAAATATTTTTGCTACAACCTATTATTATATATCGGCAGAATCTGTGCATTCCCAGTGATCACAAAAAACACGTAGAATCGCTCTATCTCTTCTAGTTTAGCCAGAAAACGGGTTTAAAGTTTTGCAAGTGATTTTTTTAAATATCTCCAAAAATATTTTTGCTACAACCTATTATTATATATCGGCAGAATCTGTGCATTTCCAGTGATCACAAAAAACACGTAGAATCGCTCTATCTCTTCTAGTTTAGCCAGAAAACGCGTTTAAAGTTTTGCAAGTGATTTTTTCGAATATCTCCAAAAATATTTTTGCTACAACCTATTATCATATATCGGCAGAATCTGTGCATTCCCAGTGATCACAAAAAACACGTAGAATCGCTCTATCTCTTCTAGTTTAGCCAGAAAACGCGTTTAAAGTTTTGCAAGTGATTTTTTTAAATATCTCCAAAAATATTTTTGCTACAACCTATTATTATATATCGGCAGAATCTGTGCATTCCCAGTGATCACAAAAAACACGTAGAATCACTCTATCTCTTCTAGTTTAGCCAGAAAACGGGTTTAAAGTTTTGCAAGTGATTTTTTTAAATATCTCCAAAAATATTTTTGCTACAACCTATTATTATATATCGGCAGAATCTGTGCATTTCCAGTGATCACAAAAAACACGTAGAATCGCTCTATCTCTTCTAGTTTAGCCAGAAAACGCGTTTAAAGTTTTGCAAGTGATTTTTTTAAATATCTCCAAAAATATTTTTGCTACAACCTATTATTATATATCGGCAGAATCTGTGCATTTCCAGTGATCACAAAAAACACGTAGAATCGCTCTATCTCTTCTAGTTTAGCCAGAAAACGCGTTTAAAGTTTTGCAAGTGATTTTTTTAAATATCTCCAAAAATATTTTTGCTACAACCTATTATTATATATCGGCAGAATCTGTGCATTTCCAGTGATCACAAAAAACACGTAGAATCGCTCTATCTCTTCTAGTTTAGCCAGAAAACGCGTTTAAAGTTTTGCAAGTGATTTTTTTAAATATCTCCAAAAATATTTTTGCTACAACCTATTATCATATATCGGCAGAATCTGTGCATTCCCAGTGATCACAAAAAACACGTAGAATCGCTCTATCTCTTCTAGTTTAGCCAGAAAACGCGTTTAAAGTTTTGCAAATGATTTTTTTAAATATCTCCAAAAATATTTTTGCTACAACCTATTATCATATATCGGCAGAATCTGTGCATTCCCAGTGATCACAAAAAACACGTAGAATCGCTCTATCTCTTCTAGTTTAGCCAGAAAACGCGTTTAAAGTTTTGCAAGTGATTTTTTCGAATATCTCCAAAAATATTTTTGCTACAACCTATTATTATATATCGGCAGAATCTGTGCATTCCCAGTGATCACAAAAAACACGTAGAATCGCTCTATCTCTTCTAGTTTAGCCAGAAAACGGGTTTAAAGTTTTGCAAGTGATTTTTTTAAATATCTCCAAAAATATTTTTGCTACAACCTATTATTATATATCGGCAGAATCTGTGCATTTCCAGTGATCACAAAAAACACGTAGAATCGCTCTATCTCTTCTAGTTTAGCCAGAAAACGCGTTTAAAGTTTTGCAAGTGATTTTTTTAAATATCTCCAAAAATATTTTTGCTACAACCTATTATTATATATCGGCAGAATCTGTGCATTTCCAGTGATCACAAAAAACAGGTAGAATCGCTCTATCTCTTCTAGTTTAGCCAGAAAACGGGTTTAAAGTTTTGCAAGTGATTTTTTTAAATATCTCCAAAAATATTTTTGCTACAACCTATTATTATATATCGGCAGAATCTGTGCATTTCCAGTGATCACAAAAAACACGTAGAATCGCTCTATCTCTTCTAGTTTAGCCAGAAAACGCGTTTAAAGTTTTGCAAGTGTTTTTTTTAAATATCTCCAAAAATATTTTTGCTACAACCTATTATTATATATCGGCAGAATCTGTGCATTTCCAGTGATCACAAAAAACACGTAGAATCGCTCTATCTCTTCTAGTTTAGCCAGAAAACGCGTTTAAAGTTTTGCAAGTGATTTTTTTAAATATCTCCAAAAATATTTTTGCTACAACCTATTATTATATATCGGCAGAATCTGTGCATTTCCAGTGATCACAAAAAACACGTAGAATCGCTCTATCTCTTCTAGTTTAGCCAGAAAACGGGTTTAAAGTTTTGCAAGTGATTTTTTTAAATATCTCCAAAAATATTTTTGCTACAACCTATTATTATATATCGGCAGAATCTGTGCATTCCCAGTGATCACAAAAAACACGTAGAATCGCTCTATCTCTTCTAGTTTAGCCAGAAAACGGGTTTAAAGTTTTGCAAGTGATTTTTTTAAATATCTCCAAAAATATTTTTGCTACAACCTATTATTATATATCGGCAGAATCTGTGCATTTCCAGTGATCACAAAAAACACGTAGAATCGCTCTATCTCTTCTAGTTTAGCCAGAAAACGCGTTTAAAGTTTTGCAAGTGATTTTTTCGAATATCTCCAAAAATATTTTTGCTACAACCTATTATTATATATCGGCAGAATCTGTGCATTCCCAGTGATCACAAAAAACACGTAGAATCGCTCTATCTCTTCTAGTTTAGCCAGAAAACGGGTTTAAAGTTTTGCAAGTGATTTTTTTAAATATCTCCAAAAATATTTTTGCTACAACCTATTATTATATATCGGCAGAATCTGTGCATTTCCAGTGATCACAAAAAACACGTAGAATCGCTCTATCTCTTCTAGTTTAGCCAGAAAACGCGTTTAAAGTTTTGCAAGTGATTTTTTTAAATATCTCCAAAAATATTTTTGCTACAACCTATTATTATATATCGGCAGAATCTGTGCATTTCCAGTGATCACAAAAAACACGTAGAATCGCTCTATCTCTTCTAGTTTAGCCAGAAAACGCGTTTAAAGTTTTGCAAGTGATTTTTTTAAATATCTCCAAAAATATTTTTGCTACAACCTATTATTATATATCGGCAGAATCTGTGCATTTCCAGTGATCACAAAAAACACGTAGAATCGCTCTATCTCTTCTAGTTTAGCCAGAAAACGCGTTTAAAGTTTTGCAAATGATTTTTTTAAATATCTCCAAAAATATTTTTGCTACAACCTATTATCATATATCGGCAGAATCTGTGCATTCCCAGTGATCACAAAAAACACGTAGAATCGCTTTATCTCTTCTAGTTTAGCCAGAAAACGCGTTTAAAGTTTTGCAAGTGATTTTTTCAAATATCTAAATAAAAATATTTTTGCTACAACCTATTATCATATATCAGCAGATTCTGTGCATTCCCAGTGATCACAAAAAACACGTAGAATCGCTCTATCTCTTCTAGTTTAGCCAGAAAACGCGTTTAAAGTTTTGCAAGTGATTTTTTCGAATATCTCCAAAAATATTTTTGCTACAACCTATTATCATATATCGGCAGAATCTGTGCATTCCCAGTGATCACAAAAAACACGTAGAATCGCTCTATCTCTTCTAGTTTAGCCAGAAAACGCGTTTAAAGTTTTGCAAGTGATTTTTTCGAATATCTCCAAAAATATTTTTGCTACAACCTATTATTATATATCGGCAGAATCTGTGCATTCCCAGTGATCACAAAAAACACGTAGAATCGCTCTATCTCTTCTAGTTTAGCCAGAAAACGGGTTTAAAGTTTTGCAAGTGATTTTTTTAAATATCTCCAAAAATATTTTTGCTACAACCTATTATTATATATCGGCAGAATCTGTGCATTTCCAGTGATCACAAAAAACACGTAGAATCGCTCTATCTCTTCTAGTTTAGCCAGAAAACGCGTTTAAAGTTTTGCAAGTGATTTTTTTAAATATCTCCAAAAATATTTTTGCTACAACCTATTATTATATATCGGCAGAATCTGTGCATTTCCAGTGATCACAAAAAACACGTAGAATCGCTCTATCTCTTCTAGTTTAGCCAGAAAACGCGTTTAAAGTTTTGCAAGTGATTTTTTTAAATATCTCCAAAAATATTTTTGCTACAACCTATTATTATATATCGGCGGAATCTGTGCATTTCCAGTGATCACAAAGAACACGTAGAATCGCTCTATCTCTTCTAGTTTAGCCAGAAAACTCGTTTAAAGTTTTGCAAGTGATTTTTTTAAATATCTCCAAAAATATTTTTGCTACAACCTATTATCATATATCGGCAGAATCTGTGCATTCCCAGTGATCACAAAAAACACGTAGAATCGCTCTATCTCTTCTAGTTTAGCCAGAAAACGCGTTTAAAGCTTTGCAAGTGATTTTTTCAAATATCTCCAAAAATATTTTTGCTACAACCTATTATCATATATCAGCAGATTCTGCGCATTCCCAGTGATCACAAAAAACACGTAGAATCGCTCTATCTCTTCTAGTTTAGCCAGAAAACGCGTTTAAAGTTTTGCAAGTGATTTTTTCGAATATCTCCAAAAATATTTTTGCTACAACCTATTATCATATATCGGCAGAATCTGTGCATTTCCAGTGATCACAAAAAACACGTAGAATCGCTCTATCTCTTCTAGTTTAGCCAGAAAACGCGTTTAAAGTTTTGCAAGTGATTTTTTCGAATATCTCCAAAAATATTTTTGCTACAACCTATTATCATATATCGGCAGAATCTGTGCATTCCCAGTGATCACAAAAAACACGTAGAATCGCTCTATCTCTTCTAGTTTAGCCAGAAAACGCGTTTAAAGTTTTGCAAGTGATTTTTTTAAATATCTCCAAAAATATTTTTGCTACAACCTATTATTATATATCGGCAGAATCTGTGCATTTCCAGTGATCACAAAAAACACGTAGAATCGCTCTATCTCTTCTAGTTTAGCCAGAAAACGCGTTTAAAGTTTTGCAAGTGATTTTTTCGAATATCTCCAAAAATATTTTTGCTACAACCTATTATCATATATCGGCAGAATCTGTGCATTTCCAGTGATCACAAAAAACACGTAGAATCGCTCTATCTCTTCTAGTTTAGCCAGAAAACGCGTTTAAAGTTTTGCAAGTGATTTTTTTAAATATCTCCAAAAATATTTTTGCTACAACCTATTATTATATATCGGCAGAATCTGTGCATTCCCCGTAATCACAAAAAACACGTAGAATCGCTCTATCTCTTCTAGTTTAGCCAGAAAACGCGTTTAAAGTTTTACAAGTGATTTTTTTAAATATCTCCAAAAATATTTTTGCTACAACCTATTATTATATATCGGCAGAATCTGTGCATTTCCAGTGATCACAAAAAACACGTAGAATCGCTCTATCTCTTCTAGTTTAGCCAGAAAACGCGTTTAAAGTTTTGCAAGTGATTTTTTCGAATATCTCCAAAAATATTTTTGCTACAACCTATTATTATATATCGGCAGAATCTGTGCATTCCCAGTGATCACAAAAAACACGTAGAATCGCTCTATCTCTTCTAGTTTAGCCAGAAAACGCGTTTAAAGTTTTGCAAGTGATTTTTTCGAATATCTCCAAAAATATTTTTGCTACAACCTATTATTATATATCGGCAGAATCTGTGCATTTCCAGTGATCACAAAAAACACGTAGAATCGCTCTATCTCTTCTAGTTTAGCCAGAAAACGCGTTTAAAGTTTTGCAAGTGATTTTTTTAAATATCTCCAAAAATATTTTTGCTACAACCTATTATTATATATCGGCAGAATCTGTGCATTTCCAGTGATCACAAAAAACACGTAGAATCGCTCTATCTCTTCTAGTTTAGCCAGAAAACGCGTTTAAAGTTTTGCAAGTGATTTTTTCGAATATCTCCAAAAATATTTTTGCTACAACCTATTATCATATATCGGCAGAATCTGTGCATTTCCAGTGATCACAAAAAACACGTAGAAGCGCTCTATCTCTTCTAGTTTAGCCAGAAAACGCGTTTAAAGTTTTGCAAGTGATTTTTTTAAATATCTCCAAAAATATTTTTGCTACAACCTATTATTATATATCGGCAGAATCTGTGCATTTCCAGTGATCACAAAAAACACGTAGAATCGCTCTATCTCTTCTAGTTTAGCCAGAAAACGCGTTTAAAGTTTTGCAAGTGATTTTTTCGAATATCTCCAAAAATATTTTTGCTACAACCTATTATCATATATCGGCAGAATCTGTGCATTTCCAGTGATCACAAAAAACACGTAGAATCGCTCTATCTCTTCTAGTTTAGCCAGAAAACGCGTTTAAAGTTTTGCAAGCGATTTTTTTAAATATCTCCAAAAATATTTTTGCTACAACCTATTATTATATATCGGCAGAATCTGTGCATTTCCAGTGATCACAAAAAACACGTAGAATCGCTCTATCTCTTCTAGTTTAGCCAGAAAACGCGTTTAAAGTTTTGCAAGTGATTTTTTCGAATATCTCCAAAAATATTTTTGCTACAACCTATTATTATATATCGGCAGAATCTGTGCATTCCCAGTGATCACAAAAAAGACGTAGAATCGCTCTATCTCTTCTAGTTTAGCCAGAAAACGGGTTTAAAGTTTTGCAAGTGATTTTTTTAAATATCTCCAAAAATATTTTTGCTACAACCTATTATTATATATCGGCAGAATCTGTGCATTTCCAGTGATCACAAAAAACACGTAGAATCGCTCTATCTCTTCTAGTTTAGCCAGAAAACGCGTTTAAAGTTTTGCAAGTGATTTTTTTAAATATCTCCAAAAATATTTTTGCTACAACCTATTATTATATATCGGCAGAATCTGTGCATTTCCAGTGATCACAAAAAACACGTAGAATCGCTCTATCTCTTCTAGTTTAGCCAGAAAACGCGTTTAAAGTTTTGCAAGTGATTTTTTTAAATATCTCCAAAAATATTTTTGCTACAACCTATTATTATATATCGGCAGAATCTGTGCATTTCCAGTAATCACAAAAAACACGTAGAATCGCTCTATCTCTTCTAGTTTAGCCAGAAAACGCGTTTAAAGTTTTGCAAGTGATTTTTTCGAATATCTCCAAAAATATTTTTGCTACAACCTATTATTATATATCGGCAGAATCTGTGCATTTCCAGTGATCACAAAAAACACGTAGAATCGCTCTATCTCTTCTAGTTTAGCCAGAAAACGCGTTTAAAGTTTTGCAAGTGATTTTTTTAAATATCTCCAAAAATATTTTTGCTACAACCTATTATTATATATCGGCAGAATCTGTGCATTTCCAGTGATCACAAAAAACACGTAGAATCGCTCTATCTCTTCTAGTTTAGCCAGAAAACGCGTTTAAAGTTTTGCAAGTGATTTTTTCGAATATCTCCAAAAATATTTTTGCTACAACCTATTATCATATATCGGCAGAATCTGTGCATTCCCAGTGATCACAAAAAACACGTAGAATCGCTCTATCTCTTCTAGTTTAGCCAGAAAACGCGTTTAAAGTTTTGCAAGTGATTTTTTCGAATATCTCCAAAAATATTTTTGCTACAACCTATTATCATATATCGGCAGAATCTGTGCATTTCCAGTGATCACAAAAAACACGTAGAATCGCTCTATCTCTTCTAGTTTAGCCAGAAAACGCGTTTAAAGTTTTGCAAGTGATTTTTTCGAATATCTCCAAAAATATTTTTGCTACAACCTATTATTATATATCGGCAGAATCTGTGCATTCCCAGTGATCACAAAAAACACGTAGAATCGCTCTATCTCTTCTAGTTTAGCCAGAAAACGCGTTTAAAGTTTTGCAAGTGATTTTTTTAAATATCTCCAAAAATATTTTTGCTACAACCTATTATTATATATCGGCAGAATCTGTGCATTTCCAGTGATCACAAAAAACACGTAGAATCGCTCTATCTCTTCTAGTTTAGCCAGAAAACGCGTTTAAAGTTTTGCAAGTGATTTTTTCGAATATCTCCAAAAATATTTTTGCTACAACCTATTATCATATATCGGCAGAATCTGTGCATTTCCAGTGATCACAAAAAACACGTAGAATCGCTCTATCTCTTCTAGTTTAGCCAGAAAACGCGTTTAAAGTTTTGCAAGTGATTTTTTCGAATATCTCCAAAAATATTTTTGCTACAACCTATTATTATATATCGGCAGAATCTGTGCATTCCCAGTGATCACAAAAAACACGTAGAATCGCTCTATCTCTTCTAGTCTATCATCTCTTCAGTGATCACAAAAAACACGTAGAATCGCTCTATCTCTTCTAGTTTAGCCAGAAAACGCGTTTAAAGTTTTGCAAGTGATTTTTTCGAATATCTCCAAAAATATTTTTGCTACAACCTATTATCATATATCGGCAGAATCTGTGCATTCCCAGTGATCACAAAAAACACGTAGAATCGCTCTATCTCTTCTAGTTTAGCCAGAAAACGCGTTTAAAGTTTTGCAAGTGATTTTTTCGAATATCTCCAAAAATATTTTTGCTACAACCTATTATCATATATCGGCAGAATCTGTGCATTTCCAGTGATCACAAAAAACACGTAGAATCGCTCTATCTCTTCTAGTTTAGCCAGAAAACGCGTTTAAAGTTTTGCAAGTGATTTTTTCGAATATCTCCAAAAATATTTTTGCTACAACCTATTATCATATATCGGCAGAATCTGTGCATTCCCAGTGATCACAAAAAACACGTAGAATCGCTCTATCTCTTCTAGTTTAGCCAGAAAACGCGTTTAAAGTTTTGCAAGTGATTTTTTTAAATATCTCCAAAAATATTTTTGCTACAACCTATTATTATATATCGGCAGAATCTGTGCATTTCCAGTGATCACAAAAAACACGTAGAATCGCTCTATCTCTTCTAGTTTAGCCAGAAAACGCGTTTAAAGTTTTGCAAGTGATTTTTTCGAATATCTCCAAAAATATTTTTGCTACAACCTATTATCATATATCGGCAGAATCTGTGCATTTCCAGTGATCACAAAAAACACGTAGAATCGCTCTATCTCTTCTAGTTTAGCCAGAAAACGCGTTTAAAGTTTTGCAAGTGATTTTTTTAAATATCTCCAAAAATATTTTTGCTACAACCTATTATTATATATCGGCAGAATCTGTGCATTTCCAGTGATCACAAAAAACACGTAGAATCGCTCTATCTCTTCTAGTTTAGCCAGAAAACGCGTTTAAAGTTTTGCAAGTGATTTTTTCGAATATCTCCAAAAATATTTTTGCTACAACCTATTATTATATATCGGCAGAATCTGTGCATTCCCAGTGATCACAAAAAACACGTAGAATCGCTCTATCTCTTCTAGTTTAGCCAGAAAACGCGTTTAAAGTTTTGCAAGTGATTTTTTCGAATATCTCCAAAAATATTTTTGCTACAACCTATTATCATATATCGGCAGAATCTGTGCATTCCCAGTGATCACAAAAAACACGTAGAATCGCTCTATCTCTTCTAGTTTAGCCAGAAAACGCGTTTAAAGTTTTGCAAGTGATTTTTTTAAATATCTCCAAAAATATTTTTGCTACAACCTATTATTATATATCGGCAGAATCTGTGCATTTCCAGTGATCACAAAAAACACGTAGAATCGCTCTATCTCTTCTAGTTTAGCCAGAAAACGCGTTTAAAGTTTTGCAAGTGATTTTTTCGAATATCTCCAAAAATATTTTTGCTACAACCTATTATCATATATCGGCAGAATCTGTGCATTTCCAGTGATCACAAAAAACACGTAGAATCGCTCTATCTCTTCTAGTTTAGCCAGAAAACGCGTTTAAAGTTTTGCAAGTGATTTTTTTAAATATCTCCAAAAATATTTTTGCTACAACCTATTATTATATATCGGCAGAATCTGTGCATTTCCAGTGATCACAAAAAACACGTAGAATCGCTCTATCTCTTCTAGTTTAGCCAGAAAACGCGTTTAAAGTTTTGCAAGTGATTTTTTTAAATATCTCCAAAAATATTTTTGCTACAACCTATTATCATATATCGGCAGAATCTGTGCATTTCCAGTGATCACAAAAAACACGTAGAATCGCTCTATCTCTTCTAGTTTAGCCAGAAAACGCGTTTAAAGTTTTGCAAGTGATTTTTTCGAATATCTCCAAAAATATTTTTGCTACAACCTATTATTATATATCGGCAGAATCTGTGCATTCCCAGTGATCACAAAAAACACGTAGAATCGCTCTATCTCTTCTAGTTTAGCCAGAAAACGCGTTTAAAGTTTTGCAAGTGATTTTTTTAAATATCTCCAAAAATATTTTTGCTACAACCTATTATTATATATCGGCAGAATCTGTGCATTTCCAGTGATCACAAAAAACACGTAGAATCGCTCTATCTCTTCTAGTTTAGCCAGAAAACGCGTTTAAAGTTTTGCAAGTGATTTTTTTAAATATCTTCAAAAATATTTTTGCTACAACCTATTATCATATATCGGCAGAATCTGTGCATTTCCAGTGATCACAAAAAACACGTAGAATCGCTCTATCTCTTCTAGTTTAGCCAGAAAACGCGTTTAAAGTTTTGCAAGTGATTTTTTTAAATATCTCCAAAAATATTTTTGCTACAACCTATTATTATATATCGGCAGAATCTGTGCATTTCCAGTAATCACAAAAAACACGTAGAATCGCTCTATCTCTTCTAGTTTAGCCAGAAAACGCGTTTAAAGTTTTGCAAGTGATTTTTTCGAATATCTCCAAAAATATTTTTGTTACAACCTATTATTATATATCGGCAGAATCTGTGCATTCCCAGTGATCACAAAAAACACGTAGAATCGCTCTATCTCTTCTAGTTTAGCCAGAAAACGGGTTTAAAGTTTTGCAAGTGATTTTTTTAAATATCTCCAAAAATATTTTTGCTACAACCTATTATTATATATCGGCAGAATCTGTGCATTTCCAGTGATCACAAAAAACACGTAGAATCGCTCTATCTCTTCTAGTTTAGCCAGAAAACGCGTTTAAAGTTTTGCAAGTGATTTTTTTAAATATCTCCAAAAATATTTTTGCTACAACCTATTATTATATATCGGCACAATCTGTGCATTTCCAGTGATCACAAAAAACACGTAGAATCGCTCTATCTCTTCTAGTTTAGCCGGAAAACGCGTTTAAAGTTTTGCAAATGATTTTTTTAAATATCTCCAAAAATATTTTTGCTACAACCTATTATCATATATCGGCAGAATCTGTGCATTCCCAGTGATCACAAAAAACACGTAGAATCGCTTTATCTCTTCTAGTTTAGCCAGAAAACGGGTTTAAAGTTTTGCAAGTGATTTTTTTAAATATCTCCAAAAATATTTTTGCTACAACCTATTATTATATATCGGCAGAATCTGTGCATTTCCAGTGATCACAAAAAACACGTAGAATCGCTCTATCTCTTCTAGTTTAGCCAGAAAACGCGTTTAAAGTTTTGCAAGTGATTTTTTCGAATATCTCCAAAAATATTTTTGCTACAACCTATTATCATATATCGGCAGAATCTGTGCATTTCCAGTGATCACAAAAAACACGTAGAATCGCTCTATCTCTTCTAGTTTAGCCGGAAAACGCGTTTAAAGTTTTGCAAATGATTTTTTTAAATATCTCCAAAAATATTTTTGCTACAACCTATTATCATATATCGGCAGAATCTGTGCATTCCCAGTGATCACAAAAAACACGTAGAATCGCTCTATCTCTTCTAGTTTAGCCAGAAAACGCGTTTAAAGTTTTGCAAGTGATTTTTTCAAATATCTCCAAAAATATTTTTGCTACAACCTATTATCATATATCAGCAGATTCTGTGCATTCCCAGTGATCACAAAAAACACGTAGAATCGCTCTATCTCTTCTAGTTTAGCCAGAAAACGCGTTTAAAGTTTTGCAAGTGATTTTTTCGAATATCTCCAAAAATATTTTTGCTACAACCTATTATCATATATCGGCAGAATCTGTGCATCCCCAGTAATCACAAAAAACACGTAGAATCCCTCTATCTCTTCTAGTTTAGCCAGAAAACGCGTTTAAAGTTTTGCAAGTGATTTTTTCGAATATCTCCAAAAATATTTTTGCTACAACCTATTATTATATATCGGCAGAATCTGTGCATTTCCAGTGATCACAAAAAACACGTAGAATCGCTCTATCTCTTCTAGTTTAGCCAGAAAATGCGTTTAAAGTTTTGCAAGTGATTTTTTTAAATATCTCCAAAAATATTTTTGCTACAACCTATTATTATATATCGGCAGAATCTGTGCATTTCCAGTGATCACAAAAAACACGTAGAATCGCTCTATCTCTTCTAGTTTAGCCAGAAAACGCGTTTAAAGTTTTGCAAGTGATTTTTTCGAATATCTCCAAAAATATTTTTGCTACAACCTATTATTATATATCGGCAGAATCTGTGCATTTCCAGTGATCACAAAAAACACGTAGAATCGCTCTATCTCTTCTAGTTTAGCCAGAAAACGCGCTTAAAGTTTTGCAAGTGATTTTTTTAAATATCTCCAAAAATATTTTTGCTACAACCTATTATTATATATCGGCAGAATCTGTGCATTTCCAGTGATCACAAAAAACACGTAGAATCGCTCTATCTCTTCTAGTTTAGCCAGAAAACGCGTTTAAAGTTTTGCAAGTGATTTTTTCAAATATCTCCAAAAATATTTTTGCTACAACCTATTATCATATATCAGCAGATTCTGTGCATTCCCAGTGATCACAAAAAACACGTAGAATCGCTCTACCTCTTCTAGTTTAGCCAGAAAACGCGTTTAAAGTTTTGCAAGTGATTTTTTTAAATATCTCCAAAAATATTTTTGCTACAACCTATTATTATATATCGGCAGAATCTGTGCATTTCCAGTGATCACAAAAAACACGTAGAATCGCTCTATCTCTTCTAGTTTAGCCAGAAAACGCGTTTAAAGTTTTGCAAGTGATTTTTTCGAATATCTCCAAAAATATTTTTGCTACAACCTATTATCATATATCGGCAGAATCTGTGCATTCCCAGTGATCACAAAAAACACGTAGAATCGCTCTATCTCTTCTAGTTTAGCCAGAAAACGCGTTTAAAGTTTTGCAAGTGATTTTTTTAAATATCTCCAAAAATATTTTTGCTACAACCTATTATTATATATCGGCAGAATCTGTGCATTTCCAGTGATCACAAAAAACACGTAGAATCGCTCTATCTCTTCTAGTTTAGCCAGAAAACGCGTTTAAAGTTTTGCAAGAGATTTTTTTAAATATCTCCAAAAATATTTTTGCTACAACCTATTATTATATATCGGCAGAATCTGTGCATTTCCAGTGATCACAAAAAACACGTAGAATCGCTCTATCTCTTCTAGTTTAGCCAGAAAACGCGTTTAAAGTTTTGCAAGTGATTTTTTCGAATATCTCCAAAAATATTTTTGCTACAACCTATTATTATATATCGGCAGAATCTGTGCATTTCCAGTGATCACAAAAAACACGTAGAATCGCTCTATCTCTTCTAGTTTAGCCAGAAAACGCGTTTAAAGTTTTGCAAGTGATTTTTTTAAATATCTCCAAAAATATTTTTGCTACAACCTATTATTATATATCGGCAGAATCTGTGCATTTCCAGTAATCACAAAAAACACGTAGAATCGCTCTATCTTTTCTAGTTTAGCCAGAAAACGCGTTTAAAGTTTTGCAAGTGATTTTTTCGAATATCTCCAAAAATATTTTTGCTACAACCTATTATCATATATCGGCAGAATCTGTGCATTCCCAGTGATCACAAAAAACACGTAGAATCGCTCTATCTCTTCTAGTTTAGCCAGAAAACGCGTTTAAAGTTTTGCAAGAGATTTTTTTAAATATCTCCAAAAATATTTTTGCTACAACCTATTATTATATATCGGCAGAATCTGTGCATTTCCAGTGATCACAAAAAACACGTAGAATCGCTCTATCTCTTCTAGTTTAGCCAGAAAACGCGTTTAAAGTTTTGCAAGTGATTTTTTCGAATATCTCCAAAAATATTTTTGCTACAACCTATTATTATATATCGGCAGAATCTGTGCATTTCCAGTGATCACAAAAAACACGTAGAATCGCTCTATCTCTTCTAGTTTAGCCAGAAAACGCGTTTAAAGTTTTGCAAGTGATTTTTTTAAATATCTCCAAAAATATTTTTGCTACAACCTATTATTATATATCGGCAGAATCTGTGCATTTCCAGTAATCACAAAAAAAACGTAGAATCGCTTCATCTCTTCTAGTTTAGCCAGAAAACGCGTTTAAAGTTTTGCAAGTGATTTTTTTAAATATCTCCAAAAATATTTTTGCTACAACCTATTATTATATATCGGCAGATTCTGTGCATTCCCAGTGATCACAAAATACACGTAGAATCGCTCTATCTCTTCTAGTTTAGCCAGAAAACGCGTTTAAAGTTTTGCAAGTGATTTTTTCGAATATCTCCAAAAATATTTTTGCTACAACCTATTATTATATATCGGCAGAATCTGTGCATTGCCAGTGATCACAAAAAACACGTAGAATCGCTCTATCTCTTCTAGTTTAGCCAGAAAACGCGTTTAAAGTTTTGCAAGTGATTTTTTTAAATATCTCCAAAAATATTTTTGCTACAACCTAGTATTATATATCGGCAGAATCTGTGCATTTCCAGTGATCACAAAAAACACGTAGAATCGCTCTATCTCTTCTAGTTTAGTTAGAAAACGCGTTTAAAGTTATGCAAGTGATTTTTTTAAATATCTCCAAAAATATTTTTGCTACAACCTATTATTATATATCGGCAGAATCTGTGCATTTCCAGTGATCACAAAAAACACGTAGAATCGCTCTATCTCTTCTAGTTTAGCCAGAAAACGCGTTTAAAGTTTTGCAAGTGATTTTTTCGAATATCTCCAAAAATATTTTTGCTACAACCTATTATCATATATCGGCAGAACCTGTGCATTCCCAGTGATCACAAAAAACACCTAGAATCGCTCTATCTCTTCTAGTTTAGCCAGAAAACGCGTTTAAAGTTTTGCAAGTGATTTTTTTAAATATCTCCAAAAATATTTTTGCTACAACCTATTATTATATATCGGCAGAATCTGTGCATTTCCAGTGATCACAAAAAACACGTAGAATCGCTCTATCTCTTCTAGTTTAGCCAGAAAACGCGTTTAAAGTTTTGCAAGTGATTTTTTTAAATATCTCCAAAAATATTTTTGCTACAACCTATTATTATATATCGGCAGAATCTGTGCATTTCCAGTGATCACAAAAAACACGTAGAATCGCTCTATCTCTTCTAGTTTAGCCAGAAAACGCGTTTAAAGTTTTGCAAGTGAATTTTTCGAATATCTCCAAAAATATTTTTGCTACAACCTATTATCATATATCGGCAGAATCTGTGCATTCCCAGTGATCACAAAAAACACGTAGAATCGCTCTATCTCTTCTAGTTTAGCCAGAAAACGCGTTTAAAGTTTTGCAAATGATTTTTTTAAATATCTCCAAAAATATTTTTGCTACAACCTATTATCATATATCGGCAGAATCTGTGCATTCCCAGTGATCACAAAAAACACGTAGAATCGCTTTATCTCTTCTAGTTTAGCCAGAAAACGCGTTTAAAGTTTTGCAAGCGATTTTTTCAAATATCTCCAAAAATATTTTTGCTACAACCTATTATCATATATCACCAGATTCTGTGCATTCCCAGTGATCACAAAAAACACGTAGAATCGCTCTATCTCTTCTAGTTTAGCCAGAAAACGCGTTTAAAGTTTTGCAAGTGATTTTTTCGAATATCTCCAAAAATATTTTTGCTACAACCTATTATTATATATCGGCAGAATCTGTGCATTCCCAGTGATCACAAAAAACACGTAGAATCGCTCTATCTCTTCTAGTTTAGCCAGAAAACGCGTTTAAAGTTTTGCAAATGATTTTTTTAAATATCTCCAAAAATATTTTTGCTACAACCTATTATCATATATCGGCAGAATCTGTGCATTCCCAGTGATCACAAAAAACAGGTAGAATCGCTTTATCTCTTCTAGTTTAGCCAGAAAACGCGTTTAAAGTTTTGCAAGTGATTTTTTCAAATATCTCCAAAAATATTTTTGCTACAACCTGTTATCATATATCAGCAGATTCTGTGCATTCCCAGTGATCACAAAAAACACGTAGAATCGCTCTATCTCTTCTAGTTTAGCCAGAAAACGCGTTTAAAGTTTTGCAAGTGATTTTTTCGAATATCTCCAAAAATATTTTTGCTACAACCTATTATCATATATCGGCAGAATCTGTGCATTCCCAGTGATCACAAAAAACACGTAGAATCGCTCTATCTCTTCTAGTTTAGCCAGAAAACGCGTTTAAAGTTTTGCAAGTGATTTTTTCGAATATCTCCAAAAATATTTTTGCTACAACCTATTATTATATATAGGCAGAATCTGTGCATTTCCAGTGATCACAAAAAACACGTAGAATCGCTCTATCTCTTCTAGTTTAGCCAGAAAACGCGTTTAAAGTTTTGCAAGTGATTTTTTCGAATATCTCCAAAAATATTTTTGCTACAACCTATTATTATATATAGGCAGAATCTGTGCATTTCCAGTGATCACAAAAAACACGTAGAATCGCTCTATCTCTTCTAGTTTAGCCAGAAAACGCGTTTAAAGTTTTGCAAGTGATTTTTTTAAATATCTCCAAAAATATTTTTGCTACAACCTATTATTATATATCGGCAGAATCTGTGCATTTCCAGTGATCACAAAAAACACGTAGAATCGCTCTATCTCTTCTAGTTTAGCCAGAAAACGCGTTT
Source organism: Condylostylus longicornis (assembly GCF_029603195.1). Lineage (NCBI taxonomy): Eukaryota > Metazoa > Arthropoda > Insecta > Diptera > Dolichopodidae > Condylostylus > Condylostylus longicornis. Next base: position 526,193 of record NW_026578192.1, read on the forward strand.
AAAGTTTTGCAAGTGATTTTTTCGAATATCTCCAAAAATATTTTTGCTACAACCTATTATCATATATCGGCAGAATCTGTGCATTTCCAGTGATCACAAAAAACACGTAGAATCGCTCTATCTCTTCTAGTTTAGCCAGAAAACGCGTTTAAAGTTTTGCAAGTGATTTTTTCGAATATCTCCAAAAATATTTTTGCTACAACCTATTATCATATATCGGCAGAATCTGTGCATTCCCAGTGATCACAAAAAACACGTAGAATCGCTCTATCTCTTCTAGTTTAGCCAGAAAACGCGTTTAAAGTTTTGCAAGTGATTTTTTTAAATATCTCCAAAAATATTTTTGCTACAACCTATTATTATATATCGGCAGAATCTGTGCATTTCCAGTGATCACAAAAAACACGTAGAATCGCTCTATCTCTTCTAGTTTAGCCAGAAAACGCGTTTAAAGTTTTGCAAGTGATTTTTTCGAATATCTCCAAAAATATTTTTGCTACAACCTATTATTATATATAGGCAGAATCTGTGCATTTCCAGTGATCACAAAAAACACGTAGAATCGCTCTATCTCTTCTAGTTTAGCCAGAAAACGCGTTTAAAGTTTTGCAAGTGATTTTTTTAAATATCTCCAAAAATATTTTTGCTACAACCTATTATTATATATCGGCAGAATCTGTGCATTTCCAGTGATCACAAAAAACACGTAGAATCGCTGTATCTCTTCTAGTTTAGCCAGAAAACGCGTTTAAAGTTTTGCAAGTGATTTTTTCGAATATCTCCAAAAATATTTTTGCTACAACCTATTATCATATATCGGCAGAATCTGTGCATTTCCAGTGATCACAAAAAACACGTAGAATCGCTCTATCTCTTCTAGTTTAGCCAGAAAACGCGTTTAAAGTTTTGCAAGTGATTTTTTCGAATATCTCCAAAAATATTTTTGCTACAACCTATTATCATATATCGGCAGATTCCGTGCATTCCCAGTGATCACAAAAAACACGTAGAATCGCTCTATCTCTTCTAGTTTAGCCAGAAAACGCGTTTAAAGTTTTGCAAGTGATTTTTTTAAATATCTCCAAAAATATTTTTGCTACAACCTATTATTATATATCGGCAGAATCTGTGCATTTCCAGTGATCACAAAAAACACGTAGAATCGCTCTATCTCTTCTAGTTTAGCCAGAAAACGCGTTTAAAGTTTTGCAAGTGATTTTTTCGAATATCTCCAAAAATATTTTTGCTACAACCTATTATCATATATCGGCAGAATCTGTGCATTCCCAGTGATCACAAAAAACACGTAGAATCGCTCTATCTCTTCTAGTTTAGCCAGAAAACGCGTTTAAAGTTTTGCAAGTGATTTTTTTAAATATCTCCAAAAATATTTTTGCTACAACCTATTATTATATATCGGCAGAATCTGTGCATTTCCAGTGATCACAAAAAACACGTAGAATCGCTCTATCTCTTCTAGTTTAGCCAGAAAACGCGTTTAAAGTTTTGCAAGTGATTTTTTCGAATATCTCCAAAAATATTTTTGCTACAACCTATTATCATATATCGGCAGAATCTGTGCATTCCCAGTGATCACAAAAACACGTAGAATCGCTCTATCTCTTCTAGTTTAGCCAGAAAACGCGTTTAAAGTTTTGCAAATGATTTTTTTAAATATCTCCAAAAATATTTTTGCTACAACCTATTATCATATATCAGCAGATTCTGTGCATTCCCAGTGATCACAAAAAACACGTAGAATCGCTCTATCTCTTCTAGTTTAGCCAGAAAACGCGTTTAAAGTTTTGCAAGTGATTTTTTCGAATATCTCCAAAAATATTTTTGCTACAACCTATTATCATATATCGGCAGAATCTGTGCATCCCCAGTAATCACAAAAAACACGTAGAATCCCTCTATCTCTTCTAGTTTAGCCAGAAAACGCGTTTAAAGTTTTGCAAGTGATTTTTTCGAATATCTCCAAAAATATTTTTGCTACAACCTATTATTATATATCGGCAGAATCTGTGCATTTCCAGTGATCACAAAAAACACGTAGAATCGCTCTATCTCTTCTAGTTTAGCCAGAAAACGCGTTTAAAGTTTTGCAAGTGATTTTTTTAAATATCTCCAAAAATATTTTTGCTACAACCTATTATTATATATCGGCAGAATCTGTGCATTTCCAGTGATCACAAAAAACACGTAGAATCGCTCTATCTCTTCTAGTTTAGCCAGAAAACGCGTTTAAAGTTTTGCAAGTGATTTTTTCGAATATCTCCAAAAATATTTTTGCTACAACCTATTATTATATATCGGCAGAATCTGTGCATTCCCAGTGATCACAAAAAACACGTAGAATCGCTCTATCTCTTCTAGTTTAGCCAGAAAACGCGTTTAAAGTTTTGCAAGTGATTTTTTCGAATATCTCCAAAAATATTTTTGCTACAACCTATTATCATATATCGGCAGAATCTGTGCATTTCCAGTGATCACAAAAAACACGTAGAATCGCTCTATCTCTTCTAGTTTAGCCAGAAAACGCGTTTAAAGTTTTGCAAGTGATTTTTTTAAATATCTCCAAAAATATTTTTGCTACAACCTATTATTATATATCGGCAGAATCTGTGCATTTCCAGTGATCACAAAAAACACGTAGAATCGCTCTATCTCTTCTAGTTTAGCCAGAAAACGCGTTTAAAGTTTTGCAAGTGATTTTTTCGAATATCTCCAAAAATATTTTTGCTACAACCTATTATCATATATCGGCAGAATCTGTGCATTCCCAGTGATCACAAAAAACACGTAGAATCGCTCTATCTCTTCTAGTTTAGCCAGAAAACGCGTTTAAAGTTTTGCAAATGATTTTTTTAAATATCTCCAAAAATATTTTTGCTACAACCTATTATCATATATCGGCAGAATCTGTGCATTCCCAGTGATCACAAAAAACATGTAGAATCGCTTTATCTCTTCTAGTTTAGCCAGAAAACGCGTTTAAAGTTTTGCAAGTGATTTTTTCAAATATCTCCAAAAATATTTTTGCTACAACCTATTATCATATATCAGCAGATTCTGTGCATTCCCAGTGATCACAAAAAACACGTAGAATCGCTCTATCTCTTCTAGTTTAGCCAGAAAACGCGTTTAAAGTTTTGCAAGTGATTTTTTCGAATATCTCCAAAAATATTTTTGCTACAACCTATTATCATATATCGGCAGAATCTGTGCATCCCCAGTGATCACAAAAAACACGTAGAATCCCTCTATCTCTTCTAGTTTAGCCAGAAAACGCGTTTAAAGTTTTGCAAGTGATTTTTTCGAATATCTCCAAAAATATTTTTGCTACAACCTATTATTATATATCGGCAGAATCTGTGCATTTCCAGTGATCACAAAAAACACGTAGAATCGCTCTATCTCTTCTAGTTTAGCCAGAAAACGCGTTTAAAGTTTTGCAAGTGATTTTTTTAAATATCTCCAAAAATATTTTTGCTACAACCTATTATTATATATCGGCAGAATCTGTGCATTTCCAGTGATCACAAAAAACACGTAGAATCGCTCTATCTCTTCTAGTTTAGCCAGAAAACGCGTTTAAAGTTTTGCAAGTGATTTTTTCGAATATCTCCAAAAATATTTTTGCTACAACCTATTATCATATATCGGCAGAATCTGTGCATTTCCAGTGATCACAAAAAACACGTAGAATCGCTCTATCTCTTCTAGTTTAGCCAGAAAACGCGTTTAAAGTTTTGCAAGTGATTTTTTCGAATATCTCCAAAAATATTTTTGCTACAACCTATTATCATATATCGGCAGAATCTGTGCATTTCCAGTGATCACAAAAAACACGTAGAATCGCTCTATCTCTTCTAGTTTAGCCAGAAAACGCGTTTAAAGTTTTGCAAGTGATTTTTTTAAATATCTCCAAAAATATTTTTGCTACAACCTATTATTATATATCGGCAGAATCTGTGCATTTCCAGTGATCACAAAAAACACGTAGAATCGCTCTATCTCTTCTAGTTTAGCCAGAAAACGCGTTTAAAGTTTTGCAAGTGATTTTTTCGAATATCTCCAAAAATATTTTTGCTACAACCTATTATCATATATCGGCAGAATCTGTGCATTCCCAGTGATCACAAAAAACACGTAGAATCGCTCTATCTCTTCTAGTTTAGCCAGAAAACGCGTTTAAAGTTTTGCAAGTGATTTTTTTAAATATCTCCAAAAATATTTTTGCTACAACCTATTATTATATATCGGCAGAATCTGTGCATTTCCAGTGATCACAAAAAACACGTAGAATCGCTCTATCTCTTCTAGTTTAGCCAGAAAACGCGTTTAAAGTTTTTCAAGTGATTTTTTCGAATATCTCCAAAAATATTTTTGCTACAACCTATTATCATATATCGGCAGAATCTGTGCATTCCCAGTGATCACAAAAAACACGTAGAATCGCTCTATCTCTTCTAGTTTAGCCAGAAAACGCGTTTAAAGTTTTGCAAGTGATTTTTTCGAATATCTCCAAAAATATTTTTACTACAACCTATTATCATATATCGGCAGAATCTGTGCATTCCCAGTGATCACAAAAAACACGTAGAATCGCTCTATCTCTTCTAGTTTAGCCAGAAAACGCGTTTAAAGTTTTGCAAGTGATTTTTTTAAATATCTCCAAAAATATTTTTGCTACAACCTATTATTATATATCGGCAGAATCTGTGCATTTCCAGTGATCACAAAAAACACGTAGAATCGCTCTATCTCTTCTAGTTTAGCCAGAAAACGCGTTTAAAGTTTTGCAAGTGATTTTTTCGAATATCTCCAAAAATATTTTTGCTACAACCTATTATTATATATCGGCAGAATCTGTGCATTCCCAGTGATCACAAAAAACACGTAGAATCGCTCTATCTCTTCTAGTTTAGCCAGAAAACGCGTTTAAAGTTTTGCAAATGATTTTTTTAAATATCTCCAAATATATTTTTGCTACAACCTATTATCATATATCAGCAGATTCTGTGCATTCCCAGTGATCACAAAAAACACGTAGAATCGCTCTATCTCTTCTAGTTTAGCCAGAAAACGCGTTTAAAGTTTTGCAAGTGATTTTTTCGAATATCTCCAAAAATATTTTTGCTACAACCTATTATCATATATCGGCAGAATCTGTGCATTCCCAGTGATCACAAAAAACACGTAGAATCGCTCTATCTCTTCTAGTTTAGCCAGAAAACGCGTTTAAAGTTTTGCAAGTGATTTTTTTAAATATCTCCAAAAATATTTTTGCTACAACCTATTATTATATATCGGCAGAATCTGTGCATTTCCAGTGATCACAAAAAACACGTAGAATCGCTCTATCTCTTCTAGTTTAGCCAGAAAACGCGTTTAAAGTTTTGCAAGTGATTTTTTCGAATATCTCCAAAAATATTTTTGCTACAACCTATTATCATATATCGGCAGAATCTGTGCATTTCCAGTGATCACAAAAAACACGTAGAATCGCTCTATCTCTTCTAGTTTAGCCAGAAAACGCGTTTAAAGTTTTGCAAGTGATTTTTTCGAATATCTCCAAAAATATTTTTGCTACAACCTATTATCATATATCGGCAGAATCTGTGCATTCCCAGTGATCACAAAAAACACGTAGAATCGCTCTATCTCTTCTAGTTTAGCCAGAAAACGCGTTTAAAGTTTTGCAAGTGATTTTTTTAAATATCTCCAAAAATATTTTTGCTACAACCTATTATTATATATCGGCAGAATCTGTGCATTTCCAGTGATCACAAAAAACACGTAGAATCGCTCTATCTCTTCTAGTTTAGCCAGAAAACGAGTTTAAAGTTTTGCAAGTGATTTTTTCGAATATCTCCAAAAATATTTTTGCTACAACCTATTATCATATATCAACAGAATCTGTGCATTCCCAGTGATCACAAAAAACACGTAGAATCGCTCTATCTCTTCTAGTTTAGCCAGAAAACGCGTTTAAAGTTTTGCAAATGATTTTTTTAAATGTCTCCAAAAATATTTTTGCTACAACCTATTATCATATATCAGCAGATTCTGTGCATTCCCAGTGATCACAAAAAACACGTAGAATCGCTCTATCTCTTCTAGTTTAGCCAGAAAACGCGTTTAAAGTTTTGCAAGTGATTTTTTCGAATATCTCCAAAAATATTTTTGCTACAACCTATTATCATATATCGGCAGAATCTGTGCATCCCCAGTAATCACAAAAAACACGTAGAATCCCTCTATCTCTTCTAGTTTAGCCAGAAAACGCGTTTAAAGTTTTGCAAGTGATTTTTTCGAATATCTCCAAAAATATTTTTGCTACAACCTATTATTATATATCGGCAGAATCTGTGCATTTCCAGTGATCCCAAAAAACACGTAGAATCGCTCTATCTCTTCTAGTTTAGCCAGAAAACGCGTTTAAAGTTTTGCAAGTGATTTTTTCGAATATCTCCAAAAATATTTTTGCTACAACCTATTATCATATATCGGCAGAATCTGTGCATTCCCAGTGATCACAAAAAACACGTAGAATCGCTCTATCTCTTCTAGTTTAGCCAGAAAACGCGTTTAAAGTTTTGCAAGTGATTTTTTTAAATATCTCCAAAAATATTTTTGCTACAACCTATTATTATATATCGGCAGAATCTGTGCATTTCCAGTGATCACAAAAAACACGTAGAATCGCTCTATCTCTTCTAGTTTAGCCAGAAAACGCGTTTAAAGTTTTGCAAGTGATTTTTTCGAATATCTCCAAAAATATTTTTGCTACAACCTATTATCATATATCGGCAGAATCTGTGCATCCCCAGTAATCACAAAAAACACGTAGAATCCCTCTATCTCTTCTAGTTTAGCCAGAAAACGCGTTTAAAGTTTTGCAAGTGATTTTTTCGAATATCTCCAAAAATATTTTTGCTACAACCTATTATTATATATAGGCAGAATCTGTGCATTTCCAGTGATCACAAAAAACACGTAGAATCGCTCTATCTCTTCTAGTTTAGCCAGAAAACGCGTTTAAAGTTTTGCAAGTGATTTTTTCGAATATCTCCAAAAATATTTTTGCTACAACCTATTATCATATATCGGCAGAATCTGTGCATTCCCAGTGATCACAAAAAACACGTAGAATCGCTCTATCTCTTCTAGTTTAGCCAGAAAACGCGTTTAAAGTTTTGCAAGTGATTTTTTTTAAATATCTCCAAAAATATTTTTGCTACAACCTATTATTATATATCGGCAGAATCTGTGCATTCCCAGTGATCACAAAAAACACGTAGAATCGCTCTATCTCTTCTAGTTTAGCCAGAAAACGCGTTTAAAGTTTTGCAAGTGATTTTTTTAAATATCTCCAAAAATATTTTTGCTACAACCTATTATTATATATCGGCAGAATCTGTGCATTTCCAGTGATCACAAAAAACACGTAGAATCGCTCTATCTCTTCTAGTTTAGCCAGAAAACGCGTTTAAAGTTTTGCAAGTGATTTTTTCGAATATCTCCAAAAATATTTTTGCTACAACCTATTATCATATATCGGCAGAATCTGTGCATCCCCAGTAATCACAAAAAACACGTAGAATCCCTCTATCTCTTCTAGTTTAGCCAGAAAACGCGTTTAAAGTTTTGCAAGTGATTTTTTCGAATATCTCCAAAAATATTTTTGCTACAACCTATTATTATATATAGGCAGAATCTGTGCATTTCCAGTGATCACAAAAAACACGTAGAATCGCTCTATCTCTTCTAGTTTAGCCAGAAAACGCGTTTAAAGTTTTGCAAGTGATTTTTTCGAATATCTCCAAAAATATTTTTGCTACAACCTATTATCATATATCGGCAGAATCTGTGCATTCCCAGTGATCACAAAAAACACGTAGAATCGCTCTATCTCTTCTAGTTTAGCCAGAAAACGCGTTTAAAGTTTTGCAAGTGATTTTTTTTAAATATCTCCAAAAATATTTTTGCTACAACCTATTATTATATATCGGCAGAATCTGTGCATTTCCAGTGATCACAAAAAACACGTAGAATCGCTCTATCTCTTCTAGTTTAGCCAGAAAACGCGTTTAAAGTTTTGCAAGTGATTTTTTCGAATATCTCCAAAAATATTTTTGCTACAACCTATTATCATATATCGGCAGAATCTGTGCATCCCCAGTAATCACAAAAAACACGTAGAATCGCTCTATCTCTTCTAGTTTAGCCAGAAAACGCGTTTAAAGTTTTGCAAGTGATTTTTTTAAATATCTCCAAAAATATTTTTGCTACAACCTATTATCATATATCGGCAGAATCTGTGCATTCCCAGTGATCACAAAAAACACGTAGAATCGCTCTATCTCTTCTAGTTTAGCCAGAAAACGCGTTTAAAGTTTTGCAAATGATTTTTTTAAATATCTCCAAAAATATTTTTGCTACAACCTATTATCATATATCGGCAGAATCTGTGCATCCCCAGTAATCACAAAAAACACGTAGAATCCCTCTATCTCTTCTAGTTTAGCCAGAAAACGCGTTTAAAGTTTTGCAAGTGATTTTTTCGAATATCTCCAAAAATATTTTTGCTACAACCTATTATTATATATCGGCAGAATCTGTGCATTTCCAGTGATCACAAAAAACACGTAGAATCGCTCTATCTCTTCTAGTTTAGCCAGAAAACGCGTTTAGAGTTTTGCAAGTGATTTTTTTAAATATCTCCAAAAATATTTTTGCTACAACCTATTATTATATATCGGCAGAATCTGTGCATTTCCAGTGATCACAAAAAACACGTAGAATCGCTCTATCTCTTCTAGTTTAGCCAGAAAACGCGTTTAAAGTTTTGCAAGTGATTTTTTCGAATATCTCCAAAAATATTTTTGCTACAACCTATTATCATATATCGGCAGAATCTGTGCATTCCCAGTGATCACAAAAAACACGTAGAATCGCTCTATCTCTTCTAGTTTAGCCAGAAAACGCGTTTAAAGTTTTGCAAGTGATTTTTTTAAATATCTCCAAAAATATTTTTGCTACAACCTATTATTATATATCGGCAGAATCTGTGCATTTCCAGTGATCACAAAAAACACGTAGAATCGCTCTATCTCTTCTAGTTTAGCCAGAAAACGCGTTTAAAGTTTTGCAAGTGATTTTTTCGAATATCTCCAAAAATATTTTTGCTACAACCTATTATCATATATCGGCAGAATCTGTGCATTCCCAGTGATCACAAAAAAGACGTAGAATCGCTCTATCTCTTCTAGTTTAGCCAGAAAACGCGTTTAAAGTTTTGCAAGTGATTTTTTTAAATATCTCCAAAAATATTTTTGCTACAACCTATTATTATATATCGGCAGAATCTGTGCATTTCCAGTGATCACAAAAAACACGTAGAATCGCTCTATCTCTTCTATTTTTTTTAAATATCTCCAAAAATATTTTTGCTACAACCTATTATCATATATCGGCAGAATCTGTGCATTCCCAGTGATCGCAAAAAACACGTAGAATCGCTTTATCTCTTCTAGTTTAGCCAGAAAACGCGTTTAAAGTTTTGCAAGTGATTTTTTCAAATATCTCCAAAAATATTTTTGCTACAACCTATTATCATATATCAGCAGATTCTGTGCATTCCCAGTGATCACAAAAAACACGTAGAATCGCTCTATCTCTTCTAGTTTAGCCAGAAAACGCGTTTAAAGTTTTGCAAGTGATTTTTTCGAATATCTCCAAAAATATTTTTGCTACAACCTATTATCATATATCGGCAGAATCTGTGCATCCCCAGTAATCACAAAAAACACGTAGAATCCCTCTATCTCTTCTAGTTTAGCCAGAAAACGCGTTTAAAGTTTTGCAAGTGATTTTTTCGAATATCTCCAAAAATATTTTTGCTACAACCTATTATTATATATCGGCAGAATCTGTGCATTTCCAGTGATCACAAAAAACACGTAGAATCGCTCTATCTCTTCTAGTTTAGCCAGAAAACGCGTTTAAAGTTTTGCAAGTGATTTTTTTAAATATCTCCAAAAATATTTTTGCTACAACCTATTATTATATATCGGCAGAATCTGTGCATTTCCAGTGATCACAAAAAACACGTAGAATCGCTCTATCTCTTCTAGTTTAGCCAGAAAACGCGTTTAAAGTTTTGCAAGTGATTTTTTCGAATATCTCCAAAAATATTTTTGTTACAACCTATTATCATATATCGGCAGAATCTGTGCATTTCCAGTGATCACAAAAAACACGTAGAATCGCTCTATCTCTTCTAGTTTAGCCAGAAAACGCGTTTAAAGTTTTGCAAGTGATTTTTTCGAATATCTCCAAAAATATTTTTGCTACAACCTATTATCATATATCGGCAGAATCTGTGCATTCCCAGTGATCACAAAAAACACGTAGAATCGCTCTATCTCTTCTAGTTTAGCCAGAAAACGCGTTTAAAGTTTTGCAAGTGATTTTCTTAAATATCTCCAAAAATATTTTTGCTACAACCTATTATCATATATCGGCAGAATCTGTGCATTCCCAGTGATCACAAAAAACACGTAGAATCGCTCTATCTCTTCTAGTTTAGCCAGAAAACGCGTTTAAAGTTTTGCAAGTGATTTTTTTAAATATCTCCAAAAATATTTTTGCTACAACCTATTATTATATATCGGCAGAATCTGTGCATTTCCAGTGATCACAAAAAACACGTAGAATCGCTCTATCTCTTCTAGTTTAGCCAGAAAACGCGTTTAAAGTTTTGCAAGTGATTTTTTTAAATATCTCCAAAAATATTTTTGCTACAACCTATTATTATATATCGGCAGAATCTGTGCATTTCCAGTGATCACAAAAAACACGTAGAATCGCTCTATCTCTTCTAGTTTAGCCAGAAAACGCGTTTAAAGTTTTGCAAATGATTTTTTTAAATATCTCCAAAATATTTTTGCTACAACCTATTATCATATATCGGCAGAATCTGTGCATTCCAGTGATCACAAAAAACACGTAGAATCGCTTTATCTCTTCTAGTTTAGCCAGAAAACGCGTTTAAAGTTTTGCAAGTGATTTTTTTCAAATATCTCCAAAAATATTTTTGCTACAACCTATTATTATATATCGGCAGAATCTGTGCATTTCCAGTGATCACAAAAAACACGTAGAATCGCTCTATCTCTTCTAGTTTAGCCAGAAAACGCGTTTAAAGTTTTGCAAAGTGATTTTTTAAATATCTCCAAAAATATTTTTGCTACAACCTATTATCATATATCGGCAGAATCTGTGCATTCCCAGTGATCACAAAAAACACGTAGAATCGCTTTATCTCTTCTAGTTTAGCCAGAAAACGCGTTTAAAGTTTTGCAAGTGATTTTTTCAAATATCTCCAAAAATATTTTTGCTACAACCTATTATCATATATCAGCAGATTCTGTGCATTCCAGTGATCACAAAAAACACGTAGAATCGCTCTATCTCTTCTAGTTTAGCCAGAAAACGCGTTTAAAGTTTTGCAAGTGATTTTTTCGAATATCTCCAAAAATATTTTTGCTACAACCTATTATCATATATCGGCAGAATCTGTGCTTTCCAGTGATCACAAAAAACACGTAGAATCGCTCTATCTCTTCTAGTTTAGCCAGAAAACGCGTT